>NC_137617.1:46494544-46854544 GCF_963280865.1 Gymnoscopelus braueri
TGCATGCTTTTCAATAAAAAACACATACATTTTTTTTGTATAATAATAATACATAACAATACAAAAATGTATTATATATTTGTGTAAATAATAGTAGGCCTGGTAAAATTGCGATCTTTGTGAAGTTATATTTACCCCTTTTATTAAGCCAATACATTTTTTTTTATCAGGGGTGAGATGAATAAATGTCAGGAAAAGTATTGTGTAAATATCACATATAGCCTACCAGTAAAAATGTATTCACAGTTCAAACTGTCTCAGTAAAAAAAAGTTGAAAATAGATGGGCTTACATGTATGAAATAAAATATATAAAAACTAAGCACATGCATTTTCTCCAAGATTTGACTTTCTTTTAGCGTATCTTTTAGCCAGAAATTTAGTTTTTTTCACATCTGGTTTTCGTTATTTTGTTAGTTCTTGTTATAATAACCAAGGCACACACACACACACACACACACACACACACACACACACACACACACACACACACACACACACACACACACACACACACACACACACACACACACACACACACACACACATTGACAAGCTCACAACATCTGCAATTGATCTGCAATTTTCTGCGAACCTTTTCTCAGAATATGGATGCTAAAGTGTCTTGTTAATTATTCGTTAAGGAGTGTGTGTGTGTGTGTGTGTGTGTGTGTGTGTGTGTGTGTGTGTGTGTGTGTGTGTGTGTGTGTGTGTGTGTGTGTGTGTGTGTGTGTGTGTGTGAGAGAGAATGAGTGCACATGGTCTCAGCTTTCGTCAGATGTATAACGAGGGTGCTCCAAGGCTCCACTGAATTAAACTATAAAACATATCACTTAGCTATATGAATATGAGTGGATTCCCAGTGGATCCGGTCGTGTGTTTTGCTGCAAAAACTGTGGGAGGAGTTTAGAAGCACGGCACACTTTTACAGTGACTCTATAATAATAAAAGGAGCAAGAACAATAATGTGGTTGCCTAAGCCTATATTTACATACATTTGCAGTGATATAGTAGGCTACTTACAGTGTGGAGGTTGAATGGTTGTCTCAGGACTGTATTCAGGATTATTCCTCAAGTAAGGTTGCCACCTTTCAGAAAATGAAATAAGGGACACTTATTACGCCCGCGCAGCCCAAAACCCTGAAATGCATATACATCTATGAAATCTGTAAAATAAAAATACATATATATATAAATTAAATAATGCTTTGGAAAATTGTATGAAATAATGTTAAGTATGCATGATTTGACACTGCAAAATGTACCCTTCAACTTAATGTTTATGCCATAATGACATCCACAAGTTGTATAGTAATAGTTGAAATTAGGCCTTAAATGTCAAAATAAGCCTCCATCTTCAATGTTTATTAAAGTGTATAAACCCACAGAACAGATGTGAAAATGGCTGGGTTTGAAGTGACTGATTTCAACATTGTGTTAAATGTTGCATTGTTTGTCTCATTCTCCATACCTGGCACACATCCACACACTCCTGCATGTCCTGGTACACTGTTTCAGTTGAACAAGTCTGAACACCTCCACCTGAGATTCCTTTATGACCTGATTATACATTTTACCTACATTGCTCAATGCTCACAGCGGCCCTCATTTATCAAAGTGGTGTAGACCAAAAAATGGGGGTACGGCGAGATCACCGCTATTGTCGTTATTTATCAATCCATCGTGACTTTGATTTGAGCGTACAGCCCGCTCAGATCTCACGTCATGTCTTGTTAAATATTTGTTAAGGAGTTATAACTATGCCTTAAAGATAGTTACTATTAACTGTGGTTGAAAAATAGTAGTACAACTACTAAGCAAGTAACACACCTGGACCATTGATATGCTACCAGGGTCATTCCTGTGTTAGTTCACACTTATATATTGTATTCTTACAAAACGTTTTTCAAATAGTGAAAGTAACAGATCTACAAGCTCACAACGTGATGAGTTGCTATTTGGTTAGTGTCTGTCTGTCTGTCTGTCTGTCTGTCTGTGTGTGTGTGTGTGTGTGTGTGTGTGTGTGTGTGTGTGTGAGAATGAGTGCACATGGGGTGGTCTCAGCTTTTGTCAGATGTATAAAGAGGGTGGTCCAAGGCACCACTGAATAAAACTATAAAACATATCGCTTAGCTTTATAAATACAAGGCCACGATTCCCAGTGGATCTGGTCATGTGTTTTGCTGCAAAAACTGTGGGAGGAGTATAGAAGCACGGCAAACTTTTACAGTAACTCTATAATAATAAATAGGAGCAAGGACGATAATGTGGTTGCCTAAGCCCAGTGGTGGAAAAAGTACTCACATCTTTTACTTGAGTTAAAGTATAAATACTGCAATGTAGAAATACTCTGTTACAAGTAAAAGTCAGAGATTCAAAAGTACGAAAGTATTGGTATCAAAATGTACTTGAAGTACCAAAAATAGAAAGTACTAGTTGGGCAGAATGTCCTGTTTCACAAGTTTTCAAATGTATAAAATGTATAAAAATCTTTAGAAAATAGCAGATCTACAAGCTCACAATGGGTCGCATCGTGATGCATTGTGAGCTTGTAGATCGGCTATTCAATTGCCCGAAAGGTATATAGGGCTGAAGTGGTTACTGCATGTTTTGTAATAATAATCAAAATCTACAAAAAGTAACTAGTAACTAAAGTTTTCAAATAATTGTAGTGGAGTAAAAGTACAATATTTTCCTCTGAGATGTGGTGGAGTAGAAACAAAAGCACAGAAAATTGGAAATACACCAGTAAAGTAAAAATACATTTTTTTTTTACTTTGTTACAGTACTTGAGTAAATGTACTTAGTTACTTTACACCACTGCCTAAGCCTATATTTACATACATTTGCAGTGATATAGTAGGCTACTTACAGTGAGTGTGGAGGTTGAATGGATGTCTCAGGACTGCATTCAAGATTATTCCTCAAGTTAGCGACATTATGAACAAGCTTCATGAAATGGCGTCAAGATTAACTAACTGTATCTCTGTCTACAGTTAGTCCTCCCTCTCTCTCTCTCTCTCTCTCTCTCCCCCCCCCCCTCTCTCTCTCTCTCTCTCTCCCTCTCCCTGTCACTCCCTATCTCTCTCTCCCTCTCCCTGTCACTCCCTCTCCCTCTCTCTCTCTAACACTCCCTTAACCTCTTAAACCCCATGCATTGTTGAGTTGAATCCCTCAGGGCTCTATAGCTTAATGCCTTTTCTGGTTTCGCTCAACATTAAAGATATTCACAGAAAACACCCCATCGACAAGCTCACAACACGATGCGCTGTGACCTTGTTGATCTGCTATTTTCTCTGAACATTTTCTCAGAATACGGATGCTAAAATGGCTAAACCAAACGTAATGATGTACTGCCCTCTGAGGGCGGTACATCCGTGTTCATTGTAGGATTCATTGTAGTCAGTGTGGTCAACAACAGAAGAACACAGGTTTCTTAAGGTCCATGGCTACTGACATTGCATTGTCACAATAAGCCTCCACCTTCCATGTTTATTTAAGTGTATAAACACACAGAACAGATGTGAAAATAGCTGTGTTTGAAGTGACTGATTTCAACATTGTGTTAAATGTTGCATTGTTTGTCTCATTCTCCGTGCCTGGCACATACCCACACACTCCTGCATGTCCTGGTACACTGTTTCAGTTGAACAAGTCTTAACACCTCTACCTGAGATTCCTCATAATTATGCAAGAAGGTGCATGTATGTGTATCTGTGTGTGCGTGTGTGCGTGTGTGTGTGTGGTCGGACACGGACATGACAGGCAGTGAGTATACGTTGTTTGTTTGGTCGTATTCCGGTTGTTCATGACGTAAAATCAGGGCGTCGGTTTCAGCCGTCACTTTTATCAAAGCTCAGACCAAATGTACGCTAGGATTGGCTGTATAGGATTGCTTGTTAAATCCCACGTGGACGTGGGCGTTTGTATGTTCCATTGACACAATTATCTCTAGCAATGAAGAGATTACCTATTTGGGATGTATTATTGACAAATACCTGACAGGTGAAAGCATGGCGACAAAGGTGGTCAAAAGAGTAAACCAGAGAACCAGATTTATGGGCAGAGTTTCCTCTTTTGTCAACCCTCAGGCCCCTCTCAGGGGCCCTGATTCAGCCCCTTTTTTGACTATGCTTGCACCTCTTGGTACTCCAATACCTCAATGTCACTGAAAGCTTCAAACCTCCCAAAACAAACTGATTTGGCTACTCCTCGGACTGGGGCCCATGACCCACCTTTCTCCCACCCATTTGCCAGCCTAGGCTGGCTCAGGGTAGAAGACAGGGTTAAACAACTAAAAATGGGATTGGTCTTCAAAATTGTAAATGCAAATTTGCCCGATATGCCCCCTATTCCCGCATATCTGAGTAAATACCTCCAAAAAGGTTAGCGACACCCACAGTCAGCAAACTAGAGGGAACGTTAACAACGATCTGGTACCACCCACCCATAAAACAAACATGAGCAAATTCTCCTTTTACAGCACTGCCACCCAGGTTTGGAATAGCTAACCCCTTACCTCAAAAAGTGCAGTTCGCCGGGCTCTTTTAAACAGCCCTGAAATTTCACATTTCAGGAGGCCAAAAAAGGAGGTAGTACTATTTTCCCGTTAGACAGACGACCCCCCCCCTGTTCTTGTACATATAGCTTTTTTATTTTTTGTTGTACATAGTGTTATCTTTTTCTGTTTTGATATTTGAACTGTGGTGCCACTATATAGGTCTATGAACTGAATACCTAGGACCTCGTTGGAAACAAGACCGCAAGGACTTTTATGAACAGACCTTTTAGACAAAGTATTTTAAATGTAACTGTGCTGTTTTAAATTTTTTGCCTAATAAAATATTCAATCAATAAGAATTGATAAATGAGGGCCAGTGTCTTTACGAGTTTCATCACATCACTTTAGATTTCATATGGAGCAGATATTTAGCAGCACTTAAAACATATTTAACTTGACAAATTCAAAAATATATTTGTTCAACGCGTGTGTATTATGTTAAACCCAGACATTAACAAACATGCGCACGCACACACACGCGTAAAAACTGAGCTGTACTTTAAATAGACATAAGAAAACAATGTCCAACAGACAACCACCATAAAGACTGTCAATCATGTGTACTTACTGCACTATGTATCTATTCTGCACCCTACTGATCTCAGTAGAGAACTAATAATAATACAATTAAAATAAAATAATACATAACCTAAATTATAATCCACATCTCCTATTTGGAGAACTCGTGGTAGGCCAAATTCAAAGCTCAGTAGCTCTGAATAGTCTTGTTTAATACTATGCTTTGTTTGTATGACTAATGCTACTGCTGGCCTTTGTTTGCTTTAGAGTTATTGTTTGTGTATGGATGTTTGCCATGCTTTTAGCCCTTTAATTTGTGTCGAATATTACCTTAATTACCTAATTTCATTATATTCAAATGTATTTTATTCATGTCTCAATGTCTAAATGAAGTGACCACCAACACACTGCAGATGGTGAAACAAAATGGAGCCAGCAAACAGGCCAGAGCGCTGCTACCCTCAACCAGGATGCACTGAGCTTGGAAAAGAAACATGCTCTTTGTATTCAGCAGTTTAAGAAAGAAGATTTGATTGGCATCTTGTCCTAAACTGTTTTCCCGCACAAGAGCACATGGATGAGTTGGAGAGCCAGATGGAGAACATGTAAAGGTCTTTGATATTGAGCTGATGAAGATGCCACCTTCACTACAAAACACACTTATCTGGGATTTAGATGAAGGGTAAGCCGCTGTGGTCAGAGTTGAGAGTTGAGTTAATTGATGACTGCATTGGACAAATGTTT
Source organism: Gymnoscopelus braueri (assembly GCF_963280865.1). Taxonomy (NCBI): domain Eukaryota; kingdom Metazoa; phylum Chordata; class Actinopteri; order Myctophiformes; family Myctophidae; genus Gymnoscopelus; species Gymnoscopelus braueri. The sequence continues at coordinate 46,500,367 of NC_137617.1, forward strand.
GTGGGAGATATCGTGGTATACTGTATATGCCTATTTTTTTACATTTTTTTCACAATTTGTATTCGTTCACTTGATGCCGTTTTTTTGAGAAGTTGGAAAATAAACTACATATTCCTTCAAGTGATTTGTACTGTTCTGGCCAGAATCTTGTTTTAACTTAAACCACCCTCAATTTGATATGCAATATGCATATGCTTGTGGCCGAAAGGTTCCAGGTTCAATCACCTGGACCAGCAGCAGTGTTGGAAAGTAACTAAAGTAATATGTAACTTAAAGTAATATTATTACTTTTTCCCAGTAACTAGTAAAGTAACTAATTACTTTTGGCAGGGAGTAATAAGTAAAGTAACTATATTACTTTTTAAACAAGTAATATGTAGTAAGTAATATATTACTATGTGTTAGTAACTTTTCCAACACAGTGTTGGAAAGTAATGTTTTAGTAACTTTTCCAACACAGTGTTGGAAAGTAACTAAAGTAATATGTAACTTAAAGTAATATATTACTTTTTTCCAGTAACTAGTAAAGTAACTAATTACTTTTGGCAGGGAGTAATAAGTAAAGTAACTATATTACTTTTTAAACAAGTAATATGTAATAAGTAATATATTACTATGTTTTAGTAACTTTTCCAACACTGACCAGCAGTACAAATCCGTGTAGGGAAGTGAATGATCAACATTCACCCCTCCCTCACCCACCATTGAAATGCCCTTGAGCAAGACACTGACTGAACCAGCAACTGCTGCAGTGGAACTGTTCAGTGGTCAACAGTACAGGGTTGTGGTTGTACTGGGCAGCTCCCAGGTGTCACTGTGTTAACTGTGTGAGTGTGAAGCAGGATATTGCTGAAAAACAGCATTTGTGCTCAGTGACACTAAACCCTGGATACAAAAAAATAAAGCAATTGCCCTCAACATGTTTTCTCAAATGTCTATCATTGAGAGAGCATGAGTGGTCATTGAAAAGCAAAAAACTCCCAATCATATTAACACACCTTTAGTATAGCAGTCCATCAGAATCCAATGTCCTTCACTTATGGTGGCGGTGGTACCATATGTTACAGTAACACCACCTAGTGGTTAAATATTGCCACTAAAATACACAGAGAGGCAGGTCTTGAAACATGACAGTCAAACTGTATTAATTAAATAAGAAATATAGACCTGTAATTGAGCTCATCAGACCCTCATCAACAAAGCAAATATTCAGCAAGTCATTTATTGAGGCACTTGAACAAGCATGGAATGTATAAATCAACACTGCTTTATCTCTTGGTGCCCAGAAAGAGCTGCATGGTGCCGAACAGGTATTGGTGTCTTGTATTCAAGTACAGTAAGTAAAATGTTGAAGTTCTATTACTTTGCTTGAGTATGTCCATTTTTCCAGTACTTTATACTTCTATACTCCACTACATCTAGTAGACAATTATGAAACCGTGACACGTTGCCTCTTTCATAGACGAAGCACCTTCATCACTTTAGTGGTAGTTCTCAACTTCTCATTCACCTATACAAAAGTAAACTGTTGTGTCCAGTGAGAACACAACAAAACATAAAAAGCTTATGATGAAAACATAATAGTAAATGGTAAAAAAAAAAAAAAAATAGTAAACCCCAGGCCGTACCATATATAAGAACATACAGAATGTTTCTTTCAATGTAACACATTTTATTTCAACCATGTGTTCCCCCACTAATAAATGTAAGACAGACCACAATGTAGGGTACAAAAATAGCATTTTATTATAGAAAAGGTTTACAAAATGGTACTTGCATTCATTTGCATACACAAAATGGTTAAAAGTGTTAAGAGTGACTCAATAGCTTGGCAAAACTAATCAAAATAACAAAGCCATTAATGATGGGAAAGGAACGGTCCTTAAGGTGCCGCTTGTTCCACATGAACCTACAACCAACAACAAAGCATATAGTTCATAATATGCACAATAGCACACAGCATGTAATAACACAATATAATGCACTAATACCATCTACAAAATGACAGGTAATGTAACAATAGGCAAACCAATAAAAGGATTACCTTACCAGATAGCTCTTAAGTTTATACACATGAGACTCCTCTCAATGGTTTCACACATGCAGGCAGACTCAATGGTTACACAGCAGAACAAGCCACCCTGTCTCCACCTGTAGCTGTTATAGCAATGCCAAACATGCAGGTTCATGACACTATGTTACAACCAATCACATACACTGAAAATATATCAACCGGTTCTCACACACACACACACACACACACACACACACACACACACACACACACACACACACACACACACACACACACACACACACACACACACACACACACACACACACACACACACACACACACACACACACACACACACACAGTAGACTAGGGGTGATGCAACTCTGATGATGGAGAGGGCTGCTATTCCACACTCACTCCATTTATACTGTCGGGCCATTCTATGTCACACAAAAGTAGCACAAATAGCTGATCTACAAGCTCAAAACACGCCGCGACACGTTTTGAGCTTGAAGATCGGCCATTTTTTAATTGGAATCCTGATTTTTTTTTTTGCAATTTTTTTGATTGGAATCCTTAAAAGTATATTTTTTATTTAATTTCAAATGCATTTAGTTATACTTATGTTAACTTTATGAACTTAAATACAAATATATATGACAAAAATACAATAGAATTTTAATACTAGTCAGTAAGCTACTAATACAGACTGAAGTAATTAAAGCGGGTCATGTTTGCAATTGTAACAGCAGAAATCAATAATATATCTGTATTCCCATATTAACCTGCGGGCTGCATTAAGTGGAGGTGAGGCCGCATGTTGCCCATGTATGTTGCAGACCATACAAAATAACACAACAGTAAAAACAAGGAAACAAGCAAACATTTACCAGGTCAGCAGCTGCACACCAACATCCCTCTCTCACAACACACTGGTGTGGTGTGAGGACCCACAGATTGGCGATCTGCTGCCTGCCTGTTCAAAAGGCCTTAAATACCAGTGTCACTTATGACATCACTTTATCTCTGCCTCCCTCTAGGGGCTACACATGCTAACAACTTAACAAAATATATTACCAAAAAAAAATAGTTAATATCTTCTCTCTCAGTTGAAATGCAGACAGTGATGTGAAACAGTAACCAGTGACTGATAACTGGACACTAGAGATGATGAAAGAGAGAGAGAATACAGAGAGACATGCTGCAGTGGGCAGCAGCTGACCTTACTGTAAAGACACCTTGTACTGTCTGATATGAACCCTTGGCTAATTTTTGCCTTTTCTTTTCTCTATGTTGGATTCTAATTGAACATACAAACCTTACTAACATCCTCAGACCCTCTGGCACCACAAATGACTCTCCTGTCTGTTGTCTCTGTAGCAGGTAAACAGACTGGGTTGTTCTTTTGTAGAATGAGTTATGATGAGGACCAGTTAAAGCATGTTGAGATGCCATCCTGTTGTATTTTATATTCATTATTACAACGGGCACTTGTGTGATATTATGCAGTTATGTTATTTTTAACATAACATCTCGGAAAGTTCTAATAATATTATAAACACCCTGACTCTGAGGCCTGTGGTGAAAAGTAATTGGGACATGGGTTTGATACTGTTGTGACACGACAGTAATACAAACTAGATCGACATGGCACAGTATATAACAGTATTTAACTCTTTCACATGTAAGTAAACTAAAAGTATATATAAATACATATTAGGACAGGGGTCTTCAACAGGGGGTCCGGGACCCCTAGGGGGTCCTCAGAGTTACTACAGGGGGTCCGCCAAATCTTTGTGTGATAACCTTTTCTGAGGATAACTTTTGCCAAAAATAGCCGATCTAAAAGCTCACAACGCCTCGCGCTGTGAGGCGTTGTGAGCTTTTAGATCGTCTATTTTTGGCAAAGAGTTATAGATAGGTGTAGAGGGAAAGAAGAGCAGCAAAAGTTTATCAGAAACACAATTTTATACAATATAGAGGGGGTCCCTGCTTCATCTCTCTCTCAGCTAGGGGGTCCTTATTTTGTGTTTTGACAGACCGTTGTTTTTTCTAATATATATTTAAGTGTTTCCATAGTGCACCTTAGTTCCCAACTGTGCTGCAGAATAATAGTGTATAAAAGAAGGTTGGCCCCATGTCCCTTTTTCTTTATCTAAACTGCAAGGTTTTGAGACGTACACGTTGGCTTTTGTCTTGCTATGTACTTTGATATGGTTTTAATTCCATTCATTGAATAGATTAACCTCTAGTATGGTCTGAAACTAATAATTATGATAATATATGATAACAAATGAAGAACATTCTCATTACAACTCTGAAAATCATTGTGGGCATTGTTAACCACTTGAACCCCACCATCCATATTCTGGGGGAGAATATTAGCCAACAATATAAAATATAAAATCAAGAAGATGGATAAATACAGAGCCATCTCAGGTCCATTTTAGGTTTAAGTGGTTAAGGCCTCTGAATACAGAGCTTTGTTTTGAGCTGTTTTCTTGCGACGCATTGTGAGCTTGTAGATCTGCTATTTTCAAAAGATTTGTATACATTTGAAAACTTGAAATGGGACATTATGCATAATGAGTACTTTCTACTTTTGGTACTTCCAAGTACATTTTTTACGCCAATAATTTTGTACTTTTACTCAAGTACATATTGAATTATGGACTTTTTTTAAAACTTTTTTTTTTGTTGCAGTATTGATACTTTTACTTAAAACATTTGAGTACTTTTTCCACCACTGGCCAAAACCCATGCACTAAGACCCTACATCCATAAGAGCACCAACAAACCTCAAACAAACAAAAATCATACTGTATTTGGAAGGATGATACCCCATGTATCTGGCAGTGTGGCCATGACAAACAGAGGGAGACTCACACAAACCAAGTCAATTAACAACTGTTGTAATAATTAAAGGAATAACACAAGGCATACAAATAACAGTGGGATAGTAAGTACAGTATGATCAGCGTTATAAGTGTGTGCATGAGTGGAAAAATGTGTGTGTAATACTGTATTGTGCAGCAATACAAACAATAATTCAATAGCAAAAGCATTTTCTTAAGGGCCGTTCACACCATGCATGATAAATATAACGATAATTATGTGAGCATCCACATAAATGAACGACATGTTCTGTAAACAGTGGCACCAAGCACGCAGGAGCCCACACATCTGTGAAAGTGGTGCTGAAAGATTCATGCAATGGATTATATGGATAATCTGACTCTGATTATTAATTATAAATAAGTGGGATAGTTGTAGGCTACCTGAGGTAATGTCAGCTAGCCTACCAGCTAGCGTTAGCTATTCATAATCGTCTCCTCATCTCCGTTAATAATAACCAAACTATCTCTGATTCCGAGGGAGAGACCAATTGCTTCCCAGCTATCCTTCTGATGGATTTTCAGTGGTTTTATTGCTGATAAAATCGCTCTAAAAGTGATCCAAACAATATTGTTAACCACTGTTACATCCCTAATAGGTGTTCTAGGGGTATACAGTAAGGGACAATAACAAACACCCAATTACAGAATTGAACAGAAACGGATGGATGAGTGAATTAATTGAGGGTTTTATTTTGAAGTACTAATAAAGCCAACTTAACAAACACAGGGAAAATGTTTGGTGGTGCCAAAGGAAAGAATACACTTAAACCAAAACTCACTATCTAAATACAATAAAGATCTTACCTATTGAAAGAGAAACAAAATCCTTCCTACTCTAACAACAAACAGAAGTTACAATGGGTGGCACTCACCTCTAGACTAGTGTGAATAACAGAATGTTACCTACGTGCAGAAATGTACTAGCCTGGTAAACCCTCCCTCCGGAAATCTAATTTCTATTTGATTCCAGGAGTGAGTCTGGCCTGATAGCCCATTGTGGGGGTTTCTAGTGGAATTACCAGCTAACCGAGCCTATCAGCGTCGTCGCACATCGTTCTGTGATTGACAGCGACAGTTGGCCAATCAGGTGGCGAGTTCGAGTGAGCCCAAAACACGAACGGCAGCCATCTTTTTCTGTCCGCTATAATCTCCGCGATTTTTTGACTTCAAAAAGCTCTCTAACTTCTATTTTGAGGCACGGAATTTACTTATAAGATATCGTTTGGATAGAATTTAGTTGTTTAACTTCATATATGTGGTCAATTAATCATGACAAAGCCTATTTAAAAATAAAAATTTAGAGAACCGGTAGGGGTGGGCAGTGACACCCATGTACCCGAATAAGGCAACCCATTTTGGGCTTGGCTGTCTCAAAAGTCCCGTTGACGTCACATTAGACTGGTGAACTGCTGATTGGCTGAAGGGGAAAAAATATCATTGGCTGAAGGGGTTGTCAGTCAACGGTATTACTTCCGCCCAACTCAGCCTGCAGCCAATATTGCAGAATGGGCGATAAGGCCAGACTCACTCCTGGAATCAAATAGAAATTAGATTTCCGGAGGGAGGGTTTACCAGGCTAGAAATGTACAGGGTACCCCAAAACTAAGGCTACCTTTCCCTGTACCAACACAAGGCTTAATCCATTAAGGCCTGAGGTTCCGATTCTACAAAATGTCTTCTAAATCCTAAGAGTTTTTTGAAAAAACATAGTGTTGCTATGTCAGTGGTTCTCAAACCTTTTCATGTCAAGGACCCCAAAATTTATGATGTATTTGGCCAAAACATGGCTGCACACAGGTGAATTATACATGGTGATGGCTGAAGATGATTGGTGGACCGATGAGAGGAGGACCACCCGGTGGTGAGAGGCGGAGTTGAATTCTGAAAGAATGGGACCTGGGAATGAATGATAGACAAGAGGGCAAAGGCAGGGGGAAGAAAACAGCCAGACAGACAGAAGTGTCTGCCTGACGGCAGTACACGTAACAACCACTGTCGTAGTTAGTTGCAGTGTGGACTCTGCCATCCACTTGGATTAGAAAGATCTTTAAGTGTAATGACAACATATTAACAATAGTTATTGTCCTCAGTGTGAACAGCCCTTTCCTGGGGAAGAGAGAGCCAGCAGTGAGCTCTAAGAGGCTTCTAAAAGGAACACTGGCACACACACACTGTCCCTTGTGTGACCAGTGTTGCTGATTTATTCCAATGAATTATACATTATAAAGTAAATCAGTGTCCTCCCTAATTCTGAAGAAAACCTGGACATTAAAATTTCAATAATGTGGTCTTATCAGTACAGTCAGAACTGCCATCGCACAAAATAGAACGTTATAATGTTCTTACGTAAAAGAAAATAGGTTTTCTGTTTCTTTTTTTTCTAAAAAATAAAATCAAACACATCTTGCCACAAAGATGTTGATGACCTCTGGCTCAGGTGCTACCACTCTGCAGATGACCCTCTGCCACGCCCACCTCCAGCACCTGCAAAGAGACAGAGCCAAACAACAACAGACAGACAGACAGACAGGCAGGCAGGCAGGCAGGCAGGCAGGCAGGCAGGCACGCAGACAGACAGACAGACAGACAGACAGACAGGCAGGCAGGCAGGCAGGCAGGCAGGCAGGCAGGCAGGCAGGCAGGCAGGCAGGCAGACAGACAGACAGACAGACAGACAGACAGACAGACAGACAGACAGGCAGGCAGGCAGGCAGGCAGGCAGGCAGGCAGGCAGGCAGGCAGACAGACAGACAGACAGACAGACAGACAGGGTACAGAGGGTCGTCACATAGCTAGCCAGATAGTTGAACAGGATCAAAACTGAGCTTTACTAGATTACCAGCTACTTTAGCAGGATCAATACAAAACGTTAATAGTTAAACCAGATAGTTTTACATACTGTATGCCAGTTGTTTTCAAACGTTTTCATGCCAAGGACCCCCAAAATTATATTTGGCCACGGACCCCCACCTCAAAACCAAATGATCGCTTTAAAAAATATTTAAAAAAAATATATATATATATATATATATATATATATATATATATATATATATATATATATTCAAAGATTGGCACAAATTGTCAAGATTAGCGTGGCACGAAGTGACACGCTATGAGCTTGTATATCTGATATTTTTTAATTGTCAATGTTGTCAACAATAAAATATGGTTAAAGTGGTTAAAATGATTTTGAAGAATTTTGCTGGAGACCCCCTGGTACCCCCCCCTCCCCAGGACCCCTGGGGGTCCCCCCCACTTTGAGAACCAATGCTGTATGCTGCAGATCAAGCTTCTGTACCTTTCTGAAAAGCATTTATTTATCTGGCTTTGTCTGGGGAGACATTCTATTTTTTTTACTTTATTTCATAGCTGTTTGTTTTACTAAGGATATTGTGATTATCAAAATCCATTCTAATGCTTTGTAAATAGCAAAACAGTCAGTGCAGTATTGTAAAATATAATGATCATATCAAATGATGTGATTGACTTATGAATATATTATAATCACTTACACAAAATGTTGACATCATGATAATGTTCTCAGCTGTTAATGCACCCTGGTAGCCAATAATACTTATTTTCCAGGTCTTTCTTTTGTATTTCATGATTCTTCTTCATGTCTTCTAATGCTTCCTTCTTCATTTCAGCCTCTTTCACTTTGCCCTGTTTCAATTCTTCAATTTTCTTGTCTACTTCCTTCTTCATTTCAGCCTCTTTCACTTTGCCCTGTTTCAATTCTTCAATTTTCTTGTCTACTTCCTTCTTCAGTTCAGTCTCTTTATGACTTAAAAGATCATATTTCACTTGGCCCTGTTGCAGTTCTGCGTATTTTTTCTGTTCCAGTTCACGTATTTCAGCTTTTTGTTTTTGTATGAGATCTTTTAACTCCTTCTGGTATTTTTCTTTGAAATCATTGAATTCTTCAGCTTGTTTTCTGGCCTCGTCTTTGTGTTTATTCTCTATCAGCTGCAGTTTTTCTTGATGTTCTTTCTCAAGTTTCTCTCGTTCCTTTTCTTCTTCTTGTCGTATCTTTTGCACCTCTTCTTTTTTTGTCTTCTCATGTTTTTCTCTTTCCTGATCAAATTCATCCTGAAGCTTTTTTATTTTATGTTGTTGTTCTTCTCCTCTCTCTTCATCTTCCTGTTGTCTTTTAGCCCATGATATTTGTCTTTCCTGCTCCCAAGCCTCTTGTTGTTTTTTCATTTCTTCTCTCTGATTTTCCAACAATTTTCTATCCTTTTCTTCTGCTTTCTTTCTTTCTCTCTCCAAGGCCTCAACTTTGTTTTCCCACTCCTTTTGTTTCATTTCATCCTCTGTCTTCCTTTTTCTGTCCTCCTCATCTCTTCTTTGCTGTTCTGTCTGTTCTTTCTTTCTGAACTCATCCACAATTCTCTGTTTCCCCGCTATTTCTTCTTCTTGTCTGTGTTTGTCCTCTTCTTTTCTTTTCCTTTCATGTTCGTTTCTCTTGCGTTCAAATTCTTCCTGAAGCCTTTGTATTTTCTTCTCTTCTTCTTCTCTTCTCTCTTTGTCTTCCTGTTCTTTTTTATTCCATCTTTCTCTTTCCTTCTCCCAGGCCTCTTCTTGTTTTCTCATTTCTTCTGATCCTATATTTTTCTCTCTCTCCAAGGCCTTAAGTTGTTTCTTCCACTCCATTAATTTATTTTCCTCGTCTTTCTTCTTTTTTCTGTCCTCCATTTCTCTCTTTTCCTGTTCCCTCTTCCTTTCCTGCAGAATTTTCTGTTGTTTCTTGTCTTCTTCTCGTCTCTTTTGATCCTCTTCTGTTCTTTTCTTTTGATGTTTTTGTCTTTCCTGATCAAATTCTTTCTGAAGCCTTTTTATTTTATTGTGTTCTTCTTTTCTTCTCTTTTCATCTTCCTGGCGTCTTTTATCCAACCATGCTCTTCTTTCCTTCTCCCAAGCATCTCCTTGTTCTTTCATTTCTTTTCTCTTGAGTTCCAACTCTCTATTCTTTTCTTCTGATGCTTTTTGTTTCTCTCTCTCCAAGGCCTTGAGTTTTTCATTCCACTCGTTTCGTTCATTTTTCTCCAATTCCTTCCGTTTGTTGTCCTCCTCTTCTCTTTTAACATGTTCTTTCTCTCTTTCCTCACGCTCTTTCTTAATAGAATCTTCCTTTTCTTTCAGTTGTGTGTCTCTTTTTTTCCTCTCCTTTTCAATTTTATTTTCCTGCTCTTTCATCCTTTCTTTCATTGCTTGCTTTTCTTCTTCATGTGTTCTTGTCAGGTCATCCACCTTTTTCTTCATCTCATCTTCCTTCTCTTTTAAAATCTTCTCCATTTGTTTCTGAATGGCTGCCTCAGCCTCCTGGAACATCTCTGTGGTGTAGCAGCCCCCACCATTCTCCTTCACCATCTTATCAATCTTCTTCAGCAGATCACTGACTTGTTCTCTGTTTTTTCCATCAACATTGTTGAAGACGTGGTACCTTCCTCCACAGTCAGAAATCAGCTTCCTAAATGAATCATCACAGTTTTCGATGAAGTCCTCAGTGGATTGATTATTTTGCTCTAATTTGTCTCCTCCTGTGAGGAGAATGATGGTGAACTTCTTGGAATCCTCTCCAAAGGCATCCTGGATCAGCTTCAATGTCTTCTTCTCCTCTTCTGTGAATCGGCCAATTTCTAACACCAACAGGAACACATGAGGTCCGGGGGCCAGCAGATTGATGCATTTGATCATCTCCTGTTGAACCTCTTCTTGGGACAGAGTTGTATCAAACAAACCAGGGGTATCAACTACGACAACACGACGGCCGTCTACTTTAGAGTCTGCTTTTCTGCAAATCTTGGTGACAGACTTTTGACTGAGTTTGGATGTGAATATCTTTTTATTCAAAATAGTGTTTCCTGAGGCGCTTTTTCCACTGCCAGTCTTCCCTATCAGCACCATCCTGAGGCTCTGACTGTCATCATCACCTGGAATATAAAGAGGCATAGAATTAGTTCTAAACGTTCTACTTATTTATTTTATTGTCTCCGCCAGGCCGAAGGCGTAGCCAAGACTACGTTTTGCCCTCTGTCCGTCCGTCCATCCATCCGTCCGTGTACAGTCAGCAGCTACAGCTAATCTCCTGCACCATTGGCCTGTTTTAGCGCCACCAGGAGGCTGATTTTTGCTAAACAATTTTTTTGATCTTACTCGTACAGATTTTGTCCAAACATCACGCAAATCGGTTCACATTATCTCTATAGTCATGTGATCAAGTCAGACCTGTCCGATTTTTTATATTTCATCCTGATTGGCTAAGACCTTCTACAAGCTGGCCTGGTGGAGACCTGTGCTTCGAGGAGCACATTATCTTTTTTTTTTTGCCAGGATGGCATCATTGATATTAAAACAGTTCACATCAAGTCCATATCAAGTCAAGGTTATATGGAACGATGACAGGTTTCCCTTAAGGTATTTGTAAAGCAAACTTTCTGAAGTAGGCCTAATGATGTTGTTGTTCATTCCATGTCCAATGTGCAAAGAAATATAAAGCCGTTTTTTTGCCAAGCTCATAGTGTACTGTGGATAATCTGACTAGTGGATCTAATGCAGTAGTTGCTGGTAAAGAAGCTGGCGATAGTAAGTAGGTAAAGTTGCCCAACAATGCCTTAAGAATAAATAGCATGCATTTATCTCATATCCTTGAGATTGTTATGAAGTGTAGTGGTGAATCTGTTACAAAATGTAACAGGGCATGCTAATCACTGTCCAGCTGTTCCAAAATGGATAAAGCTGTAGGTAAACCATGTCACCATAGTTAAACACAGATAGAAACTAGAAAAAGTGCTCCTCGGAGCACAGGTCTCCGCCAGGTCAGGTAGGTTATTGTGGCCTCCTGGTGGCGCTAATAGGCCAATGTGAAAAGGGTACCATTTCTTCTTAGGCCTTGCACAGCAATCGGACACTGCATTCATGATTTTGAGGCATTTTGTTTAGACCTGCTGGTGGCGCTATAACAGGCCAATGTGAAAAGTGTGGCATTTCTTCCTCGGCGTACTGGGAATATGAGTGCAACATTTCACGGAAATTGCACGTTGCGTTCATGATTTGAGGCATTTTGTTCAAACGGACCAATCCACAAACTTTGGAAGCCAATGTTAGCCAATTAGGATGGAATATGAAGTATCGGACACTTCCATCTTGACCACATGACTATAGAGATACTGTGTACCGATTTGCGTGATTTTTGGACATAATCTGAAGGAGTAATAGCAAAAAAATGTTTTACAAAAGTCAGCCTCCTGGTGGCGCTCTAAAAGGCAGATGTGAAAAATGCATGGCAAAGGTTTTTCTTTGGTCTCTAGGGAGAGTGCTTGCAAAGTTTCACGCAGATCGGTGCAGTTATAGGTAAAAACGCAAATTGGCCTGTTATAGCGCCACCATGAGGCTGATTTGAGCATTTTCAAGTGAGATTTCTTCCTCGGCCTAGTGGGAATGTGCGTGCACAATTTCACAGAAATTGCATGCTTGCGTTGATGATTTGAGGCATTTGGTTCAAAACGAACCAATCCTGCAAACTTTGGAAGCCAATTTTAGCCAATCAGTATGGAATATGGAAAATCGGACAGATCCGTGTTGATCATATGACTATAGAGATACTGTGTACCGATTTGCGTGATGTTTAGATAAAATATGTAGAAGTAATATTAAAAAAATTGCACAAATCTGCCTCCTGGGGGCGCTATAACAGGCCCATGTCTGAACTGGCATCCAGGGAGTGTGTGTGCACAGTTTTGCTGATACGGGGCCAACAGTGCCGGAGATTAGCTGCTCGCAGACAGATGGACACACGGACGGACGGACGGACGGACGGACGGACGGACGGACGGACGGACGGACAGGGTGCAAAACATACTCTCTCGCCATGCCTTTCGGCCTGGCGGAGACAATAAGCTTTGCACAATTTTCATTCCAGCTTCAAAATATGTTTTCAATGGATTATCAATATGCACAAGAGAGGTGTCACTCAAAAGCCAACAAGTGATGTACTTACGAGTGCTGGGTTTTTCAAACTTCTTTCCTTCAGCAAGTAGCTTGGTGATGCGTTTGTCTTGTTGTATCATGTGTTTGTCTTGTTGTATGATCTTTTCCATCTGGGCCTTGATAAACATTTCTCTTGTGAAGCAGAGTGGTCTACCCTCCAGAGGACTCATCTTTTCCACTGCATCCAACAACTCAGGAACTTGCTTGCTGTTCTTAATGTTGAATACAAAATGATCCGCATAGCTCTTACACAGCTCCTTAATGTCTTTGTTTTGATCTACAAAGTTGACAAAAGCTTGAGCAGTTGGATCTGATTCTACAGTCAACAGAACCCTGGTGAAGTCATTGATCTCAGAGGTGAATACATCCTGGATGCTTTGTAACTCTGCCTTGTCTTCATCGGTGAGGGGACCCACAGGAACGGCCAACAGGAAGGCATGCACACCCTCAGGATCACAGAGAGAGACACATCTCAACGCATTGTGAATCATTGCCTCAGGTGTTTCAGGCAAGGAAGGCAGTTCCACCAGGGTCACCCAGCGGCCAAACATCTCCGCCTGTCTCTTCACACACTCTGTAGGGGAACTAGACCCTGAGCTGTACTGGGTCTGACCCAGTATGGTGTTGGCTGCAGAGGTCTTCCCAGCTCCTCTTGTGCCACACAGCACCAGGTTCAGAGGAGGGTTGGATTTTGCTGTCATCTTGTAGCTACCTTCAACAGAGGTAAGGCATCTTCCTTTGTTTTCACTCACAATGTTCTTCATCTTCTCCATCAGTGATGGAATTTTATCTTCAGTCATGCTGTAAAGTCTTCCTCCACATTCTTCAATGGTCTGTTTTGCAGGGATGTTTTCTCCAGGTCCATCGTCAGTTTTGATGACAATGAAGTTGTTAAAGTCCTTTTGATGAAACAAATCCATGATGAACTTCAGTGTGTGTCTGTCTTCCTCAGTATATTCAGAAGGCCTCACTAACAGCAGGAATACATTTGGTCCAGGTGAACAATCAGATGCACAGATCTCTTCGATTTCTTTTCTCACTGATCCAACAGATTGACTGAAGAGGTTTGTGGTTTTCACTACTTTGACAGACTTTCCGTCCAACTTCTCATCTTCCACCTCCTTCTTTTGACCTTGGATGTAATTATAGTGACCAAGATATGAAAAAACTTTTTTTTTTATGATTGAGTTGCCAAGTGTTGCCTTTTTGTTGTCACTTTTACCAAGAAGCACAAGTCCAGAATCTACAAAAAAAAAGTTTTTAAAACGTTTATTATTATTTATTTTTTACTATTTTGCACAAAAAATTGCATTCAGTATATTAATTAAGACATAGATTAGAGGCATTCTGATATCTAGAAAGGTTCTACTAAGTTCACTATGCATTATGTTTGTGTCACAGTCACTCAAAAGTTGAGATTTGGAATGGCATTATAAAAATACTTATAATGCATTACAATCAGCTTATAACACTGTATAATTATAGTTATAAGAACTCACAAATAGTCATAGTGCTTTATAACAATCATAACACATTATAAAGCAATCTAAAATGACTTATACGGTCAAGTATTATAATACTTCATAATTCTCACAGACTTTTTTGGCAAGGATGCATTATAATTATCATAGTTGTAATATATTATATTAATCTTATACTGTATTGTGTTATAATGCATTTAGTGTAATTATACGTCACTACAAGTGGCCATTGTGTAAGTAAGCCTTGTCAAGCCATGAGGCCCGTAGGGCAGGAGTAATTCAGGAGTCTATCTCCTGTTACAGTAGCGTGAGGCAGCTTGATGTACAAGTACACCCCCTGGACATGATGCTAGTCACAGAGACTTACCCCCCTATCCAACCCCTTGATGCTGAGTGCCAAGCAGGGAGGCATTGGGTACCATTTTTGGTATGACCCGGTCAGGGATCAAACCACGACCTCCCAGTCTCAGGGCGGACACTCTAACCACAAGGCCACTGAGCTGGTGGTCATTGTTTGCTTTAAAGAGGTGGTGCCATGGTTTTGCACATGGTTTTTTCATGTGTCTATGAGGTTGATAGAACTTCATTAAGCCCCCTGGTGGAGTTTTTATGGTGTTTTATGTCTTCTCTGACTATTTTGAGTTTCTACCTGGAGGCTGAAACCTTGAGGGTCAAACGTGCCAATAGAGAAACAGCACTTTAGTGACATAGTAAAAACATGCCCTCCCCCTCATTATCATAACACAACAGGTGTGGTATGAGGAGGAGGAGGGACTAGGACAGGTGGGTGGTGCTAAGGTGGTGGAGGAGGTGCTAAGGTGAGAACCAGGTATACTTAATGAACTGGAGGCGTGTCCACATAAAAACATAATTTTAACAATTTCTGTACACTTTTTTGAAAAAAAATCTTCCTCCTAGTATAACCATAATACCTGATGATTATGTTTTAGGGGGGGGGATCACTGAAAATCACGGCACCCCGTCTTTAAGTAAATGAATTACATTCCTGAAGGTGTAGACATAAACCTTGTCGTTTGTTCATAAATTGTCTTGCATAAATTGAATGCTATTTATTTTACTTTCCTTAAAGCTCCCAATGTCCACTTATCTTATAGTGACTCATAATTGTTCTATATTGCATTATGACAGTGATTACAATGCATTATAAAATCCTTAATGTATTACAAGTTAAACAATTATAATAGAGTTCAGGAATTGAAAAACATGAATCTCCTGGTGGAGAATAATCACTGTTGTTTTAATCATATATAATTACTTTAGTGGAGTACAACTCCACAAGTAAAATCATTCCTACATTTAAATTGCAACCTTTGTTGTCTGGGAAAAGGAAAATAAATGGTGACCAATTTGTCTGAGCAATTGACCATTTTCTTTATTTTTCTTATTTATTTATTTATTTTGTGGTGGAAGTTAGGTAGGATTTATGCATTAGCAAAAAAAACTGGTAAATAATACAAATTAAATGCCATGATGTCCTACACCTACCAGCAGCTCTTTCTGGACCCAAGCTCCTGGCATCTGGTCTCTTGCTGTCATCAGCGCTGGTGAGAGCACTGGCATCTTCATAGACATCACAGAGGATATGCTGTCCATGGTTCTCCTTAACAACTTGACCCAATCGTGCCAACAGCTGTTCAAGGTTCCTCTGCTGTATGTGTCTGTACCTGCATTTCCTGATCATTTCATGTAGTGAAGAATACTCCATATAGTTTAACATGTGACCTGTACTCTGATGTCTGAGTGGTGATACTAATACAAGTGAGTGATCAAAAGAGCCTTGACCGAAGATTTCAAGAATGCTCTGTAACCTGTGTCTTTGTTCTTCAGTGAAGTCTTCAGGCTGAAGCACCAGTAGAAACACATGAGGTCCAGGATCAGAACATCTCATACAGCTTTGGACCTTCTCTGTCAGTTCTTCGTGTGAGGTGTTGTGATCTAGCAGGTCTGGAGTGTTGATGACCACAATCTGACTGTTCTTATCTACACCACTAACTCTCATACAGTTACTGAGAGCACCATCTTCACTGAACACAGTCTGTCCCAGTAGGAGGTTCCCAATTGTGTTCCTCTCTAACTGGTTATTCCCTAACAGAACAACCCTCACCTCAGACACTGAAATGAAAACATTACATTAAAACATTACATTAATAAATATATCATAATAATTTCTCTATTAAACTCTATTTGAACCATGATAGATTCATCAAAAACACCCGCCGTTGTTTCTGGTGACTCACCCTGCCATCCTAATACGTGAGGGGCCCATGTTTTTTCAATTACTTTTTTCATTGATTAAAAAAAAAAAGTATTGTATTTATTTATTAAAAATAAAATCAACTAGAAAAAGTGCTCCTCGGAGCACAGGTCTCCGCCAGGTCAGGTCGATTAGTGTGGGCCAGCAATACTCGGAATTCGCCAATCAGGCTGGAATGTGAAAAATCAGACGGATGGGACCGATCCGTCTTGATCACTTGACTAAAGAGATCATGTGTACTGATGTGCGTGATGTTTGGACAACATTAGTATAGGAGTAATATTTCTTTTGCAAAAATCAGCCTCCTGGTGGCGCTATAATAGGGCAATATTCAAAGGGTGGCATTTGTTCCTCTACGTAGTGCAAATGTGCGTGCAATGTTTCACTGCAATCGGACGCTGCGTTCAAGATTTGCGGGATTTTGTTCAAAACGGGACACTCCTGCAAACTTTAGATGTCAATCTTAGCCAATCAAGATGGAATATGAAAAATCGAACTGATTAGTCTTGATCACATGACTCTAAAGATCATGTCTACCTTTGCGTGAAATTTGGATAAAATCTGAAGGAGTAATATAAAAAAAAGTGTTTTATATAAGTCGGCCTCCTGGTGGCGCTATAAAAGTCAGATGTGAAAAATGCAGGGCAAAGGTTTTTCCTTGTGCACATACAAAGTCGTATACGGATCGGTGCGGTTATAGGTAAAAACACGAATCGGCCTGTTTTAGCGCCACCAGGAGGCTGATTTGAAAAATGTCAGATGGTATTTCTTCCTCGGCCTATTGAGAATGTGCGTGCAAAATTTCACGGAAATGTCATGATTTAAGGCATTTTGTTCAAAACAGAGCAGTCCTGCAATCTTTGGATGGCATTCTTAGCCAATCAGGATGGAATATGAAAAATCTGAAATATCATTTTGGTTTAATGACTATGGAGATACTACTGTGTACCGATTTGCGAGATGTTTGGAGAACACACACACACACACACACACACACACACACACACACACACACACACACACACACACACACACACACACACACACACACACACACACACACACACACACACACACACACACACACACACACTCTCGGACGGACGGACAGGGTGCAAAACATACTCTCTCGCCATGCCTTACGGCCTGGCGGAGACAAAAAGTAACTGAAAAAACACGGCGGCCCCCTCACGTATTAGGAGGGCAGTATGAGTCACCAGAACCAAGGACGGATGTTTTTTTTCATGGTTAAAAAGGAGTTTGGAGTTACAATGGGTTTACATAGAAAGGGGGCTTGTCTGATAAAATGAATATCAAATATCTAAATACTGAATCAAGCAACTTAAAAACTGTCTGGGGTGCTCCCAAAAGCCTGAGTAGACGATAAAATGACCAAACATTTTTTTGAAAGTGAGAACCGGGGACCTTGTGTTTCCAAGATGGCCTCTATACTCAGCTATTGCTGCCACCCCATACAGGTATATACTATAATTGTTCTTAATATTTAAGCATAAATATAGCCAACTAACATATAACACTATAGTGAAAATAGTGAATACTGTATAAATGTATATCATGGATTATCCCTGATATATTCTTGGAACAATTTGAGCAATTTCAACCTAACTCCACTTTTAGCCATGATTTTAGCCATACTGGGCCAGATTGAACGTCCATCAAACTTTGGAATCGGGAGGACAATCATAGATCCTGGGAGATCATCTTGATGTTTGGTCTGGACTATATTGCCCTTCTAATGATCGGGGAGACCTTCATTTTTCTTTTAGTTTTTATGCATGTGCTTCATGGAGTTCATACATTGACTTACAGGACTCATTGATAACATTATGTTACAGAAAATATTGAAACAAATAAATAACTAATCAAATATTATGGTCTCCTTTTTTTCTGTAGAAGGACAACAGCAGGGACTTTTCAATTTGTTGTATCCAGTGGTGGAAAAAGTTAAACTTTTTTTACTCAAGTAAACATATCAATACTGCAATGTAGAAATACTCCGGAATTAAAAATGTACCTGAGTAAAAGTACAAAAGTATTGGTATCAAAATGTACCAAAAGTAGAAAGTACTCATTAGGGCACACTCACACCAAACTGGAATTTTACCTATGAGGGTGGATTCTGACAATGCTTTTCAATGGAACGGAGCAGTTTGTTGCCATTCGCGGATTTTGTAAAAAAAAGTAAAGTACTTCTAGTAAAGTAAAAGTACCTCAAAACATTACTTAAGTACAGTACTACGAGTAAATGTACTTAGTTACTTTCCACCACTGGTCTTATCTAACATGAAGTTTGACATTGAATGGGCTTACAGGGGGCGTGTCTGATCAAATTAATGTCAAATATCTAACAATTGAATCAAGCAACTCAAAAACTGTCTGGGGTGCTAAAATTAATCGTTTTAAAGTGAAATACCCCTTTAAGATGTTAATTATGTCCTGCAGTCTGAGCCTAGCTTTACAAAGTCTCTTTATATCTTGTGAGATCAGCTGTATCAGATTACATTATTACAACTATAGGCTGAGTGATAACTTCAAATATTCATATAGAAAATTGCAGAAATATCAGACCTTTATAAAATGAAACACCAATAAGTTCAGATTCAGTTCAGTTTTACTCACTGTTAGGGGGTAGTAACTCATAGCTTCCGGTCCGTTTCAGAGTTGTCTCTCCCTGGACTTCTGCAACAATATATGATACAATATAATTCAATCATATATATTCAAAATTACATCCAAAACCATTTTGTTAGTGTTTTCAAAACAGATCAATTCTAAATATTTGAAACAATTTCAGTCTCATTTCTCACACCAACTGCTCTCTCTATGAAAAAAAGATGAATCCTTAATAACATAGATTCACTCTGCCTAGTGGAAAAATCAGGGAATTTGTCTTGTTCCAAAAGTGGCATATAGTGCAGGCGGCTCGCACACGCACACATGCACGGACGGACGCACAGACTCACGCACGCACGCACACAAGGAGGCCACTCAGCCAATCATTTCATCCCGAACCCATGCACGCTACCCAGAACGGGCAAACACACTACTTTACATTAACAGTCTATCTATATCCTACAATAAGTGTTTCACTGTGGCATGTTGGGACATTCAAGGTCTGAGGTCATTTGTTTTTGGCTCCAAGAGCAGAGACCCAGACTTCATGAGAGAACTGGAAGATCCAGACATTGTGATACTGCAGGAAACATGGAGGAGAGGAGAGGAGTCCACTGCTGTCCCACAGGATACAGAGAGATCATTGAGCCACCTACCACATTAAAGGGAGTAATTCAGGGCAGAGACTCAGGGGGGATGCTGATCTGGTATAAAACCTCCATTCAATTCATCAAAATTCTATATATTCTAGGAGAAAATTCTAAATGCACCTTTTTGTCTGCACATGTGTGTGGAGTTGTCTTCAGTTGAGGGACAGCCAGTGGACAAAAGAGCCAAGTACATCTAGCTAAACAAACTGCTGGATTTCACTGTTATCATTGTTCACTTCTTATGGCTATTGCTTGTTATTCACTTAGTGTTAGGATGTATTTTATTCACTTGTTGTTTCTGCATATGGCCACAACAAGTTGTCATTATTGTGTATTTTGGTAATTAGTTTTTATTATATCCATGAGGATAATAATTAATAAGACATGTAGGATTTGACAGAGAGCCCAAACAACAGCTAACTACTGTCAGTAGGGGGCAGTGTAGGTCTGTTCACGCTGGGGAATCTCAGTATACTGACGTGGTTTCCTGCAAACTTCCATTATCTTGTGGATCTTGTGAAAGAGACTACATGTTGCTGTGTCTAATCCTTGTGTCTGGTATTTCAGGGTAATCATATAAACTGCTAACTAGGTACCCACGCCGGGACCTGTAACATATATGTAATGTAACTTGTTTTATGTTATTCTGCATGTATGCTTTAGACGGAGTAAACATGGCAGTGCAAGCTATACATTTGACAAATTGGCAAAACTTATCAAACTTAACTAAAGCTCCACAATCTAAAAACAAAAATATGAACAATGACAAATGGTTTGATTCTGAATGCAAAAATCTACAGAAAGCACTGAGGAAGCTATCCAACCAATTAATACACAGAGAACCGGAGAATCAGGAGGTACTACTTCAATATCAAACTCTAAAACGATACCATCACATCATCATATCAAAGTAAACACATCAAACATCAACTCACTGTAAATGAGGAGTCTATTGATAGAAATAATATTAATTATTATTTCATTTGTAGGATCATCTATTGATACGCAAGTGAAATTCAGATGAATTATGACCCGGGGCTGTTTTACTTTCCACAGCCGGCTCATCTCATAAAGCTTCTGGATTAGTTTAGATTAGATGGGTTATTGTCATTGCATAATAAAACACAATAAAACTAGTTCAGCAGCAGTCCACTCCACTCCTTTTAGCAGCATAAAAGCATACAATAAGTAATGCAAAGAGGGAAATGCGTACACAAAAAATGGAAAGAAGCACAGTTCTACAGTAACGAGGTGTAGTGATCAGTTTTACCATGTTTTACATTGTGGCTGGTCAATTTAACATTTGCCAGTGAAATAAAATATTTTCAGATGGTCATGTTGGTCCGCAATAAGCAGGAACCTGACAGTTTACATGTAAAAAAAACAAAACAAAACAAAATGCCTTGAGCAAATTATCCTTTGAATGTTTATTTCTCCACCAGGTACAACTACTACTGCATATTGATATTCACTGAAAGTTCACATTCATGAAGTTTACAGTAACATGGACTCACCATGTTTTGCCTCAGCCATAACGTCACTCTGCTGGACTGACACCCAGGAAAGATGAATTTAGTCTGGTTTGTGAAAAAAATACAAAATAAGGCAATTAACAGGGTCTAGTCACAGAAGATGAATCCATATGACAACATGATGAAGATGATAACTTTCAAAAGAAGATTAAGTATCACTGCTCATGCATTCATCACACAATTACTTCCAAATTGTGTGGGCCCTGGATTGAAAACCCGGCCTGGGGGAGACCTGTGCTCATAGGAGCGCACTTCTCTAGTTGACATCTTTATTGCATATTGCATAATGCATAATCATACTTGTAAATAATTAGCTAAATTAGCTTGAGAACTTATTTCCATTGTGGTATGTAGGTATGTGTGTATAAACTGTGAGTATGCAGTCTACTCTAAGTTGATCATATAAAATCAGTTTTGGTTTAAAAAAAAAAGGGGGAAATTTTAAACAGTCCATTTAAAAATATATAAATTTCTACACAATTACAACGGATCTGTACCGTAAATTAAACACAAAACCTTTCCCGATCTTAAACTTCAGATGGAGTTTTCAGCCTGGCAGCTGTGTGTGTATTCTATTTGCTATGTGACGTCACTCCTTGATCAACTTAGGCTGACATATAGAGGTAGCCTAATACACACAGGCTACCACCCGCAGATTCTCCTTTTGTGGGTGTGCAGTTCTGGGCACCAAGGAAGAGTGGGCACTAGGGAAATCTGGCACCAAAACAGAGTGGGCACCACTGCCAGGCCTCAGAAGAGTGGGCTATGTCTCCCCACTCACCTACCCGCTTTACATAAAGCTGTGTCGACACTCACTCCAACCTTAACTCTATGACTCCAACGCATTCTCACTCCCAAGCAGTGGTGGAAAAAGTTTTTAAATACTACAATTTAGAAATACTCTATTACAAGTAAAAGTCAGACATTTTAAATGTACTTGCGTAAAAGTACAAAAGTATTGGTATCAAAAAGTACTTAAAGTACCAAAAGTAGAAAGTACTCATTAAAGGGATACTTCACTTTCACATAAAATAAACATTTAAAAAATATATTAAAAATAAATGAAAAAAGTAATGGAAAAATCACGGCCCCCTCACGCATTAGAGTGTCCTACTAATGTGTGAGGGGGCCTTTATTTTGCCATAAATTCTTTCATTTTTTTTTTATGTTTATTTTATGTGAAAGTGAAGTATCCCTTTAAGCAGAATGTCCCATTTCACAAATCTTCTAAATGTATACAAATCTTTTGAAAATAGCCAATCTACAAGCTGGCGACGCATTGTGAGCTTGTAGATCGGCTATTTTCAAATGGCCGAAATGCATATAGGGTTGAAGTGGTGTGTGTTTTGTGATAATAATCAAAATCTACAAAGTAACAAGTAACTAAAGTTTTCAAATAATAAAAAGTACAATATTTGCCTCTGGTTTGTAGTGGAGTAGAATTAAAAGTACAGACAACTGGAAATACTCTAGTAAAGTAAAAAATACCTCAAAATTGTACTTAAGTACAGTACTTGGGTAAATGCACTTGGCAAACGGGTGACGGCTTGGGACAGATTTGACTCTCACACACACACACACACACACACACACACACACACACACACACACAGTATAAACAGCAAGCAGCAGCACGGTCAAAACAGCAGCAACTTCTTTGATACTCCAGACTATCGCCGCAAATGCTCTCATAGGAGGGAAAAAAAGGGGGGGTAATGCTTTACAGAGAAAACATATTTTTGACGGCCTAAATATGTAGATCGTCGCAGTAAATTGGGGTTGTGTTTAATTTATGGTACAGATCCGTTGTAATTAGATATAATGTCCCTGCAAGTTAGTAGAAATAGCATTTAATAAAGAACATTATTTATTTCTAATGAAGCCTAACAGTGTGTTAACATCATGGAAGTTGGGGTCGTGTTCAATTTACGCTACAGTAAACGGAAATAACATGAAATAAAAGCATAATAAAGAACATGATATTTCTTATTAGGCTTTGTTAGGTCTTATGTGATTTATTATATTAGACCATAATGTAGGAATTATTTTGTATAATAATATACCTGTTTGTTCCTGTCAAATAAAATAAAAAATAATTTCTAATTATGTCTTGTTACGTTTCATTCGATTTCTAATTAGGACATGATGTAGGGATAATTGTGTATAATTAGGGTAAAACTGTGTTGGTTTCTGTCTAATACAAAACATATTATTTCTAATAACAAACACATTATTTCTAATTACTTCTTATTAGGTCTAATTAGATGTGCCGTACTTAATGTGACACATTAGTGCATCCTGCACGTTATACTCTAACCCTCTAAAACGAGATGCTACATCTCAAGGGGCTATTCCTAATAAAGAATTTCAATAATAATAATAATAATAATAATACAGTCATGCTCTCTCAAGCATTCATAATCAATTCATAAGCGTGTTTGCATTATATCGATTATGGTGGGTCAGATGTATGTTATTGTAACATGTTTATTATACAATTTATTTCATGATCAATAAAAATATCACTATTAAACAGAAATGGTACCATCTTATAATGGGCATTAGTGAAGACCAATTAGGCCTACGTGAAGATTATCTTTAAAATGGATGAAGTGCTCCTTTAACCTTCAATCCCACAATTTACGGCATAAAATCAGACCTAATAAGGCATAATTAGAAAGAACGAGTTTGTTGAAAATATGGTTTGTATTAGACAGAAACAAACACAGTTATACGCTAATATTTAGGGTATAATAATAATTGTGTATAATTATTATACACAATTATCCCTACATCATGTTCTAATTAGAAATCGAATGAACCTTAACAGGACATATTTAGACATGATGTTTTCTTTTATTAGACAGAAACAAACACAGGTATATTAATAATTCCTAAATTATGGTCGAATAAAAAATCACTCACATCGATACCAGGATACAATTACATCTAATTTTGCATTGCTTTTTCCATGTTTTATTGTGTTTAAAAAAATCATCATCATTGCAAAAATATAATAATGTAACGTTATCCCTTAATGCTCATCTACATAATTTTATAATTATGGTCATACAGTTTATATTGTCAATCTAACATCATCAATATGTGTTTGGTCTCCTGATACAGCACTTACCTGTCATGACTCCACGGCCCTTGTCTGTAGACATTGAGATTAAATGGTTGAATGGAGTTGGAGTTGAACTGTAGTCAGACTCTTGTTTTTCTCTCTTCCTTTTTTTTTCTCTTGTATTAACCTATTGCTACATTGTCTGAATGAACCTTGAGCACAATGTCAGATCAAAGTTTTATACACGATAATAGATAGATAGATACCTTTATTGATCCCAATAAATGTAATTTGCCCCGAGGCAGCACAGCAGTTAATAAAAGTTGATGAAAGGGTTGGTGATAAAGTGGTGAGCTGGGCAGGGAGACAAAGAGAGAGAGTGGCTGAGAGTGGTTGTCAAACCCACGCACAAACAGTGGTGGAAAAAGTACTCAAATTCTTTACTTAAGTAAGAGTACCAATACTGCAATATAGAAATAGCCTACTCCGTTACAAGTAAAAGTCCAGAATTCAAAATTGACTTCAGTAAAAGTACAAAAGTATTGGCATCAAAATGTACTTAAAGTACTAAAAAAAATAATTAAATAGCAGATCTACAAACTCACAATGCGTCGCGATGCATTGTGAGCTTGTAGATCGGCTATTGGGCTAAAGTGGTTAATGCATGTTTCATAAATTCATAGAGTAGAAGTAAAAGTACAGAAAATTGTAAATACTCCAGTAAAGTAAATTCCTCAAAAGTGTACTTAAGTACAGTACTTGAGCAAATATACTTAGTTACTTAACACCACTGCTCACAAACAATGACTGATCGTGTGCATGCACTTTACAACATCAGTGGAAAAGGGGACAAAAAAAGAAACATATCTCTCCTTCACTGGCCTCTCTGCACTGGATCCTGGTCAATTACAGAATAGAATTAAAAAGTCTCCCCCTCACCTATAAAGCTCTCAATGG
This sequence comes from Gymnoscopelus braueri, assembly GCF_963280865.1. Classification (NCBI taxonomy): domain Eukaryota; kingdom Metazoa; phylum Chordata; class Actinopteri; order Myctophiformes; family Myctophidae; genus Gymnoscopelus; species Gymnoscopelus braueri. Next base: position 46,525,869 of record NC_137617.1, read on the forward strand.
TCAGGCAGCACCACTGTATCTTAAAGAACTCATCAAGCCTTATAAACCTGCTGGAACACCAGTGCTTTCCCAGTATGCAAAAATGCTTGAGGTTCCAAAAGTATCTTAAGGCTAGAACAGGAGGCAGAGCATTTAAGTTTCAGGCACCTTAACTGTGGAACCTTCTCCCAGTTTCTGTCCGTGAAGCAGACACACTCTGTATATTTAAGACTAAGATTAAAAACCTTTCTCTATGATAAAGCCTATAGCTAGATAGCTTTTCTCTGTACTCAAAGTCGCTTTAGATTAAAAAAAAACTTTATTAAGAGACTAATTAAAACATTAAAAACGTAGCAAACAAAAACACTAACATTAAAAGACAAATAGAGGAAGGGGACCTGCCTTCCCCTATTTGTCTGCCATCAACTCGACATCCCGGGACCCGCTCCCCGGCGTTTGTGTCTCTACCATTTCGCAGGTTCCTCCAGTTTCAGATCAAAAGTGTGATTGCAGACTGGGCCTCTCCATGGAGCACGACTGTGCCCCATGCAGAGGGACACAGTCCACACTTCAACCTCAAATGACTTTATTTTCCCTTCAGAACTTTGTTTGTGCAGTGGTTAAAAGCAACAGACAGACACAATACACAGATACCCAGGTCAATATAAAAAACACTACCTAACATCACAAATCGCTACTACTTAAAAGGCCAGCGAGTTAAGGACATAAAATGTGCAGTTCTGTATGAGAGGAGGTGCAGAGGAAATCGGTGCTACCACTCAAAAACCGATGCATACCCTGAGTCCAGAATAGCCACAAAACCTATACGTGTGTTCTCCCTTCAAAACTTGCTTGTCTTCCCTCTACTGATTACTGTGTTTCCCATTCACTTCTTAGGAACACTGCTCTCAATGCGGACATCATCACCTTTACAGTAAAGGCCAGGTCCTTCCCACCAGATCCTTCCCACCATTTAATTGATCCTTCCCACCAGACTCAACCTTTCCCTATGGTTTCCCTCCACCCATGTACCTCATTATTTGCATCACACCACAGGGCTTGTCACAGAAACCATGTCACAGATTCATAATGGCTGCTATGCCTATAAAGGGCTTATAGCACGCCACGACATTATATATATATATATATATATATAAATACACAACATATATATATATATATATATATATATATATATATATATATATTTGTACTTGATTGGGTTTTACTAGCGTTGCCCTATTTTAGAAAAGCTTGGTGTTAGCACTTGTGCTACAGTATATACACTTTAAAATGCATCTGGTTTCGTCCAATGTAATTGTGATGTCCATATCAAATAAATAAACATAACATACTGTAACATAATACACCAGATGTTATTGTTGTCAATGAAGGCTACAAATCAGTTTTCAATCTTGAAGTGGCCTGCACCTTTGACTCAAGCTTAGAGAAAGCTTTTATGACAAAAGTCATTAATTACCAGCCGCTCCTTCATACGATCACAGAGCTAGGCTCAAGGTTTAAGGTGCAATCTGCTTGTGTTTATGTTTGGCAGCCTAGGACATGTACCTAATAGTAGTTGGTTGTAAGAGGCTTCCAACAACTTGGGATGACAAAAAAGCAACTAAACGGCTAAATGCTGTGCAATCTCTTCTATTATTGGTAGCCGGCCGCCAAATATGGAGAAGACGCTGTTACATGTACTTGTTTGGGTAATATTCCAAGATTTGCTGACTACATTTTACAGCACCTTGTAAATATTTGTGTCCTCATGTGGACATATATAAATGATTCATTTAATTATTTAATGCCTTGGAGTTGAACTGTAGTTACACAAGGTCAGATACACGTTTACTACACATGACAATAAAAGGGGTTCTATTGACCTGGTTAGATAAAGTGCTGAGCTAGGTGGGGAGACAGCGAGTGGTTGTCTAACAGATTTTTTTTAACCTGCAGACAATGACTGATCATGTGCACACACTTTACAACATCAGTAGAAAATAATGTTCATGAAAATAAAAACAGAAATTAGAGGCTAAAAGCCTGACTAGGAACAGACTGTAAGTAATATTCATCCAATGTTTTCTGAAAACAGACACATTTCTTCCACCAAAGCATAGGCTGTAGCTTAAGTCTGCAGGCCTCCCATTTTAAATCCAAAAGGTCAATGCTTGTCCTGCTGCCACCCAACTAAAGACTGTCAATACTAAACTCTTACAGTCAAAACTTATGGAAGATAATATTGGACTTTATTATCTGCAAAGATTTTTTTCTAACCTCGCAAATATTTTGCATTCGTCAGTCGTATATTTATTAACGTCGCAAATATTATGCATTCGTCAGTCGTATATTTATTAACGTCGCAAATATTTTGCATTCGTCAGTCGTATATTTATTAACGTCGCAAATATTATGCATTCGTCTCTTCTATTCTGTACTGTGATCACACAAAAAAATCAGCATTGTAAATATAAAATCGAGCTCTGTAAAAAGTCAAGCTCTGTAGTTATTATTTGCACATTTGTCGCCTGCTTTTTACATTTTTTTTCTACGTTATGTTACATGTTTTTATGTGCGCAATAATGTCCAATTCCTCCCTCTCCAACTCTGTAATTTACACCTGGCAAATAATCTTTATGGCTAATAACTCGCAAATGAATTCACAAATGTTTTGACTGCTTCACTCGTGTTTTCTGGTATCTGCAAGTAAAAAAAAAATCGAGCTCTGTAACTACGACGCACAATATATGCTTGTGGATCTGATGCCTTTACAAGTGACGCAATATACGCTTGTGGATCTGATTTATACACATGTGTGCATTGCCTTCTACAAGTGACGCACACATTACACATGTGTGACTCCTCTTTTTCAGCTTGTGGCCGCGTGTCATTTGTGACGTAGTTTTGTCCAGTCTTAGGCTAGCGTCACTTGCAAAAACAGTGCGTGAGGACATCACTGCAGCAGAGCATACAGGTAAAGTGCCTATAATCAATTGCCTATAATGATTACTGGGGCATAATCACTAAACACTGAACAGTATTAGACCTAAGAAAGACTCATCATATATTATTTAATTTTTATATTATTTGAAATACATTTAGCTTAGTTTATTATGTAGCAGGACCATGCTAACGACTATGCTAACGTCATATTAACAGGGGTTTACAGGCTGAGTGGGGTATGAATAACATAATCACTGATCACTATTATGCTCCAATTAGACCCTATAAGACCCGATTTTATATTTCATATTTTAAATAATATTTAGCTTATTTATTATGTAGAAATTAAAGGAAGAACCATGCTAACGATGCTAGCGCGTTAGCATCATCATGGTTTATAGGCTGAGTGGGGCATGAATAACATTATCACCGATCACTATATATGCTCATTAGATCCTGAGAGACTATATTTTATATTTCATTAAGATTTATATGGTTACATTTGACGTAAAAACGATTTTACTGTTGTTGTTGTTAGCCATCTTTAGCAACTTAGCTCCCCTTTATGTAACCCATTACATTAAGCAGGGGTCTTCAACAGGGGGTCCGGGACCCCTAGGGGGTCCGAGACCCCTAGGGCGTCCTCAGAGTTACTACAGGGGGGATGTTTGTGTGATAGGAACTTTTTTTTTTTTACATTAACCAGTCCAGAACCCTAGAATTCCTTTTTCTGAGGGGAACATTAGCCAAAAATAGCAGCTCACATTGTGAGCTTGTAGATCGGCTATTTTAGCAAAGAGGTTTGATGTAGAGGGAAAAGGAGCAGATCAAGTAGGCTACGTACAATTATTTAGGGCAGAGATCTTCAACAGGGGGTCCGTGACCCCTAGGGGGTCCGCGGAGGTACTGCAGGGGGTCCGCGAAATTGTTGTTTGATTAAACAATATTTTTGTTTGATTTTTTTTGATTTTTTTTTTACCTTTTATCCCCCAAAATGTCAAATTGTCTTTAAACATAGCATGAATCCATAGCAAACAGATAAATGGAGGCACAATGCACAATAACATGGTATGTTTATACATATTTTGTAGAGAATTTTTATTTTGCACACCTACTGGGGCAGGTGCGTAGGAGCAGGCAATATAAAACACAATTGTATACATAAATATACAATGTATGTGGTAGCCTCGTAGGGTAGGGGTCCCTGCTCCATCTCCCCATCAGTTTGGGGGTCCCTGGCCTGAAAAGGTTGAAGACCCCTGATTTAGGGTTTTTAAGTGGTTAACTGTCTGAAAATACACATCAACATGAATCCAACAGTGATGATATTGCTGTCAAGTCTATGAAGCTATCTATGAAATCTATGAAAAAGTTTAATCTGCACACAATGTTATACAATAAGTAGTGGGGGTCCCTGCTTCATCTCAGCTAAGGGGTCCTTGGCCTGGAAAACGTTGAAGACCCCTGCATTAGGGCATTAAATGAGACATATAATTGTGCGCTTGTTATGAGCTTGTAGATCTGCCATTTTTTAATTATAATAATAACACCTGTGTGTGTGTGTGTGTGTGTGTGTGTGTGGGGGGGGGGGGGGGTCCTGACAACCGGACAGCGTGGATACCAGCCTGCAGACACCAGTAGCAGGTATGTCTTGTCTTGTGTTGTATTGTATTATATCACATCTTGTATTTCATTTCTAACGCTTACTGGTCCATTTGGTTCCAGAGCAAAATTTCCATTTAGGATCAATATATTTGTAAGTCAAGCTTTTCACACATGAATGCAATAAAAATCCATTCTCATGACATTGACATTTTATGAGCAAAACGTCACGTTTGTCTGCTTATTGCAGTACACCAACCTCACCAAGTCAAATGTACTTCTGTGTGCAAGACGGTGTACATAGAAGAATAAATAATTCAGATTTTATGTGTGATGTTCAAAATAGACTGATGAAAATCTAATATTTTATATGTACATATCCTTTTTGCATTCAGGGCCTGCTGCTTGTCCTCTGACGAACAGATGTACATCTCGTTTCTCCTCTCACACCAGAGAGCACCTACCAGGCGCCTACACTCATCCCAGCCACCTAGTAGATGTTCTGGAGCAGGACGTTGTGTGACGTTGTCCCTGCCTCTCCTCAAGCCTAACTGCACCCCCAACCCCACATAATTATGACTGACATGGTTCTATGGCTGTAGGAACAGTGTGTGTGATTGCAGGAACAACATGAGAAACATTATTCTACCAATCACATAGTAAAATCCTCAGTGTTAAAGGGATACTTCACTTTCACATAAAATAAACATTAAAAATAAATATTTAAAAAAAATGAAAGAAGTTATGGCAAAATAAAGGCCCCCTCACACATTAGTAGGACACTCTAATGCGTGAGGGGGCCGTGATTTTTCCATTACTTTTTTCATTTATTTTTAATATTTTTTAAATGTTTATTTTATGTGAAAGTGAAGTATCCCTTTAAACTATAAGTGTGTGTTTAATTGTAACCCAGTGTACCTGTAACGGGTGCATTTGGTTACATTTGTACACTCTTGGTTAAATTAACACTGAGGATTTTACTATGCAGGAGGTGTGAAGCTGATGAAAATAATACACATTACATGCCTTGCATTTGAGTTCAACTTTGGTGAAACATTAATTTTGCCAAGGCAGGCTTGGCCAGAACCTCCATCCAAATTTGATGATGGAGAGGGCCATTATATTTCCACACTGACTCCAGAGAGCCACATTGCATATACTGTCGGGCAGTCACCTCTTATCTCCATATTTTAACTTTTTTCGTAAATTGATGCTGTACTTCGCCATTCTATGTCACACAAAAGTAGCAAAAATAGCCAATCTACAAGCTACATTGGACACAAAAAAAGACAATAATATTGTAATACTAGTCACTAATATAGACTGAAGTAATTAAAGTGGGTCATGTTTGCATGTTTGGAATTGTAACAGCTTAAATCAATCAGTATTCTGATATTAAGTGAACAGTATACATGACTGTTACCATAGCCTTGTATTGGTGCATTTGTCTCCAGGGGGATACACCACAAATGAGCACATGAGCCAAGCTATCACGCCAGTGTATTTGAATAAATTAATAGGCTTGTATTTGTATTTGCAGTCAGATCACCTTACCACTATTTTTTGGGAAAAGACAAGACGACTAATAACAGAACTAATGCAAAACATGGTTATCAATTATGTAGTAATTGATAACCATGTAGGTTATTCATACTGAAATGTTGTTGTATTATAATACTGTATATTGAATTTTCCCCTCTGGGAGTCAATAAAGGTGCACCTTATGTTATCATATAATTGTGTCTTGAAATATAAATCTGTAATTCACTGCTATACATTGTACAAATATACAAGTTAATGAGCTGTGTTCTGACCTGAAAGGTTAACATGATGGGAACATAGATTGAAAAAGCAATTTCTACAATGCACATACAGTAAGTAAAGAGACCAAAACATATTTTGTTTTGTACTAAGAATGTTGAAAACCAAATCAATTATCAGTACCAGATTAATAAGGCTAACATCCTCTAGGTCAGTGGTTCTCAAACTGGGGGTCGGGACACCCAGGGGGATCCCCAAATTATTTTGGGGGGTCCCCAGATGATTAAAAGAACCCCCCCCCCTATTCTGGGGGGAACATTTGCAGAAAATAGCAGATCTACAAGCCAACAACACGTGCTGCAACCCCTTGTGGGCATGTAGATCTGCTCTGTTGAAAATAGCCAATCTTCAAGCCAACAACACAGCGCTGCGACACGTGGGCTTGTAGATCGGCTATTTTCGGTTAATAGGTTTGGTGTAGAGGGGAAAAAAGAGCAGACAAAGTACTGAGGGTTAATGTCTGAAAATACACATTAGCATGACTCCAACATATGAATAGAAAAGATATGTAAACAGATAAAGAATATTAATTTCCACAACACTGATGAGTGCTGTAAAACAAGTCTATGAAGCTATCTATGAAATGAATGAGTTTAATCTGCAACTCAATTTAATTTTTACTACAATATGTAGTGGGGGTCCCTGCTTCATCTCTCTCTCAGCTAAGGGGTCCTTGGTCTGAAAAACAGAGTCTATACGTGGTCCATTTCTTTTTCCATCTATGAACTTATAGATCTTCTATTCTGCTGAATGTTTGCCTAGGTCACATGGGGTCATTGGGGGAGACACCAAGCTAGATGACTCATCTAATACCCAAGACCAATCAGCAGTGGTCATGGAGGAATTGGTAATTGGCATCACAACAAGACTCCAACCTAGACGTTCAACCAATAGTGTCCAGGAGAATTACCCTCCCATACGCCCCATCCCCGCTCGCTCGCGGCAGCGAACACTGCAGGAGGGTTTTTTCTCCCCCCTTTTTTATCTCTCCTCACCTTAATGTTGGTGTATTCCACAATATTCCACAACATTCCGCAAAAAAACAACAACAGACAGACAGACAGACAGACAGACAGACAGACATAGATATACAGCAGACAATCTATGTCTGTCTGTCTGTCTGTCTGTTTATTCTTTTCACAAAATAATGTAGTGTATACAGTAGCTATAGCTAGGTTGCCTGAGTTCACTCTACCGTTCAATTAATTGCTTTTCATTTGAAGTTAGGAAAATAATAATCTCTCAAGTGTTACTTCCTATTATAGATTATGCTGATGTTGTGTATGCAGAACACCACAGAACCTCATCTTAAGCCTCTTAATGTTTTATATGACTCCTTGTGCCGGTTTGTCTTGAGGTCTATATGGAACTCATCACTGCCTCATGTTCACCTCACTCAATTGTTTATGCTTCTAAATTGACTGTACCTGTAGGGATATATACACTGATAGTAGTTGCACTGTGCCCTTCCTTCTCTTCTGTTGTTTAACAGCTGATGATGTGGTGTTGGTTGGTGGGGTGGGTGGAAGAGGGTGAGCAAGCTATCTGTGTTTGAATGTATCTGTATACTTGTATTGTATGTGTGTATCTGTCTGTTGTTAATGTTTTTATGGGACCCCCTCGAAAATGAGATGCTGCACCCCAAAGGGCTATCCCTACAATAAAAACCTGAACAAATCTGAATATCTATCATGGTGTCACAGTGCTTATTTACAGCTAATAAACACAGGTTGCTGTTTCACCATGTTGATATGTGACATGACATCATGCTAATTTCTAACTGAGCATTTATTGTGTGATACACCAACATTAAGGTGAGGAGAGATTTTGTTACTGTGCTAAAAAAAAGCCTAACCAATTTATACATTTCCTGTAAGCTTGTCTAGTTTTAATCGTTGATATATTATTGTGATAGCTATAGCCTATAACAAGGGTTCCCAAACATTTCAGGCCGTGACCCCCCAAAATAATCCCCCAAAAAAGGAGTTGAGATGTTAAATTTAGTTTGACTCGGCTCCACAGATAAATACATTGCAAAAATAGCAGATCTACAAGCTCAAAACACCTCACATTTGTGAGCTTGTAGATCGGCTATTTTCACAATGTTTGCCTCTTTCTTAGGTCATATTTGACAATTTGTATAGTTTTATTTTATAATATTATAATATTTTTTATAGTATATATTTTTTTTAACTTTTTTTCGATTTAGAGGTATTAAAAAGGTCTTAAAAGTCCTTAAACTATCACTTTAGAAATGTGAAGATACCCTGTATACGCTTATACTGTATTTGACTGACTGACTGACTGACTGACTGACTGTACATGGGAAATTAGGGCACAGCAGGTGAACATACTTAGAGGTAATCGGCGCACTGCACAGAGACCGAGGAGTTTTATTTATTTTAAATGTATATTCAAAATAATTAAGTAGCACAATTTCAAGGCACAAATTAGAGCACAAGCACAAAAAATGAGATTTATACAGGGGCCAGTTTCGAATTGCAGCCACCTAAGTGCTCTTTTAGAGCGGTTTTATAGATAGATATATCTGTCCATCTGTCTAACATTGATGTAGCCATAATGTTATATTATAATCATGTATGTATATATATATATATATATATATATATATATATATATATATATATATATATATATATATATATATATATATATATATATATATATATATATATATATACTCAAGTACTGTACTTAATTTACAATTACAATTTTGAGGTATTTTTACTTTACTGTATTTCCAGTTTGCAGTTTGCAGTACTTTTACTTCTACTCCACTACATCTCAGAGGCAAATATTGTACTTTCACTCCACTACAATTATTTGAAAACTTTAGTTAGGCCTACTAGTTACTTTGCAGATATACATTATTATATTATAAAACCATACATTAAACATTTAAGCCCTATTGTATACACAATGGTGCCTCCTGCTGGATTGTGTAATAACTGCAGCCCACGGGAAGGGGTGGGGGGCTGATACACACGACGCACTGTTTACACGCGACACACTGTTTACACGCGACACACTGTTTACACGCGACACACTGTTTCTGCAAGTGACGCTAGCCTCAGATTGGACAAAACTACGTCACAAATGACACGCGGCCACAAGCTGAAAAAGAGGAGTCACACATGTGTAATGTGTGCGTCACTTGTAGAAGGCAATGCACACATGTGTATAAATCAGATCCACAAGCGTATATTGCGTCACTTGTAAAGGCATCAGATCCACAAGCATATATTGTGCGTCGTAGTTACAGAGCTCGATTTTTTTTTAACTTGCAGATACCAGAAAACACGAGTGAAGCAGTCAAAACATTTGTGAATTCATTTGCGAGTTATTAGCCATAAAGATTATTTGCCAGGTGTAAATTACAGAGTTGGAGAGGGAGGAATTGGACATTATTGCGCACATAAAAACATGTAACATAACATGTAAAAAGCAGGCGACAAATGTGCAAATAATAACTACAGAGCTTGACTTTTTACAGAGCTCGATTTTATATTTACAATGCTGATTTTTTTGTGTGATCACAGTACAGAATAGAAGAGACGAATGCATAATATTTGCGACGTTAATAAATATACGACTGACGAATGCAAAATATTTGCGACGTTAATAAATATACGACTGACGAATGCAAAATATTTGCGACGTTAATAAATATACGACTGACGAATGCATAATATTTGCGAGGTTAGAAAAAATCTTTGCAGATAATAAAGTCCAATATTATCTTCCATAAAAACTAACAATATCCTTCTCTCCCTTGTGAAGACTGGAGAGAGAGAGAGAGAGAGAGAGAGAGAGAGAGAGAGAGAGAGAGAGAGAGAGAGAGAGAGAGAGAGAGAGAGAGAGAGAGAGGGGAGGGGAGGGGGGGAGAGAGAGGGGGGAGGGGGGGGAGAGATACAGACAGACAGACAGATATCTGATGGTTGCAGTACAGCAATACTGTATGTGCAAACAGCAGCAATGCATGTGTATTCCTGCACTATCTGCACCCTATACTGATCTCAGTACAGAACAGAATTTTTAATATTTGTGTTTTTATTAGGGCCTGAGCACTGCACCAGAGTGAAGCCCTATTTAATCAGAATCAGAATCACCTTTATTGTCACATCACAGGTTTATAGTTGTAAAACAGTAGGTAAAATGTATGCAAGCTCTATCGTTTTAGTTGTTTCCAGAAAGAGAAAGAAAAGGGGGGCAGGGGGAGCAAGGGGGAAAGAATGGAAACAAAAACAAAGGTATCTACATACAGTATTTACACATAGCATATGCATCCATGCAGTATGTATGAGGTTAGACATAAGGTGCATGAGCATAGCAGCAGGTACAGTATTGTTGTTCATGATATAGCTATTAAGGTGCAAGAGGAATATCAGCGTGTTGTACATGAGATTAAGGTGCAGATTAACTGTATAAAAGACCTTTTTTTCTCGGACACGCCCCCCTGTTTCTGCTCTAACATGTATCTCACACTTTCCTGTTTACACACCTGTTTGCACACCTATTCACTGGTGTGTCGGTAGCATGTGTGCAATTGTTTTTTTGTTTTGTTTTTTCCTTCAATGTCATTCAAATGGGAACATTAATTAACTCATGGGTCTTCAACAGGGGGTCCAAGACCCCTAGGGTGTCCCCAGAGTTTCTACAGGGGGATTGCCAAATCTTTGTGTGATAGGAACTTTTTTGTTTACGTTAACCACTTGAATCCTATTTAGGGGGAAACATTTGCAGAAAAGAGCAGATCTACAAGCTTACAACCCATCGCAGCATGATGCGTTTTGAGGCTATTTTCGGCAAGGAGGTTTGGTGTAGAGGGGGAAAAAGCAGACCAAGTAGAGGGCCAAAGGTCAAGTTTACTAAAAATGTAGGGTTTATGTGGTTAAATGTCTCAAAAATACAAATCAACATGAATCCAACACCTTATTAGAAAATATGACGGGTAACAGAACCGACCTTTTTTTTTCTCTTCACAACACTGATGATAGTACAGTCAAACATGAATCTATCTTAAATCTACACAATCTTATAGAAAATGTAGTGAAGGTCCCTGCTTCATCTCTCTCTCAGCTAAGGGGTCCTTCGTCTGAAAAACGTTGAAGACCTCTGAATTACACTATGTGATAAGGGAAGGTGTTGTGAAACCTGGGAGGTATATGTAACGAAATGGCTGAAATAACGTACAGCAAAATGTGTTCATACTCTGTGGTGGTAAGTGTGTGTGTGTGTGTGTGTGTGTGTGTGTGTGTGTGTGTGTGTGTGTGTGTGTGTGTGTGTGTGTGTGTGTGTGTGTGTGTGTGTGTGAGAGAGAGAGAGAGAGAGAGAGAGAGAGAGAGACTGCAGTGATGTGGAAACAGTTGCACTTTCTAACTTCCTAACTGCCAACTGTCCCAAGACATATTCACACATCCCACAAATTATAGTCACCCAAAACAATAGTTATAAAACATGACTAACTAAAACATTCATATCTGCTGGGTGAAGTACAGCAATATGCAAACACAGCAGCAAGATAAGTGAGCTGTTGTGACAGGAAAAGGACATCCATACAACCTGTGTATTCCTGCACTATCTGCACCCTACTGATCTCTGTATATAAGGCCCGTAGGGCCGTGGTCCCCTTTTGTTAGGTTTTATTCTTCCGCCGTTTTCCACATATTAGCCTATAACCATGCTGTCGGTTTTTACAAAATTCAGCAATATGGTAGAGGGCTATGTCAAAGGGCCAAAGGGTGGCGCAGTAGCAATCAATTGAAACATGCAAACTTTGAACAGGTATAGCTCATGAACCGTTTGACCAACAGCAATAAAACTTCAATACACTTGTCTCTCTCCTCATGAGGAAAATAATTGTCACTTTGACCTATGACCTTTAGATTTCCCAGCATTCTTTAATTCTATGAAAAACTGTTCAAATCTATTTAAGAAAAAAACCTTTCTCTCAAACTTAAGTCTCTGGATCCAATGTATTTCATTAGATCTGTGCATTATTTTATGGTTAAATATTGCAGGGTTTATATGTATTGCCCCTTATGTCGCTATATTTACTGTTGACTATGCTATTTTATTTCTATGCCCCCCAACTGCTTTTCTACACACATAAACAACGACTCATCATGTCTACACACTCATCAGAAGATGAAAAAACAATCCTAGAGGCTAAAAGCCTGACTAAGGACACCTAGAGACTGACATTTCATCCAATGTCCTCTGGAAGCAGACAGATTTCTTCCACCAAAGTAGAGACTGCAGCTTTTAAATCCAAGAAGGCAATTATCCTGCTGTCCTCAACTAAAGACGGTCAATAATGCTGTACATCTATACTATTCACTTCTATGCAGCACACTGTTGAAGAGTTGCTAAATATTGTCACAAACCCAGGTGTAGTGAGTAAGAAAACGAGAGTCCACACGTGAATTTTCTGGAAAAAATAGATCTCCACCAGGTCAGATATTGTGGGCCTGTCAGGAACAGGAGGTGTTCGACCCATATGCAGTGGTGTTAAGTAACTAAGTACATTTACTCAAGTACTGTACTAACTACAATTTTTAGGTACTTTGACTTTACTGGAGTATTTCTAATTGTCTATACCTTTACTTCTACTCCACTACATCTCATAGGCAAATATTGTACTTTTCCTCCACTACAATTATTTGAAAACTTTAGTTACTAGTTACTTTGCAGATATAAATTACATCATACACCCACTTTAATTAACCACCCATTTTATACCTAGGCTATTTGAAAATAGCCGATCTACAAGCTCACCACACGCCGCGATGAGTTGTGAGGTTGTAGATCTGCCATTTTCAAAGATTTTAGTACATTTTTATACCAATACTTTAGTACTTTTACTCAAGTAAGTACATTTTTAATTCCAGACTTTTACTAGTAACAGAGTACTTCTACATTGCAGTATTGATACTTTTACTTAAGTAAAACGTTTTAATACTTTCCACCACTGCCCATATGCAGGAACTCAGAACTCACATCAAACCCAGGAGACAACGTAGATGCAGTTGACAAGGACTTTACTAAGACACAACTTACAATACACTTTAACAACTAACACACACCCAACAGCACATTCACAATAAAACGACACGAGCAGCATGCACACAGTAGAATACACACAACACTAGAACACTCAAACTAATGACATACAAACAAGACCTGACACTACAAGTAAGACCCAGCATCACAGAATAAAGTCACAGACAGTTTTAAATAGTCTCTGGAGCTCGTCACCCAACCAGACTCAGCTGGTCCTCACAGGTGACGACACTCAGGGCAAATGGACCTTTCTAGGTCCTGGGGAGAAAGGAGAGGAGATTGGCCGAGGGGAAAATAGGAGCAGGGCAAAGTCACAACAGGGCAAAACTGCAAAACTGTCAGGGAAGGGGGACACACAGCAGGGACAGATGAGTGTGACAGGGTTAGCAATGCAATGTTACAGATGTCTGTTGGAACCAGCTTGATAACTGATCTATCCTGATGTTTGCAAATGACTCAGTTATGTATAATCAGTTTCCTTCATGAGGATAAATCAAGTCATGATGACCTTGTGATTATGTATTTTCTAAACTGGTGCAAAAACTCTTTCCTTCAATTCTCTTCACTGTCCTACTTCTACTTAGAACCATCAACATTGAGGGTCAGGAGTTTTTTTTACAATATACACCTTGGGTTAAATAGATATAAAAATATAAAATAAAACAAAAACTCACTTTTTAATGTATTACTGAATTAGTTTGTAGGAGAGGTCAACCATGAATTTTCTGCCTAAGGTTTCGCACACACACACACACACAATTAACCCATTAAGACTTGAGGCCAATTCTACAAATAATGTCCAAAACGGTTACTTTTCAGGATTCAAATAAAAAAACAGCAAAAGTATCAGATCTACAAGCTCAAAACACACAAGCTTGTGGATCTGCTAGGTTGTAGTGTGATCAAGTAGGGACGTTCATTTACGAAAACACACAAGTTAGAATATGGAGAGGTTTCTGCCCAACAGCAACGAAATGAAAAGTTTTCTGAAAAACATAATGTTGCTATAAATATATAAATATAGCTAAAATCTAAAATGATACTAGTTTTAATGGGTTGATAAAACAATAGCCTAGTCCTGTTTTCTCATATTTCTATCATTGAGAGAACATGTCTGATCATTGCAAAGCTGAAAAACATGAACTCACACGCATGTTCACACACACTTTTAGTTTAGTTGAATCCAATGTCCACATGTGGTAGTGATGCCATAATTTGCAATACCGCCACCAAGTGGTTAAATATCACCACCACTGAAATAATATAAAGAGAGGCAGGTTTTGAAACAATATAAGTCCAATTTTACCCATGAAATAAGAAATATAAATATACCTGTAATTGAGCTCATTAGACCCTCATCAACAAGACAAATATTCAGCTGAATTGCAACATCCATCCATGTATAAATTAAACTATAACTTTTCACTTGTTAAGGTATTCTTTTCACATTCTTGCATTTTTTAAAAACATGGTAAAGGTTAAATTCTCAGTTGATTCACACTTAACGATCCCTCTTGGGAAGACACATAGATACAGTATAATATACATCACCTGGCCGATGGCGGTACAGTACCACATCTACATATAAAGTATATACATATACCATATATTATGTGCACAAAACAGCACAGTACAGATCTGTCATACTTACTTTTTTGTGTTAATGTTATTATATCTGATGGGCAGTGGAAACATCATACATGGAAAGAGCTTTTTTGAGTGTATGTGGCATTTGAGAAAACTGTTCTGTTTCCCAACAGGGCCTGGTTGATTTCTTGATGGGAAAATATCAGCCTCAGTGAACTGCCCAGAAATCCAACCATGATCTGTTTTAACATATAATATTGTTGCTGTCGGGCAGAAACCTATCTTCATATGTTTTTGTTAAATAATGCCCTACTTGATCATACTGCAGCGTCACACTAAAGCATGAAAAGTAACAGATCTACAAGCTCAAAACGTGTCGCGAAGCGATGTGTTTTGAGCTTGTAGATCTGCTACTTTTCATGCTTTAGAACTTAAATCCTGAAAAGTAGCAGTTTTGGACATATGAGGTTTCCACCCGACAGAGACAATATAATAAAGATAAAATGAACTGTCCATGGTTTCTTTCCTTTCATTCATGCACAAAGTATGTGCATTGTCCCTTTATAATGGGGAAATTAAATTCCCAGATAATTCTAAAGCGCCATTATCAAGAAATGTCAAATGGAGATGGAGCATTACTTGGGATATTACTGTATAGATTAATACCATGTCCATTCTAAGTTTAATTTCATACTAGGCTACATGTTGGCTTTTCAAAAATGTAGGCCTACTACTTTTAATTATACATTTTTATATTGTGTATGTATTTCTTACACAAGTTGGTCGCTCATCTTCCTGGGGTCCACACAAAAAATGTCAACAATAAAAACAGACAATAGTTAAAATCATGCAAAACAGACAAAATATAGTGATCGGCAAAAAGTGAAGTCACTAACACCGAATATTATAATCATAATACAAAATATACACAAGAAAAATCTAATATTCCAAATAATGAAAAACTACATCTACCGTATGTAGGTCATCTATGTAGGTTTTGTCAATTTATGTTTAAGTAACTTTCTAAAAGAAAATCTACCTCTGTAGTGTCTGACGTTTGTAGGGAGCATATTACAAGCAGAAGCAGCTTTATAAGAAGCAGCTTTTATTAGTTAAGCTTTTATAAGTTGTCAGCAATGTTCCCTCTAAAAAAAAAATCGGTCTGAGCAAACACTCAAACCCCCTGAGCGGACTTCAGCAACTACTGAGCAACATTTAACGTGTACACATTGACACCAACTGTCCAACCGATAATGAGTTATGGCTTAAGAATCTAATTACAGAAGTAATTTCAGTAAAAAAGTACTATATCTAGGTCAGTTACAATGAAAACTATAGTTTTTTGCTAATCCATTACATGTATTTGTATTATATGTGAACACATGTAGCCTATAGTGACATGCTGACATGTTGACAACAAGAGGGAACAAGTTAATAATCAATGAAGAGAACAAGTGCAAGGTTCTTACTCCAAATAAGTAATCAAGTAATAGTGTCAAAAAGGTGCAAGAGCAAGGCATAACATGTATATTGTATGCCTTTGACAACAGTATCAAAAGTAGGGATGTCCCGATCCGATATTTCAGCAATGCATAAAGAAAACATTGAAGTTGTCCCGTATAGGTTTTTTTGTTGTATTCAAACGACAGTATCCAACATGGTCATGGATACCTTTATATGGCTTTTTTTTTAATGTATAAGTCAGATTAGTGCAGCATTGGTTGCATTGGTAAACTAAATTAATATTTGTATAGCCTAGTGGTGCAGCACAAAATAACCATGTAAACAAAATATCAAATTTAAATATAGTGTCTTGAACAAACTAAAATATGTTTAAAACCTCAGCAACAAAATAACTCTTCATCTAAGAAGTAGCATGTTAGGTTGTGTGATGTTAGGTTTTCAATTTAGTTAGTGGGTGCCAGGACTCAGGAGTGGTCATTTGAATGGGTCCCAGGGACATTTTGTGATTCTATGAGTCCTAATAAAAATAAAAATGTTTATGTAACTCTTTTTTAACGAGGCAATGTTGCGAGCAGTCTAAAACGTGAGCGATTGCAATGTGTAGTCATGTGTCTGTCACACACTGAGGCGGGTGCGCGCACACACTCGCACCCACAGAGACACAACGTGCAGGCTGCCTGCAGCAGCGTGGACTGACAGACTTTTTTGTGAGAAAATGATTTTTTTAAACACAAAGATTTCTGTGCGTGACAGATTTCAGATGTGCCCGTGAACGTTCGGCCGTGTGAGCGCATGAGCACACGCTACAGGGAACATTGATCCTAGGCTAGTAAAAATGTGGGAAAAAGGTGGGTCATGGGTCCCAGGCCGAGAAGTAGCCAAATCAGTTTGTTTTGAGAGGTGTGAGCGCTGACCAACACCAAGAGGCAGAGAGGCTAAAGTTTCAAAAGCAAAGTCTTTTATTCTTGGGACATTTAACAAAGGCGGGGGGGGGGGGGGGGGGGGGGTTAATGCAAAACAAACTCAAATCTTCTTCCCCAATGGGGCGTTTGAAACAGTCCTTTTTCCTGTTTAGCATGAATCTCCGGAGGTTGCCTACAGGAGGAGAGACAACACTGATTAGAATAAACCCATAACCATCAACAACTATCTAAGAACAGTGGAGTGTGTTTGCAGCTTACCGCCAACGCTGCTTTCCTCTCCCAGGAGTATGAGCCTCTGACCGAGCAGGGTGGCCTCAGTCTTAACCCTGGCTGATCAGTACACAGGTGTCGTCACTTGCTTGAGTAGACACAGCAGTCATCATTTCAGACTGATTGAGGAGGTACCGGGGAATGTACCGCCCCTCAAATCACCCTGCCCAGGGTCAGAGAGCTCCACTTACCTCTGGGAGGACACATGTCAGGGCGAGCCCACAGTGACACTCCACAGAGGTTTGAAGTTTAGTCTTTAGTGACATCTGCATGATGATGCAGTCTGCTCAATGATGATGAGTCAAATCATGACCCCGTGGTTGATTATATTTTTCAAACTGATGCAAAAAGTCATTCCCTTAACTCAATTCGAGAAAAGACATTAACTTCAGACGCCATCCTCCTCCAGCCATGAGGTGGAACTTGATGTCAGCTATAAATATGTTTCCAATAAACATTGGACAGATGACATATCCTGACACTATAGCGAAGTGAACAACATTTTGGTCATTTTGGTCAACATATATTTCACACTTACTGTATTAGGCCTACTGCCAGTAAAGTTTGCCTTTCTTATTTTAAATGTTTACATTATGTTTACATTATACAGCATTTAGATTTTTTTTATACTCTTTTATGTTCTAATAACATGGGTGATACGTGGGGTTTTGCTGTGTGTTGCTATATAGTGGTTAAGGTAGCTTTAACCCATTAAAACTGGGAAAGCATCTGTCATTTTAGATTTTAGCGCTCGCTATTCAAAAATAGCAGATCTACAGTATAAGCACACAGAGTGTCACTTTGTGGCACATTGTGAGCTTGTACATCTGCTATTTAAAAATATATATATATATATATATCTTGAAAGTGTTTGAAACAAATCTTCTCTTCGGGGGGGTGGGGGGTCCCTGACACAACACATTTGCAGATGGGGGTCTGCAAATTCATACAATTTGGGGGTCCTTGGCACAGAAAAGTGTGAGAACTACTGATTTAGAAGGCATTTGTAGAATTGGCCTCATGTCTTAATGGGTGAAGACAATAAGTAATAGACGCAATAATGTCCAGGTTCACAGACAGGTTATTTATTATTATTAGGGCTTGAGCACTGCACAGTGCGAAGCCTTATTGAAATTGCAAAGATTATTATTCTTTGCAATAATTAATCGCCTTTTTGAGCCGCTAAACGTACTAAACGTGCGCAACTTTGCACACACATCACAAGTGGCGAAAATGCATGTCAATAACAGCCCCAAAAGTCATACTGAAGGAATAGCCTAAACATAAATAAACATTCACACGAGATGTGAAGTGGGTGTTTATCACCTTAGTTTACTTTCAGAGGGGAAAAGTATTCCATGCAATATGCCTTTCAACTCTGTGAGGAGAAAACCAAAGTGAATGATGACAGATAATTGTGTGTAATATATCACTTGTTTATGTGTTTTTACCAAAGGTGACTCATTGAGGTGTTATGGAATTAGCCTGGAGGTATGAGTGTCTGTCTGTTTAGATATAGGCTACTGTGTCTGAGCATGCATGTTGTTGTTGAAGGTTGTGTATGCTCTCACGCAATGCCAATACAATCAAAACAAATACCTGATGATCCAGCGGTTCTGAAAACTATAGTGGGGTCGTTGGGGTTTGGGGGTTGGGGTTTTATGCCTTTAATTATAGAGGGATAGGGAAAGTAGGCTGACAGGAAATGGGGAGAGAGATGTGGGGGTGACACGTAGCAAAGGTCGTCAGGAACGGGAGTCGAACCCTTGACACGCTGTCAGGCTGTCATTGCAATCCAGGGTGCCTGGACCGTCACGCTACGGCACAAGCCAAGGAGATTTTTTTTAATCAAGAAATGATGAATGTGACTGTGATGAATGCGATTAGTGTTCATTTGGGGTCGCCAAAAAAAATCCCTCACAATATGGGGTCGTGGTATAAAAAAGTTTGAGAACCCCTGGATTAGACGATAAGAAAAAGCTGGTAAGATTTACAGCTTTATCTCCCCTGAAACCAATAACCTGTCTCCTCCTGTCTCTGCAGTCAGGCTCAGGATATCAAGTGTTGCATGGCACACACTTCTATTCAGCTGAATGAAGGCAAGTTGGAACGTGTCCTGTTTGGCTCCCTCA
The DNA here is from genome assembly GCF_963280865.1 of Gymnoscopelus braueri. Lineage (NCBI taxonomy): Eukaryota > Metazoa > Chordata > Actinopteri > Myctophiformes > Myctophidae > Gymnoscopelus > Gymnoscopelus braueri. The sequence goes on from NC_137617.1 coordinate 46,545,676, forward strand.
CAGTGAAGTGATGACACACGTGGATCAACAAAGACTATCTATAATTTATGCACAATAAATGACAATGCGAAAATCTGAGGAAAGTATTGCAACAGCATGACTTTATCAACCTACAATGAGAGCATTATAGGTTGACTAGATACCCAAACACGATGGAACAAGACGGAGGTGGGTTCCAATTCCCTTTAGGCAAATGCCAACAGACTTATTTACTGTTGCCAGATTCCTTCTCTTATCCACCTGTGTGTGTGTGTGTGTGTGTGTGTGTGTGTGTGTGTGTGTGTGTGTGTGTGTGTGTGTGTGTGTGTGTGTGTGTGTGTGTGTGTGTGTGTGTGTGTGTGTGTGTGAATCATTTGGCCTAGATTTTCCAGCAAGACCCATTTTTGCAGCCTCACTCTTGTGTTTCGATAGCAGGTGAGTCTGTAGAATAGAGGTATTGCCTCCAGATGCTTGCACCTTACCCAGACACAGTTTACAGATAACCTCATTGACATTCTCAGGTTCCTTATCAGCATTGGGTTTAAAACCAAAATATCGCCCACTAGGCCGAGGAAGAAATGCCACCCTTTTCACATTGGCCTGTTATAGCGCCACCAGCAGGTCTAATTTAGCAGAACACCTTTTTTGAACAAAATGCCTCAAATCATGAATGCAGTGTCCGATTGTCCTGAAAGGCCTAAGAATAAATGGCACCCTTTTCACATTGGCCTATTATAGCGCCACCAGGAGGCCACAATAACGTACCTGACCTGGCGGAGACCTGTGCTCCGAGGAGCACTTTTTCTAGTTATTATTATTATTATTATTAGGGCCTAAGCACTGTACCAGTGCGGAGCCCTATTGAAATAGCAAAGATTATTCTATTGTTATTTTGAGGGCCTAAATGTACTGTCTGAACATGAATTAATGTTGTTAAAGGTTGTGAATGCTCTCACGCAATGCCAATTCAATAAGAACAAATACCTCATGATTGAGTAGACGATATGGTATAGAATTACAGCTTTATCTCCCCTGAAACCAACAACCTGTCTCCTGTCTCTGCAGGCTCATGACCTGCCTTGAGGACATCAAGTGTTGCATGATGGCACACACTTTTATACAGCTGAATGAAGGCATGTTGGAACTTGTCCTGTTTGGCTCCCTCACAGTCACCAACGGTTTTGGCAACCTGCCCACACTTGTTAAACCCAATGTGAAACACCATGGTGGGATGTTTGATTCTGTCTTTAAGTTTAACAAACAGGTAAAAGCAATAGAAAAAATCTGGCTTTTTCTAGCTTTGAATCATTTCCAAAATCAAGCCATTGTTCTCTAACGTAGACCTTGAGAAAGTTATCCATGCCTTTATATCCTTTCGCTTGGGTTACGGCAACTCCCTGTAGACAGTGGAGGCTTAATGCAAGTGGTGCTACAGCACTGTGCACCAGGGTCAGGGGGGCACCAAACGGCAGGGCAAAAGTGAAATAACTCTACAATTGGGTAAATAGTGCTGGATACCGAATCTACAGGCCCCTGGACCTGAGACCGATCACCCCCCCCCATACTTAAGCCAATAAAACAATAACAAATATATAATGCATATTTCCATGTAAATGACTGTGTCACAGCTTGCTTGTATGTTCTTTATGCACACGTTAGGAGTGATTGATACTCATTATTGTACTTTGATCGGTTTTCATGGGAGAAGAATAAATAGAAATGAAAACTATGCTCGTTAAGTCCTGCTGAGTTGGTCAGGGAGTTGGTCAGGGAGATGTGTCGGGAGATGATCAAAGAGAGAGAGAACTCCATGTGTGACGTCACCTTATTAACAGCTTATTAAGTAGCCTACACCTGGCAGGATTTGAAATAAACACCATCTGTTTACAGTAATTATTCTATGCCAGGAAATCCAGGAGAACTCAATGGATGGACAGATGAATCAAATAATAAATGAAAATAATTCAATTCACTAGACCAGAGCTGGACTGGGGGGCTCTCTATGTGGGGGCCGATTTAGTCTAATTTAATTAAGGGTTGGGCTCTGAAACAGTGGATATCAGTCGGCCCATTTTTCTAGAGGCCCCCCTGATCCTTGGGCCCCTGGGCCTGGGCCCACTAGGCCCGTTCGGGGATCCACCACTACCAAGAGCCAGAGCCTCTGCATGATGTCACAGTTATTAACTTTACATATCTTGTCACATATAAAGGGCTTAGTAATGCATGTCAATAACAGCCCCAAAAGTCATACTGAAGGAATAGCCTAAACATTCACAAACATTCACACAAGATGTGACAAGAAAGAAGCGATCATTGAAATGAGTGTTTATCCCCTTAGTTTACCTTCACAGAGGACACATATTCCATGCAATAATCAACTCTGTGGGGAGAAAACCAAAGTGAATGATCATGACAGATTTGGTGTAATGCATCACTTGTTTATGTGTTTCTATCAAAAGTGACTCATGGATATTATAAAATGAACCTGGAGCGGGGGTCATCAACAAGTCCGTACATGGACAAATGTGTCCGTGGCAAGACTTGTCTATGTCTGTGGGAATTTTTAGCAGGAGCCAGGTCCAGGCGCATACAGTACCACATGGTCTCTGATACCTGACAGCATGTCGCGGGTTCGCGTCCCGTTCCCGACGACCTTTGCTGCGTGTCACTCCCTGTCTCTCCCTCCCTGTTTCCTGTCATTCTCTACTGAACTATCAATAAAGGCAAAAAGGCCAAAAAAAAAAATCTTAAAAAAAGAAAAAAGATCACCGTAATGGAAACCACTCCTATCATTAAAGCTCCAAACCAACAAATAGTTTTGGTTTGGTGAGGTATAACTTATTCAATGTAGAAATACTCTGTTAGGGCGCGCTCCCACTGCACTTTTATTTTACCTCTGGGGCGGAATCTGCCAATGCTTTGTCAATGCAAATGCGTGGATTCTTGGAAAAAATGCACAAGCCCATGAATCCACACATTTGCATTGACAAAGCATTGGCAGATTCCGCCCCAGAGGTAAAATAAAAGTGCGGTGGGAGCGCGCCCTTACAAGTAAAAGTACGGAATTCAAAATTGCAAGCTCACAATGCGACGGATTGTGAGCTTGTAGATCGTCTACTTTTAAATGGCCGAAATGTATATAGGGTTGAATTGGTTAATGTATGTTTTGTAATAATAATCAAAATCTACAAAGTAACTAGTAACTAAAGTTTTCAAATAATTGTAGTGGAGTAAAAGTACAATATTTGCCTCTGAGATGTAGTGGAGTAGAAGTAAAAGTACTGAAAACTGGAAATACTCTAGTAAAGTAAACTCGCCTTCAGGAACTCGCCGTGCTGAGGAGAGGCACATCTCCTTGCTGCAGGCGAAGAGGCAGAAGAGGAAACTGCTTGAAGCAGCCCCCACTCCAGTACCAGACCCTTCCCCATTCATCTGCAACAACTGCAATAGAGACTGTCACTCCAGAGTGGGGCTGTACAGTCACAGTCGCCACTGCAAGAGGAATTGACCCCTCAGGCGCAACCCATCGTCATCACTGACGGACGGATGCCTATGACCTCAACATTGTGTGTGAGTAAATGTTACTTTACACCACTGCAAGCCAGCAATCCTCCCACTATAATTGACAAGCAAACTCATGGAGACGAAATTATTGCATGTGGAGGGTATCCAAGCAGACCCATGGCCCAACTAACTCCAAACTTTTCACAAAAAATCCTCAATATTCTGCCTCCCAGCATACCTGCTTCCCATACCGTTACTGTACTTGCAGGATGTACAATTATATGAAACGCATTATGCCCCAATATTTATGCAAATCACTTCGCCAGCTCGCAATTTACTTCCGGATGGTTCGTTTCACCAAACTGAGCACCTTTGCCACATCAGTCAAACGGGAAAGAAACAAGCGCTGCCGTGGTCTATGCAAACGAGCCCAAATGCGCGCCCAAATAAGACCAAAATCGATTATACAAAAGGCAGACCTGGCAACGCAGGCTACGCCAATCATGTGACAGAGATCCACAAGCTATGGGCCAGAGACCCATGTGCCAGACACCGTATCTTAGCAACAACGAAAGCGCTCACTCTCATTGGTCGTGTCATCCTGAGGCCAGTTTCCAGACAATGGCATTGGCATCGCAGAGAGCTTGCTGTCGCCATTACAGGCAGACGCAGCAACAACAGGGCTCCGTGAGAGTAGGGCGAGCTGGCTATGTTAAACATCTTATCAACAACCTGTATGAACGTTAGTCTGGTCAATGTCATCAATGCAATCTAATTAGCCTGTTGAACAGTGTTATTTTGGTGTATTTTGTGACACAATGTCACGTCCAAATGATCACTAGCTCCATAAAGAACCTCTCACTCCGCTATACAGCTCCGAGATGAGGTTCTATGTCGTTCTCATCCAGGATCGGTGGAACGTCCGCCAAGGCTCCGCTGTTTACCCTTTTGTATACATCGTATCCCAAAACTAATGGTAGATTCCAAACCGCACGGATGTTTAAGGTTTGGTCGGCTGCATAATATTTTAGGTCGGCAGCAAAACTACCCGTTTAAATCGCTTATTTAGTCAGCCTGTGGCCATGTTTTCCATTGTAGCCAAACCGGGAGCAGTACTGGCAGCGGACGTAGGGGGGTTTTCCAGGTTGAATGGGAAACATGGCCACAGGCTGACTAAATAAGCGATTTAAACGGATAGTTTCGCTGCCGAATCTATCTATCTATCTATCTATCTAACTATATATCTATCTATATCTAGCCTGTCTGTCTCTCTGTGAACACATTACTTAATAAGATGTATGATGATTCATTATATTATATGATTATTAGATAATGATTATACGTGCCCCATGATTATTATAAGATCATATATCTTAATCAAATGATATAGAGCTGAGGCCGCACGCAGCGCGGCCGAAGTTCTAGTATTGTCAATTGACAGCACTTTAAGGCCAGGAGATGGCAAGTAAACACTGTCAGACAAATTGTCTTGATCAGTTAACAACCTTGAAATTGCATAATGCGAAAGTTAAACTTTTTATGTTGTGTAGTGAAATACGTATCCTGGCACACGACGGACAGAATGGTTAAACTTTTCAAGAGCATCAATATTGCACAAATACTGTAGCACATCATGGCTTTTCTAAGGGCATGACCATCATACAGTACTGTATGTTCTACTGTATGAATTAAGAGGTTGGGGTGATCTGACAAATTGTATACTGGCCTGGGCCACATTCTACTTGGTATTGATCACTAGATCAATGCACTTCAACAGGATGCCAGTCACACTCACAGTATCCAATTTTCACCGTGACAAGGATGACATGAGAGCCATGACTTGGTTTTTGAAAATCAATGACATAAGAAACAATCTTTCAACTGGAAATGTGAGTAATTTGTCCTCCATTTAATTGAATTTTTTTGGATGTGCTACCTTTTTGGAATTTTTTTAATTCCTTTTTTTTTATATGTATACTGAATTTGGGTCTAGCACTCCACTGAGAACCCATTGTTGATGCGCAACCTCTTTTTCTTATTTAATCTTTCAACTGTATCTCCATATATATATCGGTCCTCACTGATGCTCACAACGGTACCGCTTCTGTCTACTTGCTCTATATGTCAGTCGTTCTCAAACTGTTTCGTGCCAAGGACCCCCAAATTGATATGTATGTGGCCGCGGACCCCCACCTGAAAATGTGTTGTGCCAGGGACCCCCAGAAGCAAAGATTTGTGTTAAAAAGATTGAAAGATTCTTTGCACACATTTTCAAGAATTTTCAAAAATGGCAGATCTATGAGCTTGTCCGCGCTATGAGCTTGTCTCTATAATAACCGACACGCACCCACTCACCATAGACTCTCACCATGCCACATTTAATGTCTGTCTTAGCCTCCTAGCAGTCTTAAGGTTTGTGTACGTGTGTGTGTGTGTGTGTGTGTGTGTGTGTGTGTGTGTGTGTGTGTGTGTGTGTGTGTGTGTGTGTGTGTGTTTAAATATAATAATATAAATGAACACCTATTTATTTACCTATATATTTACCTAATATGCCATATTATGTGTCTACACTATGGCATATTAGGAGTTCATTACGTATTTCTGGTAAAATTATTGATCACTTATTTTATATGTCTGTGGCAAAGATAAAATATGAATGAAAATGTCCATCACAAGCTGGCATGGTGATGACCCCTGACCTGGAGGTGTGAGAGAGTGAGTGAGTGAATGAGTGAGTGAGTGAGTGAGTGAGTGAGTGAGTGAGTGAGTGAGTGAGTGAGTGAGTGAGTGAGTGAGTGAGTATACGTGTGTTCTGTAATTAGCACACCGTTGTAGTTATATTATTATTATTATTATTATTAGGGCCCGTGCACGTGCCCTCACTCACTCACTGACTCACTGGCTCACTCACTCACTCACTCACTCACTCACTCACTCACTCACTCTCTCACACCTCCAGGTCAGGGGTCATCACCATGCCAGCTTGTGATGGACATTTTCATTCATATTTTATTTTTGCCACAGACATACAAAACCCAAAAGGAAGTCAGCCATTTTGAATTTATTGTGGCATTTTAGCGCATTCTTTGCCATTTTCACGGGCCGTACCTTAGCGAACTCCTCCTATAGGAGGATGGTCAGAATCACCTCAAACTCGCTCAGCGTACAAAAGAGACCTTAACAATGAAAAGTTATCAAAAGTGTGAGTTTTCATAAAACGGCGTAACCGTGGCAAAGCGTAAAACTTCCTTGTTTCACCGCCAAACAGGAAGTGAAAATCTACAAGGTCAAATATTTCCTTTTTTTAATGTAGCTTTTAAGGCTGATTGCCATACGGACTTGTGGGTCATTGGACTCAGATCACAGTCCTTGTTCTTCATTGGTTTTACTTAGCTCTGCCTCCTCTTCTGATTGGTCGATATTTATAAATTCCTATATTTTGCCATAACTTTTGACCTGCTTGTCATGAGGCCACTTGACAAGCAGGTATTGGACTTGGTTTTATGCTATAACTTTTGAACGGTTTGTCATTAAGAGTCATGAGTCATCTGACTCGGTTGAAAATCCTTGTCCTTCATTAGAGTTACTTAGCTCTGCTCCCTGTTCTGATTGGTCGATATTTGTCCCCAACGTGGAGAGAGTTGCGAGGGCCCGGTCATCGCTGCTTGCAGCTTTAATTATTATTATTATAATTATTATAATTATTATTATATTTAAAGGTATCTGTTCTGTACTGAGATCAGTAGGGTGCAGGATAGATACATAGTGCAGTAGTACACATGATTGACAGTCTTTCTGGTGGTTGCATTCCGTTAGACATCCTTTAGTTGTCACAACTCAAGCAGATTGCTGTACTTCACCCAGCAGATGTTTATTGGGTGAAATCTGTGAGATATGTCTCTTACGTATTAAGACAGTTGGCAGGCAGCCAGGAAAGTACAGCTCAGTTTCCACCTCAATGCTCTCTCTCTCTCTCTCTCTCTCTCTCTCTCTCTCTCTCTCTCTTCTACTGGTGCGTAAAAATAATCAAACCACAATGTCTCCCCGCCCACCTCACAACTTCATCACCAGGCATTATAAACCCTCTTATTATCGAGTATCAACCCTTATCTGACGCTGTGTGACAACAGTTCAACTCCAAGACATTCAGCAATTACATTTCATCTACAGACGAGGCCCATGGACTCATGACAGGTAAGGCTGTACCAGGGGGGGGTACCATGATTTAACACAATATATCATGGGAAAAGTTATGTATAATTTGATTTAATTATATCCTGGAGTCAATCTGAGCTTGTCAGCTTTCAGGCAGTGCACAACTAAGAATTGTTGACACTATATAGGGTTTAAAGACCTATTTATCGGCTACAATGAATTTTTTTGCGGAGACCTGCAAAATATTCTATTTTTCTCCTCCGATGCCTGGGTCAGCTCTCCTGTTGGCAGAGCAGTCAGCTGCATGATGATGTAGGAGTAATGCGAGTCCATGACAGGTCCTTGCTCCCACAACACTGCACGGGGATTCAGTAGATTGCTTATGTACTGTATGTTGTTCAGTTGTCTGTCTGTCTGTCTATCTATAACTGCTAATTTAAAACGTAAGCATATCGTCTCTGTTGGGTGGGAACCTCATATGTCCAAAACTGTTACTTTTCAGGATTCAGATAAAAAAATAGCAAAAATAGCAGATTGACGCTTTGCTTCGTGTCGCGCATTTGAGCTTGTGGATCTGCTACTTTTTATACTTTTGTTTGATGCTGTAGTATGATCAAGTTGGGAATTAATTAATTTACGGCTTGCAAAATAAATAAATAAATGCACATAAATAAACCATATAAAATTGGAATATATCTTTTTAAGTTATTATGAGGAAATGCAAGTAAATTGTAATGAATTTAACCATTTGTATAACTTTATAATGGAGATGAAGTTCAAAAGTCTGGGTTAGGGATAAGCCCAAAACTGTGAATTTCTGGTACTTTTGAGTTTTCAACATACAAATTTTTTTTTTAAAAGGTCACCACTGACACACAATTATCTTTTGCATGGCTACTACAACCTACCCCTAATAGTGCTCACTGTGTGCTCACTGTGCACACAATGTTCAGGACATCAAAAGACATTTACTGCAGCAACTTCTGCCTGCATATGTCATTGGAATTGGTGTGCATGTTTCTGGTTGGGTACCATGTTTTAACACTATATATAATGGAAAAAGTTATGTATAATTTGATTTGATTATATGCTGGAGTCAATCTGAACTTGTGTAGGGCTGTGCACAACTAAGAATTGTTGACACTGTATAGGGTTTAAAGACCCTTATGGCACAGCCTTTATTTCTTTCTACATGACCTATTTATCGCAAAAGATTCTATAGTTCTCCTCCGATGCCTGGGTCAGCTCTCCTGTTGGCAGAGCAGTCAGCTGCATGATGATGTAGGAGTAATGCGAGTCCATGACAGGTCCTTGCTCCCACAACACTGCACAGGGATACAGTAGATTGATTATGTAGCCTACTGTATGTTGTTCAGTTGTCTGTCTGTCTGTCTATCTAAAACTGCTAATTTAAAACTTAAGCATATCGTCTCTGTCAGTGTCGGGTGGGAACCTCATATGTCCAAAATCTTTTCAGGATTCAAATTCAAAAACAGCAAAAAATAGCAGATCGACATGGACAAGGTCAAAACGCTTTGCTTCGTGTCACGCATTTGAGCTTGTGGATCTGCTACTTTTTATACTTTTGTTTGATGCTGTAGTATGATCAAGGAAGGAATTAATTAATTTACGGCTTGCAAAATAAATATTCAAATTGCACATAAATAAACAATATGAAATTGGAATATATATTTTTAAGTTATTATGAGGAAATGCAAGTAAAATTGTAATGAATTTAACCATTTGTATAACTTTATAAAGGAGATGAAGTTCAAAAGTCTGGGTTAGGGACAAGCGGAAAACAGTGAGTTTCTGGTACTTTTGAGTTTTCAACATACAGAAAAAAATATTAAAAGGTCATCACTGACACACAATTATCTTTTGCATGGCTACTACAACCTACCCCTAATAAATAATTATTATTTAAAATGAAACAAAATAATTGGAAATCTACCCTGGGGACAGAAAAACTACTGAAGTTAAATAATCACCCTATATTAACTACAAAGAGAAAACTATGTAGATTATTCCCTGGTATTATAGTAGTTTGTGGCGGAGAGGCAGGGAGAAGCATTATCTCCTGGGGCATTATCTGGTGGGTGGAAAAATAGACAATAGGGGGGATTGAGGTTTCCACAGACAGAGTTTATATACTGTAAATGAGGCTGAATACAAAAGAAATACAATAAAATGCAATAAATGCTATACAAAATACCAGATACTGCAAGTATGACAAGTGAACCACAATAAAAACGTGATCAAAAATGTAATCTCACTGAACAACCAAATTGTTTCCCCCCTTTCATATTAATCTTCTTCTGAAAGTTATCTGCCATCGTGTTCTCATAATAAATCAATCTTCTTCCAGCATTGGACGCCCGTTAATTGCCTTGTTTTTTTCTCCAACAGACTCCAGTTAAATTCATCTTTCCCATCCAGCAGAGTGACATCATGGCTCAATATCAGTGATGACAGCACATGGTGAGTCCAGTCAATCCTCATGAATGTTAACTTTCAGTGAATCTTAATATTGTAGTTCTGCTTGGTGGAGAAACTTTACATCTAAAAGAGTGAAATTTGCTATGGCTATAAAAACTATTTAGGCCTTATAGTTATAGCTAAGGTACAGCCTCACCAAACATATGATACCACTGTTACCACATAGATATGGGCCTGCAAATGCTATGTTACCCTTTACATTGATGCTCAAATCTGAATGCGACTCACACCTAATGCAACACAACATAAATGATCAAACTCCCCATTGCAGTTAGAACTGCCTTGACGACCTTGCAGGCTTATGCAAAGGCTAAAATGTATAGTTTCAATGTATGGATTATGTATGTGTTGATAGATTGATGATATGTTCTGGTTTACCTATCATCCTAGATTACTATCTCATGCATTTGATGTATTACCTTGTATTTACCTTGCTTACTGTGAATCGCTCTGGATTAAGAGCATCTGCTAAATGACTAAATTGTAAATAATCTCATCATGAGAAAGTCAGAGGCTTTTACAGTTTGTAGCACCCTGCTCACTGTAACAAACTGAAAAACTATATCACTTTGTGATATGTTGTACAACTCTGAGCTGCATTATGAGCATATCTGAAGATGATGCCTTGGCTTTATCCTTCATTGTAGCTGTGTTGTGTTTATTGTGTAGTACGTAGTGCAGGAGGGCCGTATAGGCTATAGAGTAGAAAACAGGCTCTCTGAAAACCACATTGACGATTCACCAAATAACGTATGGTCATTAAAAAAAATGTTATGGCCCAATTAATCAACTCAGTGCACAACCCCTTTGAAGTTCAAAGGGATCAATTAAGAGCTCCGGCCGACCCCAAACATGTTTGGGGTCATTTTTACGTCTACTCAGGCTTCCTATACAAACACGTTGTATCTTAAAAAAAAATTATCATGACAGATTCATAGAAAACATCCGTCCTTGGTTCTGGTGACTGATATTGTTCTTCTAATGCATCAAGGGGGTGTGTAGTCACAACGCCATATAATCATGATCTTTAAGCATAATTTTTACTGTACGAGGAAGGTGAATATCTCTCCCTCCCTCTCTCCCTCCCTCTCTCTTTCTTGCATGTCACACAGGAGCTGGGCAGATGCCAGCTGCATTCTATGCCTAGGTCTGTGTGCATGTGAAAGCATACCAAACAAGATGAACTGCAGTCCTAAAATGGAGGGTTTTATTTGTGACAGGTGTTGAATCATATATGTTCAACTAGATTAACCTTTTGTTATGGTTTCAATCAATAGTGCTCACTGTGTGCTCACTGTGCACAAAATGATCAGGACATCAAAAGACATTTACTGCAGCAACTTCTGCTTGCATATATATGGCATTGGAATTTGTGTGCATGTTTCTGGTTGGGTACCACGTTTTGACACTATATATAATGGAAAAAGTTATGTATAATTTGATTTAATTATAGCTGAAGTCAATCTGAACTTGTGTAGGGCTGTGCACAACTAAGAATTGTTGACACTGTATAGGGTTTAAAGACCCTTATGGCACAGCCTTTATTTCTTTCTACATGACCTATTTATCGCAACAGATTCTATAGTTCTCCTCCGATGCCTGGGTCAGCTCTCCTGTTGGCAGAGCAGTGAGAGCATGATGTAGGAGTAATGCGAGTCCATGACAAGTCCCTGCTCCCACAACACTGCACAGGGATATAGTAGATTGATTATGTAGCCTACTGTATGTTGTTCAGTTGTCTGTCTGTCTGTCTATCTAAAACTGCTAATTTAAAACTTAAGCATATCGTCTCTGTCAGTGTCGGGTGGGAACCTCATATGTCCAAAATCTTTTCAGGATTCAAATTCAAAAACAGCAAAAAATAGCAGATCGACATGGACAAGGTCAAAACGCTTTGCTTCGTGTCACGCATTTGAGCTTGTGGATCTGCTACTTTTTATACTTTTGTTTGATGCTGTAGTATGATCAAGGAAGGAATTAATTAATTTACGGCTTGCAAAATAAATATTCAAATTGCACATAAATAAACAATATGAAATTGGAATATATCTTTTTAAGTTATTATGAGGAAATGCAAGTAAAATTGTAATGAATGTAACCATTTGTATAACTTTATAATGGAGATGAAGTTCAAAAGTCTGGGTTAGGAGACAAGCGGAAAACAGTGAGTTTCTGGTACTTTTGAGTTTTCAACATACAGAAAAAAACATTAAAAGGTCATCACTGACACACAATTATCTTTTGCATGGCTACTACAACCTACCCCTAATAAATAATAATTATTTAAAATGAAATAAAATAATTGGAAATCTACCCTGGGGACAGAAAAACTACCGAAGTTAAAGAATCACCCTATATTAACTACAAAGAGAAAACTATGTAGATTATTCCCTGGTTTTATAGTAGTTTGTGGCGGAGAAGCAGGGAGAAGCATTATCTCCTGGGGCATTATCTGGTGAGTGGAAAAATAGACAAGAGGAGGGATTGAGGTTTCCACAGACAGAGTTTATATACTGTAAATGAGGCTGAATAAAAAATAAATACAATAAAATGCAATAAATGCTATACAAAATACCAGATACTGCAAGTATGACAAGTGAACCACAATAAATATGTGATCAAAAATGTTATCTCACTGAACAACCAAATTGTTTCCCCCCTTTCATCTTAATCTTCTTCTGAAAGTTATCTGCTATTGTGTTCTCATAATAAATCAATCTTCTTCCAGCATTGGACGCCCCGTTAAGTGCCTTGTGTTTTTCTCCAATAGACTCCAGTTAAATTCATCTTTCCTGGGTGTCCATCCAGCAGAGTGACATCATGGCTGAATCACCAGTGAATACAGCACATGGTGAGTGCAGTCAATCCTCGTGAATGTTAACTTTCAGATAATCTCAATATCCTATTTGGTGGAGAAATCAATCATCTCAAAAAGTGAAATTTACTATGGCTATAAACACTATTTCGGCCTTATAATTTTAGCTATAAGGTACAGTCTCATATTATGATACTATAGATATTGGCCTACAAATGCTATATTACCATTTACGTTGATGCTCAAATCTGAATGCAACTCACACCTAATGCAACACATTTAAATACATGACAAAACACCCATGACAACGCTCCACACGACCCAGACTCTTCTCCCTTCTGGCTTCCAAACTGTGGAACAAAACTCCCCATTGCAATTAGAACTGCAGCCTCACTCCCAATCTTCCTTTATAATCTGAAGACTCACCTCTTCAGACTCCATTAGCCCGTAGCACTTGCCCTAGCCTCGACGACCTTGCAGGCTTATGCACAGGCTAAAATGTAATTTAGATAGCATGCTATGAAGATGGCAGGTTCATTTGTTGACCTGGCATCCTATAGTTTGTATAGTTTCAATGTACAGATTATTAATGTTTTGATATTATACTGTTTCGGCTGATGATAGATTCTGATCCTAGATGACCATTTCTATGCATTTGATGTATACCTCGTGTTTACCTTGCTTATGAATCGCTCTGGATTAAGAGCATCTGCTAAATGCCTAATTTGTAAATAAAAAACATTGCAAAAAATCTCTCTCTCTCTCTCTCTCTCTCTCTCTCTGACAAGTGAGGGAGGGACAGACAGACGTTAAAATGACCCCAACAATATTTAAGTTACACATAAAATATTTGATTGCAATGTTACACAGCTCCATATAATCATGACCTTTATGCATATTTTTTACTGTACGAGGATGGTGAATATCTCTCCCTCCCTCTCTCTCTTGCGTGTCACACCAGCTGGGCTGATGCCAACTGCATTCTATGCGTAGGCCTAGGTGTGCATGTGAAAGCAAACAAAACAAGATGAACTGCAATCGTAAAATGGAGGGTTTGATTTGTGACAGGTGTTGAATGATAGACGTTAGGACTAGATTAACCCTTTCTTATGGTTTTAATAAACAGTGCTGCTCACTGTGCAAACAATGTTCAGGACATCAGAAGACATTTACAGCAGCAACCTTTGCTTGCATACTGTATGTCATACTGTATTGTGTAACTGGGCAATTCTCACAAAACTAAGTTCTAAGCAGGGCGTGTTCTCTCCTCTGCGTCATCAGTGCCCAGACCCTAGGTGGAGTTGGCGAAAGGGCCTTTCTGTGTGGAGTTTGCATGTTCTCCCCGTGTCCCCTAGGGTACCCTCACAAAAATGTCCCCATGTCAGCCGGGGCGCCTGATGGGGGAAAGGAACTGGTTGGAATAACGTGTTCCTTCCACACACAACATCCTACCGGGGAAACCCCCCCCTGTCAGGTGATAAGCAGCCTGCTCACTCCTCATGCATTGAAGGAAGCATGAGCTCAGTTCGGGGCTCTCCCCAGACTCCACAGGCAGAGGGAGAGTAGCGGCCAGGATTACAGTTTAGGCAATTGGCACTGGGTGAAAAAATGGGTTGCAAAAATCGTGGGATAAAAAAAGACACAGGAATATCTAGAATATTTCTATTTAATGGCCAATGTTCTAGTACATAGATGTCAGTTAGATGCCACAAATCATGTCCACGTACCCCAAATTGGAATCTCACATTCAGGATTGTCAAAACAACACTGAGCCAAAAGTGATTTTACTTCCACCCATAGGGAGCACCACAAATGATACAAATTGAATTTTTCATTGCACAACCTTATCCCCCACCAGAAACTCCCCTCCCCTCACTCTTAAATGACAAAGTGGTGTTTCTAGGCTGTCTTGTACCGTATTCTAAAAGGGAGAAAAGAATGATACAGGTCAACAATGAAAACACAACCACATGAAAAAGACAATTTACTATGAAACATAATGTTATTATCGAGTCTTTCTCTCTCTCCACCCTCCCTCTCTCTGTAATGGCTGCTGACTGTCAGGATACATGTGTGACACTGCATTCCTTTAAATGCTGTAATGATCTTCATTATCTAATCAGTCATCAAGTATGAATCTGTTTTGACTCTCAAGTTGAAGTTCCCATTGTTACATTGCAACACACCTACGCATGGAATCAGCAATGTTCTAAAGGCCAGTCTACACCAGTGGTGTGTTCTTTTTTTCGGAGGGCATACTATAATTATTCTCTCCCACACGCACGTACATACATGCGCACGTGGTCGCTGAATAAATTAACAAATTAATGTGTGAATTACTTAAAAATTGGCCAGGCCTGGACTGCTGGCGTAGCGGTACAGGCAACTAGGCTCTAAAGTAGCCTGACAGCGAGTCGCAGGTTCGACGTAAAGTTCCATTTATAGTTCCATTTAATTGTAAATAGTTTTGGGCCATTAACACCGCATGATCATGACAATCGGAAGGAGGATGAGGATGAGTGACAATAGAGTATAGGGGAGTAGGGGGACAGAGCAGGATAGCGACATGGGATATATCCTAGGTGTCCCTAGCCAGCCCTTTAACCTCTAGTGACGTCCATTGTTCTTCAACAGGGGGTCCGGGACCCCTAGGGGTTCCTCAGAGTTACAACAGGAGGTCCTCAAAATCTTTCAGTGATACGATTCTGAGGGGATTGAGGGAAACATTAGCCAAAAATAGCAGATCTACAAGCTTGTAGATCTGCTATTTTTGGCAAAGAGGTTTGGTGTAGATGGGGAAAAGACAGACTAAGTACAGAGCCAATGGTCAAGCTTAGTATTGAGGCTTTAAGTGATTAAATGTCTGAAAATACAGATTAACATGAAATAATAGAGAAGCTAAAAGAAAAGGTTAATCTAGTCCTAAAACACAGAGAGTGTATCAATCATCTATGATTCGATACCTGTCACAAATCAACCCCTCCATTTTAGGATTTCAGTTCATCTTGTTGTTGCATAGTAGAATGCAGCATACTTGGCTAGGTTGGCATCATCCCAGCTCCTGTGTGACACACAAGAGAGGGAGGGAGAGAGATTCACAATCCTTGTACAGAAAAAGCATGCCGGGTTTAACAATGTAGGCATATAGCATCCAGAGTGACTTACAATAAGAAAGGTAATCACATACATAGAATGTAGAGAGACAGGGTAGTGCCTCAAGAAACTAGCATCCCAGGTAAACCATAAGAACCTAGCATCTTTTAAACAGTATACTATCTAAATAACAATTCGTACATAATAAACCTAGAATCTGTTTAAATAACATGCTTTCTATACATTCTAATCAGTTTGGTGAAGAAAACAAATCTACTCTAAGTAACAAAAACAAGTGTCTTTTGAAGTAGGTTAGTATTTCCAACAAAAATCTAGGAAAAGGCCTTTGTATACAATGAGTTTTCAGGAGTGATTCAAATTAATCACCCAGGTGGTGAATAAAGACAGTGAGTGATCCTTCTGAATGCAACCGTGGGTTATTTATTCACCGCAGGTCAACATAACTGACATAACTGAGATGCCTTGGCTTGCATCACCCTCTAGTGTTGATTATACAGATCAACAGGTGTTAGTATAATAATCAGAGCCATATGTGTATGTATATATATAGTTGACATCTTACAGAGTTGATATTTTTTTCTTCATTCAACAGCACTCATAGTGAAAAGACAATTATTTTTTTCAACGTTGATCATAGTTCTCTTAATGCTAATAAAATTACGCATTTTAAACCATATTTCTTATGTAGTTTTGATTGAGAAGGACTTACAGAGTTGACATGTTATGGTTGAGATACATCTGATAGCAATACTATTTAATGCATTTATTAAAACAAATAGAAAGCTTACAATAGCTTACAATAGCTTTTTAAACCAGGATGTCAGAAATGGGACATTAGGTTATAGCTAAGCCTGTTTATGCCTGATTAAATTATGTTTTTGTAGAAACCTGACGGAGTTGATAAAGATCTTGGACACAACTTTAAAGGGCCACCATTTTCACCTGGGCCTTATATACCCATGCGTACCAGTACTACTGGTGTGTCTTAAAGAGATGCCCCATACTGTACATATGTAATATGTTGAGTGGAGAGACAGTAGTGATACGGTAGAGAACAGCTGGTGAGAAATGGGATTGATGCGGTTTCAAATATTCAGAATTGATATGTTTGAAAAATAGATACAACACTAATAAAATGGTTTTGAATGTGATTTTGAATATTGATTAAATTGTATTGTGTTAGATATTGTTGCAGGGGGCCAGGGTAAGAAACCTCTGCAACGGAGCCATAGCCAAGACTTACTACCCCCTGACAGTGAGTAAAACTGAACTGAATCAGAACTGTTTTGGTGTTTCATTTAGTAAAGATTTTATATTTTTGCAATATCTACAGGAATATTTGAAGTTATCACGCAGCCTATAGTTGTAATAATTCAATCTGATACAGATGAACACACTTGATCTCCTAAGATACAACGTGAGTTTGTAAAGCTTGGCTCAGACTGCAGGATGTAATAATCCTGTGTTAAAGGGGTATTTCACTTTAAAACAATTCTGGGAAATTTTCACATCTACTCAGGATTTTGTGTGCACCCCCAGACAGTTTTTAAGTTGCTTGATTCAATAGTTAGATATTTGATCGATACTCATTTGATCAGACATGACCCCAGCCCATTCAACTTCAAACTCCATGTTAGATTCAAAACACAAGTCCCTGCTGCTGGTGACTGATATTGTCCTTCTAGTGAAGGGGGAGACTATAATATTTCGAAAAGTCATTTATGTCAATATTTTCTGTAACATAATGTTGCATAAATGAGTCCTGTTTGGTCCAGCCCAAACATCAAGATGATCTCCCAGGATCTATGACTTTCCTCCAGATTCGGCAGTGGCGGCAATAGCTCAGTGGGTATAGAGGCCGTCTGGGAAACAGAACGTCCCCGGTTTGTGTCTCTGAGTAGGACACTTAACCCCTAACTGCTCCCCGAGTGCTGTACTAATAGCACTCATTGCTCCTACTAGTTAGGATGGGTAAATACAGAGGACAAATTTCACATAATTATGTGCAAATATACAGTGACAAAAAATACCCCAAAGGAGTGGGGACCTAATTATGATTATATATGTATTAATATAATGTTTTAATGTAATGTTTTCATTTCAGTGTCTGAGGTGAGGGTTGTTCTGTTAGGGAATAACCAGTCAGAGAGGAACAAAATTGGGAACCTCCTACTGGGACAGACTGTGTTCAATGAAGATGATGCTCTTAGCACATGTATGACAGGTAGTGTTGTAGTGGAGAACAGTCAGATGCTGGTCATCAACACTCCAGACCTGCTAGATCCCAACATCTCAGTTGAAAAACAGACAGAGAAGGTCCAAAGCTGTGTGAGATGTTCTGAACCTGGACCTCATGTGTTTCTCTTTGTGCTTCAGCCTGAAGACTTCACTGACTTACAAAGAGTCAGGTTACAGAGAATGCTTGAAAACATCAGTCATCGCTCATTTGATCACTCACTTGTATTAATATCAACACCCACAGATCAGCGTACAGGTCACATGTTAAACTATGTGGAGTATCCTCCACTACATGAAATGATCAGAAAATGTGGGTTCAGGCACATACAGCAGAATAACCTTGAACACCTTGAGCTGTTGA
The DNA here is from genome assembly GCF_963280865.1 of Gymnoscopelus braueri. Classification (NCBI taxonomy): domain Eukaryota; kingdom Metazoa; phylum Chordata; class Actinopteri; order Myctophiformes; family Myctophidae; genus Gymnoscopelus; species Gymnoscopelus braueri. Next base: position 46,564,341 of record NC_137617.1, read on the forward strand.
CACGATTGGGTCAAGTTGTTAAGGAGAACCATGAGCAGCATGTCCACTGTGAAGCCTATGAAGATGCCACCAGCGCTGATGACAGCAAGAGACCAACAGATGCTGTGAGCTCGGACCCAGAACGAGCTGCTGGTAAGTGTATGACATCATTTTTATGAATGTGTCTTACATAATGTGATATTGTGTTAATACATATGATTCTATAGCATAACCCTATAATTTCAAAAGAAAAACATGTAGTTGTGAGATATTGGTGTCAATTTATTTTATTTATTGGTAATAAGTAGGTCGGGAGATGGCTTATTGTCGGTATCAGCCGAGTAACACGCGGGAGTCTGTCCCCGTTACTATGCGCTAGACCCCTGGGAGATGGATTGCTGAGGTGGAGCGCCACACCTATCCTCAGCTCCCAGTACTTACCGCACGACTTACCGCACCCAAGCCGTGCTACTCATGCGCTGAGTTGGCGGTGCCCGGGATCGACCCCATGACCTTGTGGTCTGAAGGCGAGAGCTCTACCGACTGAGCTACCCGGACACAAATTTATTTATATATTTTTTATTTATTAATTTATATTTATTGGTGGAATTTATATTTATTGGTGGAAATAATTAAATAAAGGCTTGATCAAGACGCTTATCAGTGTTAGTTAATTTACCACAAAACTTGATCATGCAGCTACAAATTACTTAATCATGTGTCTAAAAATTACAACATATCAAACTTTAACAAAACATTAGCAGTTATCCAAAAATCATAACAAAATTAATGATGTCCCCAGTGATTCATTAAATGTAGAGCTGACCATGAATGTCAGCAGGTTGGTCTGTAAGGGATAATCAAGTCCTAGGTGTGCATTAAAAGGGTTCCATGGAAGCAACCACCCTCTCTGCTTTGTGTTGGATGGTTCTTCACCTTTGTATCTTACTGCACACCTAAGTTGATTGTGCCACTTATAAGCATTGACAAAAAAAATTGTGTGAACGTTTTGCAACCAAAATCAATTTGGCTTCAACTCAACCGGGTCTGTTTGGGTTGGATTGCAATTTTTAGTAAACTGTTGAAAACTCTAAAGCAGTGGTTCTCAAACATTTTGATGTCAAGGACCTCCAAATTGTATGGATTTAGCTTTAGACCCCCATCTGAAAATGTTCTGCCAGGGATTTGCATAAGAGAGGATTTGTGCATTCTTAATTTTTTTTCAAGATTCATCAAAAAGTTTAGTAAGTAGCCGAAGCTCAAAACGGGCAGTAATTTGATGCATAAGGGCTGAATTTCTAGTAATATACAATTGTAGAATTGCAGAAAACAGAAGAAAAGGTTATTTTGCGCAAACACATAAGTGCTCATTAAAGTGGGTAGATTCTGTTCTTACCCAAGAACAAATTATAGCTAAGAAAACATTGGTGTATGCCAAAAAAAAACTGCGTAAATGGGTCCTAAGAACAAGTTTCTTCTTAAGAACGGTTGGTGAATGAGGCCAATTTATGGTAAACCTGTAATAGGGTGGTGGCAATAGCTGAGTGGAGAGGCCTTCCGGGATAACAGAAGGTCCCCCGGTTTGCGTCCCGGCATGTCAAAATATGTCTGAGAAAGACACTTATCCCCTAGCTGCTCCCTGAGCGCTGTGCTAATAGCACTCGCACTGCTCCTATTAGTCTGTACTAGAACTTCGGCCCCGCTTCGAGGGGCCTCAGCTTTAGCGCCCGCGCCCACGTAGCGCCCGCGCCCACTTGGCAGTGCATATCAGTGGCGTAGCCATGGCCCAGGTAGAACCCACTTATAGCCCACATGGGCATCCCAGTTAAGACCCACCTCGGCCCCACATAGAATTTCCTAGGTGGGGCCCACCTAAGGCCCGTTTCGGTGGTCACAAACGGTGCTAGGGTGACCACCTCATTTGGTAGCATGCAGGGGCCTTAAGCAGCAGTAATGTAACACAAGCTTAACACAGTAGAACCGAAATTAGCAGAAATTACTACATTTCCCATGATGCCCTGTGATTGTGCAGCAACGCGTCGCTGCCATTATGTTACATTGTTTCACAAAAACCCACAAAATACACTAAAATGAAACTCTTCAACAGGCTAATTAGGTAGCATTGATGACATTTACCAGACTAACGTTCATACAGGTTGTTGGTAAGATTTGTAACATAGCCGTTTCAGTCACGACAACAGCGTTAGCATTAGCCGCATGCTAACGCTACTCGTTCATTAGCTTAGCTACATGCTAACGGCTAATTAAAGGCAGCGCTTGGCTAATAGTCATTTAACCCAACTAAAGGCAACACAGTAATGGACATAAACATTCACATATATGCTTTAGACACTATTAGCAGGCTGCATTAACAACCAGCAGCAACAGATTCCAAGTCGCAGGCCACGTTAGCAGCTAATGCTGTGTACGATGAGGGTTGGCAGGTCTGTTTGTCGTATAAGCGATTTTGGCCTTATGTGGGCGCACCATCTACAATGGAGTAACTGAGCACGAGCAGGAATATTAACATTCACCACACTAACGTTCATTGTTGACAAAGTGATTGCACAGCCGCTTCAGCCATGACAACCACGTTAGCGTTAGCTACATGCTAACGTTGAAAGTGCGTTAGCCGCATGCTAACGGCTCATGTTAAGCACCCCTTGGCACTAATCATTGAAATACAACGATCGCTATCACAGTAGTGGACATAAACATGCGTTACATTAGTAGGAGGCTGCAGTGACCTCAAAGTCTGACAATATGAATGACAGGGCAATTTATTAGAGAAATGACGGTGCTTGTGCTGTCCAGCTGGGCTCGCAGAACAATCACGGAGGCCAGCCGTTGCTGCGTCAGTGCGTCTGGCTGCTGTCTGGAAACTGCCCTCAGCATGACACGACCAATGAGAGTTAGCGCTTTCGTTGTTGTTAAGATACGGTGTGTGGCACATAGCGTCTCTGCCCCATAGCCTGTAGATCTCTCACACATGATTGGCGTAGCCTGCGTTGCCATGTCTGCCTTTTGTATAAGCGATTTTGGGCTTATTTGGGTGAGCTTTTGGGGCTCGTTTGCATAGACCACGGCAGCGCTTGTTTCTTGCCCGTTTCACGAATTTGGCAACGAAGGTGCTCAGTTTTGGTCGCAGATGATGATGATTGGCTGTTAAAAGAACCATCCGGAAGTAAATTGCGAGCTGGCGAAGTGATTTGCATAAGTATTGGGGTATAATGCATTTCATATTAATTGTACATCCCGCAAGTACAGTAACGGTATGGGAAGCAGCTGGTGTTACAGGAATATTGAGGAATTGTGTTGAGGAATTTGGGGGGAAAATGTGGAGTTAGTTGGGCCATGTGTTTGCTTGGAGAGTGGCCCCATACACGCCCCATACACTCGTGTACACTCCATGAGTGTGGCCGCCAATTATGGTAGCAGGATGAGTAAATGCAGAGGACAAATGTCACATCATGTGCAAATATACAGTAACAAAAAATACCTCTGTGTGGAGTTTGCATGTTCTCCCCGTGTCTCCTAGGGTAGGTACCCTAACAAAAACATGCAGTAATCCTGGTCTCTATACTGCCTCCCCCTGGTCAGCCGGGGCGCCTGATGGAGGGGAAAGGAACTGGTTGGAATAACGTGTTCCTCCCACACGCTACGTCTAACCAGGGAACCTCCCCATCAGGTGATAAGAAGCGGCTTGCTAGCTCTCATACATTGAAGGAGGCATGAGCTCGGCTCTAGGCTCTCCCTAGGCTGGCAGAGGGAGTGTAGCGCCCAGGATCACTTAGACAATTGGCACTGAGTGAAAAAATGGGTTACAAATATATAAATCAGGGGATAAAAAATGACTTTAAAAAAAGTTTAAAAAAATACCTCAATAGACTGGGGACCAAATTATTATTATCATTATTATTATTATTATTATTATTACTATTATTACATTTATTATGTTTCATGCTTTCATTTCAGCGTCTGAGGTGAGGGTTGTTCTGTTAGGGAATAACCAGTCAGAGAGGAACAGAATTGCGAACCTCCTACTGGGACAGACTGTGTTCAATGAAAATGATGCTCTTAGCACCTGTATGATAGGTCGTGGTGTAGATAAGAACAGTCAGATGGTGGTCATCAACACTCCAGACCTGCTAGATCCCAACATCTCACATGAAGAACTGACAGAGAAGGTCCGAAGCTGTGTGACACGGTCTGATCCTGGACCTCATGTGTTTCTACTGGTGCTTCAGCCTAAAGACTTCACTGACGGACAACGACTCAGGTTACAGAGCATTCTTGAAGACATCAGTCATCGCTCATTTGATCACTCACTTGTGTTAGTATCAACACCCACAAATCAGAGTACAGGTCACATGTTAAACTATGAGGAGTATCCTCAACTACGTGAAATGATCAGAAAATGTAGGTACAGGCACGTACAGCAGAAGAAACATGAGCTAGAGTTGTTGACACGATTGGGTCAAGTTGTTAAGGAGAACCATGAACAGCATGTCCTCTGTGATGTCTATGAAGATCCCAGTGGTCCCACCAGCGCTGATGACAGACAGACACCAGATGCTGTGAGCTCGGATCCTGTAAGAGCTGCTGGTAGGTGTTGGACATCATTTGTATTATAATGTCGTACAGACTTACATACATCATACATGTGATAATGTGTCATGAAAACAAATTATTCATTTGGTGTTGGATGAAAAGTAAAGATTCCAAGAGATATTTTTTTTATAATGTATTAATTTATTTATCTCCGCCCCCCCCCCCCCCCCCACACCAACACAGGTTGCTTTTTGTATTTAGAAATGTTTTTACCTGTGGAGTTGTACTCCACAAAATGTATTATACATAATTATAACAGGGTTATATTGCACATTGATCATTCTCCACTCCACCAGGAGATTGATGATTTCAATATCTGTTTGCAGCTAATATTGCAAACTACTCCAATCAGCACTGTATGACAAAACGGTCAAATGGCAACTTTAGTCATTTTTGTTAATTGATTATCGCAGAGTAATCGTCCCTAGCTCCAGGCTATGGAAGGCTATAATCCAGAACTAGCCAATCGAGCCCCTGTCCGTCCAGAGTATAGGATCAACAATACTAACTAGCCAATTACAATTTCCCTCTGGCTTATGGGATGTTCTGGTAGTATATTTGATTGCATATTGTAATTTAGCAGATGTATACTTATGATTAATCCGCTTTCAACCTGGCGTCCCTATGTTGGGCATAATGATATTTGGGGTCCTGTCCTAATTTTTCATAAGAAGTTGTTACAGTTCCCTGCATTACAATACTTAACACATTGAGTGCCAGGGTGTTTTCAAAACAGGGTACAGTCAGTGCCTGGATTTTCAAGCTTTCTGGCTCATCTTTCAAGGACCACAGAATAGTCTGTGGTATTCCTATGTAAACACCAAATATCTCAAAAGAAAGATTGGACTCTCTGCTTTAACCAGGAACAAAAGTTGATAGCATGTTCTTCTGTTTTTGAGATATTGGCTGTTGAATACAGCTTGATTTCACCAAAAACAGCACTTTTTCTTTAGAATCAGAGTTATGGCCATTTTAGTAAATCATTTTTTTCACCTTTTTTTTTTTCAAAAATTTGAAAATCAATTTGACATTTATTTTTGCCTTCAGTGACAGTAGTCAGAGAAAAAAAAAGAGAGAGAAAAAAAAAAAAAACGCTTTGGAAAATACTTTAGTGGTTTGTTTTCACTCCTATGGGTAATTTCAAGTGCATCTAGTTCAGCTAATTTCAAATAACAATAAATACTAATAAATCAAAGTTCAAAGGTTCAAGGTTGTACTTTATTGTTACATCTTGTGTACAGGTTCCAACCAGACAGCAGCAGCATATGAAGTAACAATAGAAAACCTAAGGCTTGTTTTCACTGTGCAAAATAGAACAGGATCTGCAGTAGTGCCTAGTCTGCTTTCTCAGGCCATGGGACTTGCAAACCCTGCAATCCCTACCTGGGTGCTTTTTTTTGGGGGTTCTTGGGAGTAGGCACATTTCATGTTCTGCCACATTGAAATTCAGGCGGCTCTCAGGGTCGTAGTGTGGTGCCCTCATTCTCGGGTTGTGTACAGGGGGCTCGCCCCACCACCCCTCCTCCTCCTCCTCCCGATCCCCCCTCTCCTCCTCCACTCCCTCCGCCCCCCTAAAGCGTCCCAAGATGGTCCAGGACTTTACAATGGAGAGGATGAAATAGTACATGTTGAAACAGGTGCCCTGAGGATTTTTTGCCTTGTAGAGGACAAAAGCATTGAAGAGGCTAATCTGGAACATGTAAGCAACAAACTTTTTGGGCCACTTGCATGTTTTCCTTACAAACAAATAGTAGGCTAGGTTTTTATCCACACCATTCATGTACCTGTTGTATTCTATGACACACACTGGCTTCTGTATTTCGACCCGGCCACTGTGGCCCTTCTTCCTCACTGGAACAGTGGCCATGTCGTTCTGGTTGAGTGTGGTGACCATCCTCACGATTCTCTTATCACGCCATGCCACCACCATCACATCCTCCGTGTGACGCATCACAGTGTCCCCAATGGCCAGTTTGGAATTGGTCAGGCTCTTGATATCTGGTGGCTCCCCTCTGTTCTTGCGCAGGGTCCCGCACGCATGGGTCTGGACACTAAGGAGGTAGTCACACAGCTTGACAGAGTTGTAATAATTGTCCATGAATAGACGGAAACCGTAACCTTTGAGGTCCGCAAGCAGGAAGGAAATGGTATCTTGAAGGGTGGCCTTCTGACCACAGAATGGCTTCATGTTGTACAAGTAGCCTGTGACTGAATCACACAGTATGTATGATTTGATCCCGTATTTTATTGGCTTGGCCGGGTTGTACACCTTCCAGGAAAGGCGCCCACGCCAACACAGCATCCCCTCATCGATACTGATGTTCTGGTTGGGCTGGAACATTTCCTGAAATTTGCCAAGTAGGGTGTCCAAGACTGGGCGCACTTTGTAGAGCGGGTCATCAGTGTCAGCGGTCTCATTGTCACAGAAGTGTAGGTTACTGAGGATGACTTGAAACCGGTTCCTGGCCATGACCTTGTGGAAATATGGCGTGGCGAGGACCTCATAAGTGGACCAATAGTCTCCCAGCTTAGGCTTCTTGGCAATTCCGGTGAGGAATAACAGGCCGAGGAAGTTCTTCAGTTCAACCACCGTCAACTTTCTCCAGACACGGCCTCTGGAATATGGCAGATCACGCTGTTCATCACTTTGTTTCCTGCGTCCTGCGTACAAATTGGTCTGCTCACATATCTCAGTCAGCAGCTCATCGGTCAACAGCAGTTCCAGGAAGTCGACAGGTCTGGTTGACTGCAGGTCAGCAGCGCCGTTCCGAAGACCCGGAGTCCCAGCAGTGAAGGGAAGGTCCTTCGGGTGAAAGTCTGCTGACTCCGACCACACATGCACTACACCAGGCTTCTTCTTCTTGCCACCACCTGTACATAGAATAGAAATACATCATTTTACCATAAATACATATTTTGTTATTTGTTTGTGTGGTAAAAAAAAGTGTGACGAACAGAAAGCGTTCGTACCTCTTTTACGGCTGACCGGTGGTACTGCTGCATGTGAAGAACTGGGCTGCTCCTCTGCTGCATGTGATGAACTGGGCTGCTCCTCTGCTGCATGTGAAGAACTGGGCTGCTCCTCCTCCTCCTCTTCTTCTTCTTCTTCCTCCTCCTCCTCCTCCTCCTCCTCCTCCCCCCCATATGTGCCTGATATCACAGTAAAATATGAAATAGTTTAGTAAGTAAATATGATTTACACAAAATCAAATCAATTATGTCCCAGGGTGGTGGTACATGACTTTATTACACTTGAATGAGAGAAGACATTTACCATGCCCTGTGGGGTTTTAGCAATTTTGTATTCCTGTATTATGTTGAATTTATGACAGCTTACTGTACCTCTCCTATGGCGAACAGCTGCTCCTCTAGACATGGCTCCCCACATGTCATCCTCACCCGAATCGTGAGATGAAAGAAGAAAAGAAAGTAGGCATTTAGCAAACACTCTTATCCAGAGCAATTTACCTGAACAGCTATAAGGTCAACAATACATCTCATAGTAAGACATCAAAGGAAATGTTTGTTCAGGTGTCCTTATGGATCAAAGTTGTATTGTTTTTTTGTTTAGATAACCTGACCTTCTAGCTCTTTGAAGCTGGTAAGAGGTTGTTGTTTCTTTTAGCACAACCGCTTCTCACCCCCCCAAAAAAAAGCAGAATAGGAAATGGGTTGACATGAACTCATGACCAGAGAACAAGACCAAAAGGTGTTGTTGTGTTTTGTTTAGTGTTTAGATGACCTGGCATTTTATCTCTTTGAAGTTAGGGGGGAGGGGGGGGGCTTAGCGCATCTGCAAAAAAAAGCAGATCTACAAGCTCACAGTTCTGGTAGTCACTAGTAGATCTGCTATTTTTTATGATGGCCCACACAATACATAGTTTAGCCTACTGCATCTGTCATTCTGTCATTGTACATAGGCAAAATTGTCAATTGTCATACTGATCAGAAGCATATTTTCATCTCATCAGTAGCAGGCTATAGTAAATGAACCTATAATTCAGAGTTAGAGTGGGAGGGTCTATAGTACCAGATCAGGCTGATAGTACACAGTGAACGTGTGTGCCTGTGGAATGTGCCCTGTTTATTTTTGGTTGCCAGATCTTGGGATAGGAATAAGCAACCAGGTCTATGAAAACAAGCCCAAAAGAAGCGACTATGTGCCAAAAGAACAGACTATATACTATTGTCACGGCTATTTTTCAACTACGTTTCAAGTGCTCATCTGGTCTATAGTCATTAGGCCACATGAGCACTTCAAAACGATTGGAAAAAATAGCTGTGAAAATCACATTCACAATAAACTATTTACACGCTCCAAGCTGTACATCGTCGGACATTTCCCGACGTTCCTACTAAACTCCAACCTTGGATTGCCTTTCAATAAAGCCATATTTGATAGACATGCGTTTCACCTACATTGTAATCTACAAGCTCACAATCGCAGCTCACAATAGCAGCAATAGCTTTACAGAAAAACAGGCCCAGCGTGGCTTGTAATAAACAGGCCTGGCAACGACACTATGAAACAAATAGGAGCCTGTGATAGTTTTAGCCATGTAATATCAACTAGATAATCAATAAAACACAATATAAAAAGTGTGTATTCTTACCACTGCCTGGTGCCCATTCATCAGACTCCACACAACTGTCGGATTCAGACGAACCGTCGATTTCACTCTCCGACTCCTCGACGGAGGGGACTAGGGTAGGAACGGATCGCGTCCTGGTGCTTTTCCGTCTCTTGGGCACCGGTTCGCCATCCTCGTCCGTCGGAACCGGATCAGATACTTCTCCATTTACAGGGCCCACAGGAGGCTCTGGCTCTGGTTGTGGTGAACCGCCGCATTCAATCTCCGACTCCGAGACGGGGGGGATAAGGGTAGGAACAGCTCGTGTACTGGTGCTCCTCCGGGGCATCGGTTTGCGATTCTCCTCCTTCTTCAAAACCAGACCAGATCCTTCCCCAGTAACAAGATCCACTGGAGGCTCTGGGGGCTCTGGTTGTGGTGCCTTTGGTCGAGCCGCGCCAAACATTTCGAACATTGTCCGCTGCCGAAACATCGGCGGCGGACCTCCTCCGCGCCCAGGTTTACGGGGCCGTTTCGCCGACATTCTACACTACTCCTATCAAACAAAACACAACTATACTCACTCAAACGATCAATCAATCTCACAACTATACTAGGCTATCACTATACACTCACTCACGATCTCTCTGTCTCCCTCTCTCTAACAAAAAAAGGCACGCGTTTCCAAGGCTTCTCTCTCTCTCAATAGACGGCTCTCTCTCTCAGTAACTCTGTTGGCTTGTAAAGTTTGTAAACACTCAGGTTTGGTCGCACAGAAAGGGGAGTCAACCCTTTTTTTTAAAGCTTTTTGGACAATCACGTGATTTGTTGGATGTCTCTTTCATGTAGCCGTCCCATATTAAGTCACAAGCTGCCCCAGGATGTATTGTACAGTAATCCAATGAAAAGACGAAAAAACGGTCCGGACCGTTTTTGGCACTCCTCGTTTGGACTATGAAAAACGGTCCGGACCGTTTTTGGCATTCAATGTGTTAACCATAGTTTTGCAGTATAGACAAAACTTTTGAAACACACACTCACACACACGCACGTGCATGCGAGCATTTAAATTAATATGTTCCGTCATGCAATCCACTGACCCAGCAAAGTAATGGTGGATTTGGCCACACTCCGAAATACCCATATTGTATGTGTATCTCAAAGAATACAAAGAGCAAATTAGTTTGTTGTGGAAGATAGTGAAAATTATTTCTTTCTTTCTTTCTTTCTGTGTAGATTCTGGACTCAGGATTGTGCTTCTTGGGAAAAGTGACCACAAAAAGGCAACATTTGGCAACTTAATCATCAAACATGGTTTTAGTCTCCGCCAACGCGTTTTAACCAAACCATTAAGCACCAAACCTTTAAGCACCAAACTTGTGGTGAAAGATGGGACGTTTCAAGAAACATCTGTCAAAGTAGTGAAAACCACAGACCTCTTCAGTCAATCTGTTGGATCAGTGAGAAAAGAAATAGAAGAGATCTGTGCATCTCATTGTTCACCTCAACCAGATGTATTCCTGATGTTATTGAAGCCTTCTGACTTTACTAAGGAAGACAGACACACACTGAAGTTCATCATGGATTCGTTTCATCAAGAGAACTTTAACAACTTAATTGTCATCAAAACAACAAAGGACGAACATGAATCAAACAGCTTTGTAAAACAGACCATTGAAGACTGTGGAGGAAGACTTTACAGCATGACTGAAGATACAGTTCCATCACTGATGGAGAAGATGAAGAACATTGTGAGTGTAAACAAAGAAAGATACCGTACCTCTGTTAAAGGTAGCGACACAATGACACCGACGTCCAACACTCCTCTGAACCTGGTTCTGTGTGGCACAGGCAGAGCTGGGAAGTCCTCTGCAGCCAACGCCATTCTGGGTCAGACCCAGTACAGCCCAGGGTGTAGTTCCCTTACGAAGGGTAAGAGACAGGTGGAGGTGAGTGGGCGCTCAGTGAACCTGGTGGAACTTTCCTTGTATGAAACATCTGAGGCAATGATTCACAATGTGTGTAGATGTGTCTCTCTCTGTGATCCTGAGGGCGTGCATGCCTTCCTGATGGCCGTTCCTGTGAGTCCCCTCACTGATGAAGACAAGGCAGAGTTACAGAGCTTCCAGGATGTATTCACCGCTGAGATCAATGACTTCACCATGGTTCTGTTGACTGTAGATTCAGAGCCAACTGCTCCAGCTTTCGTCAACTTTGTAGATGAAGACAAAGACATGAAGGAGCTGTGTAAGAGATATGCAAACCGTTTTGTATTCAACATTAACAATGACAAGCAAGTTCCTGAGTTGTTGAAGGCTGTGGAAAAGATGAGACCTCTGGAGGGTAGACCACTGTGCTTCACAAAAGAAATGTTTATCAAGGCCCAGATGGAAAAGATCATACAACAAGACCAACTCATCACCAAGCTAAAGTCTGAAGTAAAGAAGTTGGAAAAACCCAGAACTTGTAAGTATAACACTTGTTCCTAATTAACCTCTTGTGCATATTGATAAATAAAGGAACATTCTGCAAATAAATAAATAAGAAACTATAGAACTAATGATTATGCCTCTTGATATGTCAGGTAATGAAGGCAATCAGAACCTCAGGATGGTTCTGATAGGGAAGACTGGCAGTGGAAAAAGTGCCTCAGGAAACACTATTTTGAATCAACTGGTATTTCAATCCAAACCCAGTCAAAAGTCTGTCACCAAGTTTTGCAGGAAGGAAGACACTGAAGAAGATGGACGTCGTGTTGTGGTACTTGATACCCCTGGTTTGTTTGATACAACTCTGTCCCAGGAAGAGGTTCAACAGGAGATGATCAAATGCATCAGTCTACTGGCCCCGGGGCCTCATGTGTTCCTATTGGTGTTAGGAATTGGCCGACTCACAGATGAGGAGAAAAAGACATTGCAGCTAATCCAGGATGCCTTTGGAAAGAATTCCAAGAAGTTCACCATTATTCTTTTCACAAGCGGAGACAAACTGGAGCATTGTGATGATCAGTCCATTGAAGACTACATCAACGAGTGTGATGATTCATTTAAGAAGCTGATTGCTGACTGTGGAGACAGGTACCACGTCTTCAACAATATGGATGCAAACAGAAAACAAGTCAGTGATCTGCTGATGAAGGTTGATGAGATGGTGGAGAAGAATGGTGGGGGGTGCTACACCACAGAGATGTTCCAGGAGGCTGAAGCAGCCATTCAAAAACAAATGGAGAAGATTTTAGAAGAGAAGGAAGATGAGATGAAGAGAGAGGTGGAGGAACTGAAAAGAACTCATGAAGAAGAAAAGCAAAGAATGACCAAAAGGATGAAAGAGCAGGAAGATGAAATTGAAAAGGAGAGGGAAAAAAGAGAGACACAACTGAAAGAAAAGGAGGATGCAATTACGAAAGAGCGTTATGAAAGAGAGAAAGAACGTGTTAAAAGAAAAGAGGAGGACAACAAACGGATAGAACTGGAGAAAAATAAACGAAACGAGTGGGATGAAAAACTCAAGGCCTTGGAGAGAGAGAAACAAAAAGCATCAGAAGAAAAGGATGAAGAGTTGGAACTCAAGAGAAAAGAAAGGATAGAACAACAAGATAATTGGGAGAAGGAAAGAAGAGCATGGTTGGATAAAAGACGCCAGGAAGATGAAGAGAGAAGAGAAGAAATAAAAAGGCTTCAGAAAGAATTTGATCAGGAAAGATGCATAAATGAAAAGAAAAGAACAGCAGAAGATCAAAAGAGACAAGAAGAAGAAAATAAACAAAAGGAAATTCTGCAGGAGAGGAAGAAAGAACAGGAACAAAGTGAAATAGATGACAGAAAAAGGAAGGAAGAAGAGGAAAATAAACTAAAGGATTGGGAGAAAAAACTTGAGGCCTCGGAGAGAGAGAAAAATATAGGATCAGAAGAAATGAGAAAACAAAAAGAGAATTGGGAGAAGGAAAGAGAAAGATGGAATAAAAAAGAACAGGAAGACAAAGAGAGAAGAGAAGAAGAAATAAAAAGGCTTCAGGAAGAATTTGAACGTGAAAGAGAAGAACATGAAAAGAAAAGAAAAGCAGAGGACACACAAGAAGAAGCAGAAAAACTGAGAATTGTGAATAAGTTCAAAAAGAAAGAAGAGGAAGAACAGCAAAGAAGAGATGAGGAGGACAGAACAAGGAAGAGACAGGATGAAATTAAACAGCAGGGGTGGGATAAACAAGTTAAGGCCTTGGCGAAAGATAGAAAGAAAGCAGAAGAAATTGATAAAAAAATTGTTGAAAAAGCAGAGAGAAGAAATGAGAAAAAACCAAGAGGATTGGGAGCAGGAAAGAAAAAGATCGTGGAATAAAAGACAACAGGAAGATGAAGAGAGAAGAGAAGAACAACAAAATAAAATAAAAAAGCTTCAGGAAGAATTTGATCAGGAAAGAGAAAAACATGAGAAGACAAAAAAAGAAGAGGTGACAAAGATACAACAACAAGAAGAAAAGGAACGAGAGAAACTTGAGAACGATCATCAAGAAAAACTGAAGCTGATGGACAATAAACACAAAGACGAGGCCAGAAAACAAGCTGAGGAATTCAATGATTTCAAAGAAAAATACCTGAAAGACTTAAAAGATCTCAGACAATTACAAGAAGCTGAAATAAGTGAGCTGCAACAGAAACAAGCCACAGAATTGAAACAGGGCAAAGTGAAATTTGATCTTGTACATCATAAAGAGGCTGAACTGAAGAAGGAAGTAGATGAGAAAGGTAAAGAATTGAAACAGGGCCAAGAGAAATATGATCTTTTACAAAAGAAAGAGGCTGAAACGAAGAACGAAGCAGACAAGAAAAGTAAAGACATAGAAGAGAAAACTTTAGAATTAGAAAACATGAAGAAGCAGCATGAAAAACAACAGGAAGACCTACAAAAGAAGTATTGGAAAAGACCAGACGTGTGCATTACCAGCTGAGAACATTATCATGATGTCAACATTTTGTGTAAGTGATTATAATATATTTGTAAGTCAATCACATGATTTGATATGTACATTATATTTTCAATACTGTAATGACTGTTTTGCTGTTTGTTGCTGTCCAATATCTTTACTAAAACAAACAGCTATGAAATAAATTGAAAACAAAAAAACAAAAATAACTATTATCCTCAGACAAAGCCAGATAAATGTGCTTTTCATAAAGATATAGAAGCTTGATCTGCAGAATACAGTATTTAAAACTATCTTGTTAACTAGTAAAGGTTTGTAGTGATTCTTTGGATGTATCTGGTTAAAGGTAGGGTAAGTGATTTTCTTTGGTTACAATAAGTGTTAAATAGCTCTATAGTCTGACGGTACTCATTGCTATAGAGTGTTTGTTCAGTAACAGGAGTCTGATCCATGTCTCCCCAGTCTCGAATGATGAGCGACCCGGTCGCTCATCATTCGAATAGTCTCCATGTCTCCCCAGTCTCGAATGATGATGAAAAATCATTATATATGTATTAGCCTTGATGTCTGTATAAGAAATGACTTTGTACAGGTGGAAAACTTAAGTTAAATTTGGAGTGACGCATTACTTTACCTGAGTTACATCTTCTGATAGTTGTACTTGAATGTTGACATGAAATAATAATCCTGTTTAGTGTTTCATAAGCGCAAGCGTGAAAGAATCCAAATACTGCGTGGAGCGACGGTAAACAAACACTGTTGAAAGGCTAGGATCACAATATCAAGGATTCGACAGTTATGTCGCTACTATGCTACACGGAAGTAGAACGGCATAAAGATACCAAGGATTTGTCAGTGATCTGACATCACTAACGAATCCTTGGACATGAAGGATGAGATGGACGTTTCTGACTTCCAGTGTTGCCAGATATTGTGAAAGAAATAAGAAACTAGGTCTATGAAAACAAGCCCAAAAGAAGATAACTAGGCCAAGAGCACTTTAAACCTAGACATGGGATATTATATATTTGAAAATTGCCGATCTACAAGCTCACAACGCGTCGCGATGTTACCCATTGTGAGCTTGTAGATCTGCTATTTTCCAAAAAAAATTGAGGGGAAAAAGTGCAAAATGTGGAATATTTTGTAATAGTTTTAACAACACATATTTGGTAGGGGCTCCCTGGCACAAAAGTGATGACACAATAAAATGAGCAGACACAATTGGAAGTGGAACACTATAAAATAAGCTGATAAATGGGTACTCTCTCCTGATTGGCTGAAATGTTGTCACCTACTTGAGAATGTATTGTCTGTTTATTAAGAAGCTGGAGAGACAGGAAGACCCATGTTACTAAACAAACACTCTATAGCAATGATTACTATCAGAATATTGTGCTTTAACCTTTTAACAGAAAACCTTTTGTTTTAACCAAACTATTTTGATCCTGCAAAAGTAGCTAGTTATTTAGTAAAGCTTAGTTTTGATCATGTCACCTGGCTAACTATGTGACGACCCTCTCTACACTGTCTGTCTGTCTGTCTGTCTGTCTGTCTGTTGTTGTTTGGCTCTGTCTCTTTGCAGGTGCTGGAGGTGGGCGTGGCAGAGGGTCATCAGCAGAATGGTAACTCCTGAGCCAAGGGTCATCAACGTCTCTGTGGCAAGACGTGTCCATGTCTGTGTTAAATGTTTGATTTCGGAAGAAAAAATGGGGGGTGGGGCGGTAAACAGAAAACCTTCATAATAGGTAGGACAATTACTTAAATTATAATGGGGGGGGGGACTGAAACCTTCAGAATAGGTAGGACACTGTATAGCGCATTGTAATAAATCAGCAACACTGGCAACACAAGGGACAGTGTGTGCCAGTGTTCCTTTTAAAAGCCTCTTGGAGCTCAGTGCTGGCTCTCTCTCTCTTCCCTAGGAAAGGGATATTCACACCAAGAACAATAACTATTATGATGACTATAAATGTGTCATTACACTTCAAAATCATTCTAATTCAAGTGGATGGCAGAGTCCACACCAAAACTATAATTACAACGTGGTAAACAATATTGTTTGGATCCATCAGCGATAAAACCACTGATAGCCAAGCTAAATCCATCAGAAGGACACCTGGGAGCAATTGGTCTCTCCCTCTGAGTCAAAGATAGTTTGGTTATAATTAACGGAGATGAGGAGAAGATTATGAATAGCTAACGCTAGCTGGTAGGCTAGCTAGCATTACCTCAGGTAGCCTACAATTAACCTGCTTACTTATAATTCATAATCAGATTATCCATATAATCTATTGCATGTATCTTTCAGCACCAATTTCATGGAGGCATGGGCACCAACATGCTTGGTGCCACTGTTTACAGAACCCATCATTCATTAGTGGGGATGCTCACATAATTATCATCATAGTTATCATGCTTGGTGTGAACGGCCCTTGAAATAATGCTTTTGCTGTTGAATTTTTGGTGTTGTTGCTGCACCATACATTACACTCAGTTCAGCTGCTGATCATACTGATTACATATGCTACTTATTTTAATGTTTCTCTTGTGTTGTTCCTATAATTAATACATAAGTTGTTAAGTGACTTGGTTGACTCACTATTTGTCATGGCCATTCCTGGGGGTGTTTTCCTGGGACAACACACATCCTCCTGGCACATCCTGTTTTTGAATAGTTAGATTGATGTCTTTGCATGCACACTCCCAGTGGGCCAATAAAGAACCTCAATCCCACAGTTATTTTTTAATCAGCCAAATGGTGGCGTTTGCTCTACTCCGTTAGATTTAGCCAAAACTCACACAAATCGGTACACATTTAAATCTGGATTAATGTGATCAACATGTATCAGTCAGATGTTTCATTTTCCATTCCGATTGGCTATGATTGGCTTCCAAATTATTGAACACAACATCCGATCTACCCTAAATTTGAATCACACACTGTGCAGAGACAAAAGCTATTTCACTACCATCCATTGGGGCGCCACAAATGCTGCAAATGTCACTGTGTGTTGCAGAAACTTGATTGTTTTCACCAGATTGAGCACAAATGGCCTTGTGAGTCATATGTGACAATAACCATCAAACAGGATTTTGATACTCGATGTCTGTAATTGCCTTCAAAATGTTGTGGGAAGGGACTATTTTGTACAAAAAAACACCATATAGATGCAAACATACCCAAATTGGAATTCCATGTTTAGAGGCATCTATAGAGTGAGCCTCCAAAACTAGAAGTGTGCCACAAATGCGAAAATTTGCACTGTCTGTCGTGCACTATTTAACCACACAGCTTCCTCGTGTCCTGACGGCTGCAGCCCATGACTGACACAGCCTTGGGACCCAAGCCTGGCGGAGATCTGCACTCTGAGGAGCACACTTGTTTAGTTTTCATTGATTCCAACCCTATCTGTGTGCTCCAACAGCGTGGCCACTGCACCGCTCGGTGTGGGCACTTGCTCAGCTATCCCCTCACAGGGCTATACTCATTTTGTTCCTTTAATTAATAAATAAGTTGTTCGTTTACAATATAACGCTTTAGTGTTTGTGACACTAAATATTTAAATTGATGTGAAACTATCTTGTTCATTGGTAAACCTTTGTATTGATGATGTAAAACAAACTGGTTAGGTTGTACACCTTTGTATTGATTCAGTAAAACTGACTGGTTAAATGCCTTTGTATTGCTTATGTTAAACTATCTAGTTAAGTTGTAAAGCTTTGTATTGATTATGTAAAACTATCTGGTTAAGGGGTAAACTGTTGTATTGATTATGAAAAACTTTCTGGTTAAGTTGTAAAGCTTTTCGTCGATTGTGTAAAATTATCCAGTTAACCAATAACTGCTTTTCCTGCTTCAGAGGCAACAACTAAATGAATATGCAAACAGGTTATTGTTGTTGTGGCTCATAAAATTCACAACATTATCCACATGGAAAGGCATAATCTGTATATGACAACATACAACATGTATGATGACATACATAATGTATATGATGACCCATGAAACTGGTTCTTTAGTTAACCTATCACACAATGACATAGTATTTTCTGCATGCTGCTTTGACAAAATGTGTCATTGTTGTGTAACATTTTAATGTTTTATAAAATAAATACAAAAGAAAAGAAAATGTAATCAGAGGCCTTAACCACTTAAACCCAAATTGGACCTGCGTTGGCTCTGTATTTCGATAATGTTTTCCTGTCTACACTAAATCTGTTCACCAAAAATAGGCGATCTACAAGCTCACAACATGTCGCATTGTGACGCATAGTGAGCTTGTAGATTTGCTATTTTTGGCTAATGTTCTCCCCCAGAATATGAATGCTGAGGTTCAAGTGGTTAAAAATGCCTAAAAGACTTTTGACAGTTGTAATGACAATGTTTTTCATTTGTTATTATATCATTAGATTTGTTTCAGACCACACTAATATAGGTTAATCTATTTAATGAATGGAATGAAAACAATATCAAAGTATATAGCAAGACAAAAGACAACGGGTCTCAAAACCTTGCAATTAGATAAAGGAAAACCGGCATGGGGCCTATCTTTTTTTATAGACTATTGATTTGCAGCACAGTTGAGAACTAAGATATGCTGTTGCAATCCTTCAAATCATTCACAATGGAAGAATATCAAAGAGAACATATCCTCCACTCCCATAGAGGCAATCCTAGCTGATAACAACCTACAATGTTATTTAAGTAATCTAGCTAATCCATGGGTGGAATTTACTCTTCCAGTTTTTCACGATTGTTAACACACGTTTCTCAAAACAATAACGGCTCTTTGCCATCAAATCTCTTAACTGTTCACAAAATGGAACTTGTGTTTTCATTTGGTACACAGCCACATTTTCATACCCATTCATTACAGTACACACAACTAAGCATGTGCTGCACACTACCAAGCATTTACAGCACACTGCAGGGCAAAATTGAAAACACAATCATATAAATGGAACAC
This sequence comes from Gymnoscopelus braueri, assembly GCF_963280865.1. Classification (NCBI taxonomy): domain Eukaryota; kingdom Metazoa; phylum Chordata; class Actinopteri; order Myctophiformes; family Myctophidae; genus Gymnoscopelus; species Gymnoscopelus braueri. The sequence goes on from NC_137617.1 coordinate 46,583,393, forward strand.
ACCATATGAATGACAATGACTCTGGACTGGAGAATGAGCCATTTCTCCTTTTGTAAAATGACTCAGTGTAGGCCTACTTTTTTCATAGTCAAACAAAACAAAACACAAATATGCAGCCAAAAAAGTTATATTTCTCTACATGATTTAGGCATCACGCCTCCGGTTCATGTCTGGCCAGAGGGCCTCATCCACATCACAGGCAATGTTCTCGCTGTCCAAGCAGCGTTGGAAGAGACGCCTCGAGTGGCGCATGAAGCCCTGACAGGCCTCAACAGTGACGTTGCCACAAGCCTCCTCCATGGCCTGGAGCAGCGGGACCCGGCTCTGTGGGTTCCGTTCATATAGCCTACCTTCCACCTCCAAGCTGAAAATAATTCCTCAATGGGATTCAGGAAAGGAGAATAAGGTGGAAGGCACAGAACGGAAAAATGTGGGTGGTCCTGGAACCGCTCACGCACTGGAGCCCGGTGGTGCAAATTGTTCACCAGACTCTGAATGTTTAGAGATTTGAATATTTGTGTGTTGTAGGTTGACGCTTTGAGATTTTACATGAGAAGTGTGTGCAACAAGCCAACAACTGAACATTGTGTGTAGTGTTTGGACAACAAGGTGATAATGTAATTGACATCAGAGTGTAAAGAAGGAAAGTCAGAGTCTAATGCAGATAAGAGAGTGTGAAGTAGTGCCAAATTGGGTCGAGTGATTAGTACATGAAGTGAAGGGTGTGCAAATTGTGCCGAACAATTAACAATTGTGAAAAACTGTAAAATAAGGACAACTGTTATGAAGAAATGTAAATTAGAGGGCGATATAGCAACTCTTTTGTTCACTTTTGAAACACCTTTAGAAAAGTATATATTAGAAAAACAAGATTTGACTGATATTTGCGTGATGTGGCACTATGTTAATGAAGCTGAAGAAGCACAAGTCTTATAGACTTTTTTCAGAAAAGTACATCCCTCAGAAATTGATGCTGGAATTGTACAAGGGTCTGTTAAAACAGAAAACTCAATACACGACTGTCACTCATGTATAGATGTTTGTGTTGTTTGAAATTGGGACCACAATGGAAATAAGTGTTGGACATTATTGTGTTTCATCCTCAAAATGTGCTGATCAGTACGATTTGTAATCTGTGGTTAATGCTTTTCAACTAAACTAAACTCAGCTCAATGAAACTCAACTCAACTAAACCACTCTAAATTAGACTAATACATAATAATGAAAAATACATAAATAAAAACTAATGATAAAAAAACAGGAGAAAGAAGGTAGAACAATGGGCAGCAATATGGAGATATCAATGGAAGTGTACCAGTTCATACAAAATGAGGGAGTTTGGTTTGACATTTTTGATATGGCATTTTATCACAGCCTCTCAGAAATCTCATTATAAAGATGATACCCCTGCTTGTGGGAGAAACTGTGGAAGCCGAGTATAGGCAAGGCATTAGCATATTGTTGCTGTCGGGTGGAAACCAATACCGAAAACCATAACCTTTTATTATTATAAAAAAAAGACAATTAAAGTAGTTAAAATAGCTGATCTACAAGCTCACTACACGTCGCATCACGATGCGTTGTGAGCTTGTAGATTTGCTATTTTTGTGACAGTCTTGTATGACAAAGTAGGGCATTAATTTACGGGGGAAACAAAAATAACATCAAAGCTCAAATATGGAGAAAAAAAAGAAGAAAAAAAAGATATTCTCTGGGATTTCCCCGGTATCAAAGAATATTGAAAAAAGTATACACAATGCCCTACAAGACATATTTCATTGTGAGTGCTCTTAGAGCAGTGGTTCTCAAAATGTGGGTTGCGACCCCCAGAGGGTTCCCAAAATTATTTTGGGGGGTCTCAGCTGATTAGCTTAATTTTTCTCACTTTACAGTAAACAAACCAACATACAGTAAAAGTGTATGCCCAGTATCTGCACATTTCTGAAGTGACAATTTAAGGACTTTTAACACCTTTTTATTACCTGTAAAATGAAAAAAAAAGAAAAAAGAATAAGACCATTATTGCGTCAAAGGCAATCAACTAACTGTAATACGTAAAAATATTATCAAACATTGTCCAAATTGTCAAATATTACGTAAAAAATAGGAACACATTTAGAAAATAACTTCTCTACAGTACATGCTCACACATTTTTAGGAATGTAACATAAACATAGATAGTTAATTACATTATTTGATTGGTTTCATTACCATAATTTCTTAATAGTCTCCAAAACTTCTGCAACAATTACAGGTAATAAACCTAAATAAACAACATGACTGTTTGTGCTTAACTGGATGTATACAGCGGGTTCCCAACCTTTGTCAGCTGATATCTAAAAAGATAATTTAGTTGTCTCCCCGGGACCCAAACTTACAAATTAATAACTCAAACATATTTAATCACAACCTATCGCATCGTGACGAGTTGTGAGCTTGTAGATCAGCTATTTTCACTAGATTTATGGAATTGCGCTCTTTTTTTTTTACATTTCTGAAATGTATTTGATACATTGTTTGGTATATTATTATTAATAACATACATGTATACAGTATATATTTTAAAATATAGGAAATTAAACAAAGAATATTTACTTGCGATTTACTCTGTTCTGTGACCCAAAAAAAAAATACCACCCATTGTTTGGGCAACACTGGCATACAGTAGGCTACACACCACCACATGCGCTGTTTCTTCAGACTCCTCATTCATACCAGTGAGGTGTGTCACAGGAACCACCATCTGACCAGCAGAAATGGTTACAAAATACATTTATATTTTTGTGATCATAAATGAATAACACTATTAGTTGCACTACTAGTTGTTTTGCAGTGTCTTTACCTTGAGGCAGGGGAGAGTGTTTTGCAGGTTTTATCTAGTAGTAGATTGACCCAGCTGTCATACACACAAAGCCAAGCAGCAGACCAGTTGCTCCTGCAATCACTTTATTCCTCTCTGACTTTATAGGGAAGGAGGGGTCTAAATAAAATGAGAAGATTTCCTCAAGGAACATCAAGTATGCACATGCATGTGATCATTCTGCATTCTGTTCCGGTCAGGCAGAAACCTTGTATCACCATCTTTCAAATTTTTAGGGTTTTTCGTTAATTAATGCCCTATACTTTGTCGTACTACAGTGTCACACTAAAGTAGCAAAAATAGCACATCTACAAGCTCACAGTGGGTCGCGATGCAAAGCGTTGTGAGCTTGTATATCTGCTATTTTTGATTGTGTGTGTGCGTGTGTGTGTTGTTTTATAAATATTTAACCAATTAAAGGTTTTAACAACAGCTTGTGACTAAATAAAAACTACATTGGATCCATTGGAACACAGGTTTATTTTCCCAATTATCCTGAAAAGTAACGGTTCTGGACATGAGGTGAGGATGAGGTGAGGATAATAACCCCAGTGTTGAAACATGGGCTCAGTCAGTGAGGCTGGGGTGTTCCATACAGGTAACAGTCTCTCCTCATGTGGGAGTGTACTCCAGGAAGGAATGGAACCGATCATAGAGACGAACTGACACCTATGCTGGTGGTAGCGCGCCCTTAGGGCACGCTCCCACCGCACTTTTATTTTACCTCTGGGGTGGAATCTGCCAATGCTTTGTCAATGCAAATGTGTGGATTCATAGTCTTGCGCATTTTTTCCAAGAATCCACGCATTTGCATTGACAAAGCATTGGCAGATTCCACCCCAGAGGTAAAATAAAAGTGCGGTGGGAGCGCGCCCTTACAAGTAAAAGTCCGGAATTCAAAATTTACTTGAGTAAAAGTACAAAAGTATTGGCATCAAAACAAGTTTTAAAATGTATACAAATCTTTTGAAAATAGCAGATCTACAAGCTCACAATGTGTCACATCACAACGCATTGTGGGCTTGTAGATCGACTATTAATACTGTACTGTAAGTACATTATTAGTACTGTACTTAAGTACAGTACTTAAGTAAATGTACTTAGTTACTTTCCACCACTGAATTTGTTTGGGGTAAAAGTTGTACACAATGCACACAAGCATGGATGGATGATGTCACTGTGATATTGGGCTTAGCTGTTAGGTCACCTGGAATACCTACAATACATCAACATAACCTTAGGAGCTTCTGTGTCTATTGATCGGCATTGTAAACTACTGGAGTGGTTCTCAAAGTGGGGTCTGGGGGTCCTTGGGGGGGTTCCAGGGGGGGTCCCGGGCAAAATGGGTTGATATAGTCACTATCATTTTAACCACTTTAGTCTTAAACCCTATTTTATACTTCGGCTATTCGAAAATAGGCAGACTACAAGCTCATAAAGGTGTCACATTGCGACACGTAGTGAGCTGTAGATCTATTTTGAAAAAGTTGAAAAAAAAATCTTCTCGTATGGGGGTCCCTCCCTTGCACAAAATATTAATTAATTAACAGATTAATTTGACCGTCCGTGTTTGAGAACGCACTGACATAATTTAAAAGCAACATTTTAAAGATTTAAACTGCTTTTTTTTTAAACCACACATAAACACACCGATGTGCATGCCCAGTTAACACATGAGAATAGATTACATTTACTTGAATTATGAGGATAAAGTTGTGTCTTTATCTAAAGCAATCTTACCCAATGGTATGCCTGAGACTCCCAATATGCCTTTGCAGCAACCGCCATATTCCAATATTCCATAACTTGTATAATTGGTATTGTTAAACAGCTTGGTTTTGAATACTTAATTTTGATTATTATCCATTAACTTCTATATTAATATGTTCATATTCATATGAATGTGTATTTTCAGACATTTAACTAGTTAACTTGACCTTTGGCTCTGTACTTGGTCTGCTCTTCAACACTAAATCTCTTCACTGAGAGCTTGTAGAAAACTCCTATCACACAAAGATGTGGCGCCCCCTAAGGGTCCCGGACACCCTGTTGTAGACATGTTTGTTCAGTAACAGGGGTCTCCCTGTCTCTCCAGCTCACAGAAAAAGTTAGGTGGGTTGCCAATTTCATTCAATCAGAGGACCATTCATCAACTTCAATTTATTCCAGTTCCAATTCTTTGTGCTCTTTTTTTGTTTAATCACATCCAGGTGCACTTTTTAATCCTGTATGAGCTCTCTCCTGATTGGATGAAATTGGCATCTCAACGCGAAAATGTATGTATGCATGTATGTATGTAAGAACTGCAGTGGTGGAAAAGGTACTCAGATTCTTTACTTAAGTAAAAGTTACCAATACTGCAATATAGAAATCTTTATTACAATTAAAAGTACATAATTCAAAATGTACTTGATTAAAAGGTACAGAAGTATTGGCATCAACATGTACGTAAAGTACCAAAAGTAAAAGTACTAAAATGTTTGAAAATAGCAGATCTACAAGCTCACAACGCGTCGCGACACGTGAGCTTGTAGATCGGCTATTTTCAAATAGCCTAGGTATAAAATAGGGCCAAAGTGGTTAATATACGTTTCATAATATCATAATTTATATCTGAAAATAAACTAAAGTTTTCAAATAATTGTAGTGGAGTAAAAGTACAATATTTGCCTCTGAGATGTAGTGGAGTAGAAGTAAAAGTATTGGAAATACTCAAGTACTAATACCTCAAAATTGTACTTAAGTACAGTACTTAAGTAAATGTACTTAGTACTAGTTACTTTCCACCACTGAAGAACTGGAGAGAGAACAAAATGGACAAACAATATATGTTGACCATAGACCCCTGAACATTTTACTGTCAATTAAAAAGAAAGTACCATATTTAAGAACGAACACAACATTTTTCTTTCAAGGTAACAAGTTTTATTTCAACCATATGTTTGCAACTTCAAAATATATCAAAAAAAATTACAAAAAGTATTGAGAGCTCAGTTGGAATGCAGACAATGATGTGAAACAGTAGAACCAGAGAACTGGACACTAGAGATGATCTACATGAAAGAGAGAGAATACAGAGAGACATGCTGCAGTGGGCAGCAGCTGACCTCAACAGTGGCGCAATGTCCAATATACAATGTCTAAGATACATGGTCAAAATGTAAATGTTGATGAAACCAATAAAAGGATTACCTTACCAGATGGCTCTTAAGTTTATACACATGAGACTCCTCTCAATGGTTACACATGCAGGGAAACGCTCTCAATGGTTACACATGCAGGGAAACGCTCTCAATGGTTACACAGCAGAACAAGCCACCCTGTCTCCACCTGTAGCTGTTATAGCAATGACATCAAACATGCAGGTTACACACAAAATCACACAGAACGCCCCCCCCCCCCCCCACACACACAAAATGCCAACCCATTACTGAAGAGGCCACACCCCAAACAATACTGGACAGGCAGACATCTACGACAAGAGCACCAGAAATGGCACAGACCTGACAATATAAAAACATTCTCATTGTAGACCATGGTGATGCAACTTTAATGAAGGAGAGGGCCACTATATTTACACAGCCACCTTTATACTGTCTATATCACACAAAAGTAGCAAAAATAGCCGATCTACAAGCTCAAAACGTGCTGCGCTGCGACACACGCTTGTAGATAGTTATTTTTTGCTATTTTTAAATTGGAACCCTGAAAATTAAAAATTTTATTTAATTTCTAATGCATTTAGTTATACTTATGTTAACTTTATGAACTTAAATACAAATACATTGGACATAAAAATACAATAGAATTTTAATACTAGTCAGTAAGCTACTAATATAGACTGAAGTAATTAAAGCGGTTCATGTTTGCAATTGTAACAGCTGAAATCAATAATATATCAGTATTCCGATAATAACCAGTTGCCCATGTATGTTGTAGAGTAGACCATAAGAAATAACACAACAGTAAAACACAACAGTAAAAGCAAATTAACACGCAAACATTTACCAGGTCAGAAGCTGCACACCAACATCCCGTCTCGAGGACCCACAGATTGGCGATATGCTACCTGCCTGTTCAAAAGGCCTTAAATACCTGGGTCACTTATGACATCACTTTATCTCTGCCTCCCTCTAGGGGCTACACATGCTAACAACTTAACAAAATATATGACGCAAAAAAAAAATTTTAGTATCTTCTCTCTCAGTTTAAATGCAGACAATGATGTGAAACAGTAAGGTGTGACTGGTAACTGGACACTATAGAGATGATGAAAGAGAGAGAATACAGAGAGATATGCTGCTGTGGGCAGCAGCTGACCTCACAGTAGACTGCCCCAACGCTCCTGATTTCGTGTATAGAGAGGCGGGTGTATAGAGCCGGCGAGAGATTGCGCCTGATCCCATTGGTTCACCGATCTGTCCGTCAACCCCCGCCCCGTTAACACAACATTACGAGCGACGCCCACTGCACTCTGGTTGGTTGGGAAGTGAAACACTTCCTCATACCGAGTACACCGACGCGCTGGGCCAGGCTTTTATTTTTTAGCAAAACTAAACAATAAAAGCCTGGAGATCGAGGCTAACCTCACAGTAAAGACACTTCCCACTGTGAAGACGTATACTGGCTGAGGATGGAAGAAAGACCACATCTGTTCTGTGTCACTGCAGACCACAACACTCAGTTGTGCCACAACGTCTAATATAAAATGTCTAATATAAAATGTCTAATATACTATAAGCTGCATGGTCCAATATACAATGTCTAAGATACAATATCAAATATACATGGTCAAAATATAATTAGGCAGAATGGTTCTTGTGCAGGTAGAGAAACATTTGCAGCAACTATGAATAGCAGCAGATATAGTGTAATCTCTCCCTTGAGTCCGTTGTGTGTTAGAATTGTGTCACAAAACAACAACCTCCAACTGAAGAAACCACATTATGTGGTCTTACTATGAGGTGGTGAGGTGAGACATGGTGATGAAGGGATGGTTCAACACCTGGTCAGGTGTTATCCTCTCCTTTGGATCCAGATGAAGCATTCGTTTCAACAGGTCCATGAAGAAGACCCCCATGTCACCAGTTTCATCAGCATCTTCATGCAGGGCAAACACTTCTTCCAGTGAGCAGCTCTTATCATCCCAGAGGTCTTCATCTTCATCTTCTGCTTCAAACTCCTCCATTATGGAATACTCCTCTGGTTTCTAGAAAAGATTAAACTAAAAAGTTACACAGTGACTTGAATGAGTATTTGCAAGGATACATGAACATTTTAGAGTGTGTGTGTGTAGGGGGGAGGGTCATACCATAAATCTCCATGTATCGTTGTCCTGGGTGAAAAAGCTGCAGGTTGTTTGTCCAGCATCCAAGAGAGATTGTGCTGGCATACCAAGCGTCAAGAGGATGGATTGAAGCTGAAAAAAAAACTGGATATGTCACATATAATATTTCATGTAACAGTCTTAAGTAAACTTAGATCCAGATCTAAGATGAACACGTAACTAGCAGGGGTGCAATGCTCACAGGACGGCCTTGCACGTCCTTGCACCTATTTGACCAGGAGCATGTGCAGGCACGCGCATAGATTTAAAACTACTTTAAATTCACACCTCAACAAAGTTTTCAAAGGCTCCCGACTCACACCTGGCGAATTAACATAGGAATGAGCCTAGATGCATATCAATTGTCCATTGTGTGACCTGTAGTGTAGGTGTTAAGCGACGTGCGTGTAACGTCATTAAAATACAGTGCAACCACGTTCCAATTCAGCATTGCAACACTGGTAACTAGTATTTTTATTCAAAGTAAAATCCGAATGCATGTTGTGTAGTTCATCAGTAGACTACTCACCACATCATATTCATTGTTCCCACAAAATAAATAGCGACTCAGCATCCCATTGGCCACCACACAGCCCAATGACCACATATCCAGTGCCTCTGTGATTGGGAGTCCTAGGAATACTTCTGGTGCTCTGTGGGTTGTAAAAGGATGTTAGCAATATAATAACTCCTATCAAATACAGTCATTACTTTGAATATTTACTTGCATGTGCATTCAGTAAAGCAAATATGGCCAGGATAAACACAATAAATAAACAGAAATTAGTAGCTAGAACTCACCTATATGCAAGATTCGGCTTGATCCACCATTGCTCAGTCTCAGAGGCAGAAACGGCGAGACCAAAGTCAATGAGTTTGACTTTGAGGGGTTGTTCTCGTTGGTTCACCAGCATGATGTTCCCCAGTTTGATGTCTGTATGAATGAGACCTATACCCTTCAGGGCTTGGAGTGCAATGGCAAGCTGAAAGTCAAGAATAAAGATCATGATTGATATTAATGTGGAGCAGAAGGTGGTGTGAGATTCAACTGAATATCTTTGTCTCAATTTGTTGCCATCACTTATAATTTCAAAGCCATATACCTGCTGTATGATGAGTCTCATCTCCATCATGGATATAGAACCTCTCCCATCCACGAACTCCAGGAGATCAATATCCAGAGACTCGAACACCATGCATTTAAATCCCTGATGAATGAAGCTGTCATAAAATCTCACTATTCCACATGTGTCAGAGTCCAAGACTTGCAGCTTTTCCAACATGGTCATCTGCAAATTCAAGAAGACAGATTTAGATGTGTCATATACTAAATTATACCAAAACCGAGAAGCTCCCAAAGCAATGCTTACCTCTTGTTCTACCACTTCATCGTAATTGCGACGTTTTTTTATTATCTTGATGGCCACCATGTCACGTGTACACGTATTGATGGCTTTGGCCACCATCCCATAACTTCCTTCCACCATGAAGCTCTGGACGATGTACTGGCCTCCATCCAGCATGTCCTGCTCAGCTATAATACACCTCTCTGGGTCAGAGAGTTGTGAGGAGCTGGTGGTCACGATGGTCAATGGTGTTGGGGAAGGTACAGTTGAGCAGGACATGATGGCGTGTTGAGTCCTCTTTCTTCTGCTGCTTTCTCTGGGTTCAGATGATCTGCTCTGAAGAAAACACATTATACCACATTATATAAGTCTAGCCAGGGTACAGATGTTACCTGATTGGTCAGACCGTGACCCACCCTGACCAAGGTGTCAACACACACCTTTCCCACGGTGTGTGTTGGGGGGGGGGGGGGAATTGGACCCCTGCATTTTTATATTAAGAAATTATTTATCCAAAATAATGTACTTTATATATTTGTCTAAATGCATTGTGAAATGAGTTTGATAATTTAGCTCAACTTTATTATGATCACAGTCAGAGTTAGTTTATTGGCTAGGTATGTGTACATATGAATATGTAATGTAATGTTCTCACATGGAAAAAATATACACAGCAAATGAAGAAGATAAATAACTAAGAAGAAGAAGATATCAGAGTGGTATCAGAAGATATCAGAAAAAAAGTACAAATTATAAGTGAGTATTGGTCAAAGCAGGTGATGCATATTGTCAGGGAACAGTGAAGGACGAGTCAAATCATATAACATCAGTTTATACCTTCAAGTGAGATATAAATTATATATTCATCAAGTCCTTTCTGTATGCCCCTGCCTTTTAGTGTGTTTTTATTTATAATGTATTCTCTAGGCCTACTGTAAATGTATTCTAAATTGTTTCTGTTTTATTTCAACCTCTTTAAACATTTTATTCAAATGTCCTTTTAATTCTCTCCATACTCTTTGCATAGATGTTACACAAGGGTATTTATTTTCTAAAGATAGCTTTTTCTATATTCATTTGGACATTTTTCTTCACCTTTTTACTGTTAATTACTGCTAAGATAATTCCGATACAGGTTTGTAATTAAAAAAATATATATAGGAAATAAATAGGCTTTTTTGTTTTGTTCTTTGTTTTTTCCCCGCAGTAATATCTTATATTTTTATAGTGTCACTCCCTCAATCAGCTCTTTCCATTTACCCGTATTAAGTCAATTGAAACTCATATCTTGTTATTTGTTTTGAGTAAAAGTACGTCAAAGTGATTAACCCTTGCATTGTGTTAGAAAGCTGCCAACACTTTTGGTACACAACGGACTCCCTTGAGTCCGTTGTGTGTTAGAATTGTGTCAAAAAACAACAACCTCCAACTCAAGATCCCACATTATGTGGTCTTACTATGAGGTGGTGAGGTGAGACATGGTGATGAAGGGATGGTTCAACACCTGGTCAGGTGTTATCCTCTCCTTTGGATCCAGATGAAGCATTCGTTTCAACAGGTCCATGAAGAAGACCCCCATGTCACCAGTTTCATCAGCATCTTCATGCAGGGCAAACACTTCTTCCAGTGAGCAGCTCTTATCATCCCAGAGGTCTTCATCTTCATCTTCTGCTTCAAACACCTCCATTATGGAATACTCCTCTGGTTTCTAGAAAAGTTACACAGTGACTTGAATGAGTATTTGCAAGGATACATGAACATTTTAGAGTGTGTGTGTGTGGGGGGGTCATACCATAAATCTCCATGTATCGTTGTCCTGGGTGAAAAAGCTGCAGGTTGTTTGTCCAGCATCCAAGAGAGATTGCGCTGGCATACCAAGCGTCAAGAGAATGTATTGAATCTGAAAAAAAAACTGGAAATAGGGCTAAAGTGGTTAATGTATGTTTTATAATATACAAATGTATATCTGAAAAGTAACTAGTAACTAAAGTTTTCAAATAATTGTAGTGGAGTAAAAGTACAATATTTGCCTCCGAGATGTAGTGGAGTAGAAATAAAAGTATTGGAAATACTCAAGTACTAATACCTCAAAATTGTACTTAAGTACAGTACTTAAGTAAATGTACTTAGTTACTTTCCACCACTGAAGAACTGGACAGAGAACAAAATGGACAAACAATATATGTTGACCATATAGACCCCTGAACATTTTACTGTCAATTAAAAAGAAAGTACCATATTTAAGAACGAACACAACATGTTTCTTTCAAGGTAACAGGTTTTATTTCAACCATGTTTGCAACTTCAAAATATATCAAAAAAATGTAAAAAAAAAGTATTGAGAGCTCAGTTGGAATGCAGACAATGATGTGAAACAGTAGAACCAGAGAACTGGACACTAGAGATGATCTACATGAGAGAGAGAGAGATTACAGAGAGACATGCTGCAGTGGGCAGCAGCTGACCTCAACAGTGGCGCAATGTCCAATATACAATGTCTAAGATACAATATCAAATACACATGGTCAAAATGTAAATGTTGATGGATTACCTTACCAGATAGCTCTTAAGTTTATACACATGAGACTCCTCTCAGTGGTTTCACACATGCAGGGAAACGCTCTCAATGGTTACACAGCAGAACAAGCCACCCTGTCTCCACCTGTAGCTGTTATAGCAATGACATCAAACATGCAGGTTACACACAAAATCACACAGAACGCCCCCCCCCCCCCCCCCACACACACAAAATGCCAACCCATTACTGAAGAGGCCACACCCCAAACAATACTGGACAGGCAGACATCTACGACAAGAGCACCAGAAATGGCACAGACCTGACAATATAAAAACATTCTCATTGTAGACCATGGTGATGCAACTTTAATGAAGGAGAGGGCCACTATATTTACACAGCCACCTTTATACTGTCTATATCACACAAAAGTAGCAAAAATAGCCGATCTACAAGCTCAAAACGTGCTGCGCTGCGACACACGCTTGTAGATAGTTATTTTTTGCTATTTTTAAATTGGAACCCTGAAAATTAATTTTTTTATTTAATTTCTAATGCATTTAGTTATACTTATGTTAACTTTATGAACTTAAATACAAATACATTGGACATAAAAATACAATAGAATTTTAATACTAGTCAGTAAGCTACTAATATAGACTGAAGTAATTAAAGCGGGTCATGTTTGCAATTGTAACAGCTGAAATCAATAATATATCAGTATTCCGATAATAACCAGTTGCCCATGTATGTTGTAGAGTAGACCATAAGAAATAACACAACAGTAAAACACAACAGTAAAAGCAAATTAACACGCAAACATTTACCAGGTCAGAAGCTGCACACCAACATCCCGTCTCACAACACACCAGTGTGGTGTGAGGACCCACAGATTGGCGATATGCTACCTGCCTGTTCAAAAGGCCTTAAATACCTGGGTCACTTATGACATCACTTTATCTCTGCCTCCCTCTAGGGGCTACACATGCTAACAACTTAACAAAATATATGACGCAAAAAATTTTTTTTAGTATCTTCTCTCTCAGTTTAAATGCAGACAATGATGTGAAACAGTAAGGTGTGACTGGTAACTGGACACTATAGAGATGATGAAAGAGAGAGAATACAGAGAGATATGCTGCTGTGGGCAGCAGCTGACCTCACAGTAGACTGCCCCAACGCTCCTGATTTCGTGTATAGAGAGGCGGGTGTATAGATACACACGGGGACTACAAATTTCACGCCCACTTTTGAGACAGCGCCGCTACTCCCGGTCCGTTAGAACGATGAACTGCAGCTGCCAATGCAATCCCTATGAGAGGATATGAGAATTAGCCTACTTTTGAAATATTCCTACATTAACTGGAGACGATATTGATTTAAATAAAAATATGTTTCCAAATGTATGGAGTGTCTTTGTCAACATATCTTCTTGTTTTCTTAATAGTTGATGTGTTTCACATTTAATTTGCCACTTTAACGAGTTACCCATAATGCTAACACAGCAGAGGGTAGACAGCAGACAGGCATTTCAGTGACATCACTGTCTTTACGAGCGCCGAGCGCCGACCGACAGCGTACCCACTGTAGAGGCAGGAGAGGCGGTCGCCTGCCCAACTAAGATCTCGCCTCCAACAAGCTTTGAACTGAGCAGATTGGACCTTCTGTTCCAGAGATAATGACCAAAACCTATTGAAAACGGCCACTTTCGTCAGTTTTCTGGGTATTGAAAACCTCAAGGGATGCGTCCGTGATGCGACCACTTAAAGTCTGGATCTCCGATGCTAGCGGTTTTGACATACTGATGGAGTATATTATAGTATATTGTGGGTAGTATATCGAGATGAAAGATATGGGACATTAAAAAGGACAAATTAAACAAATGGGACAGATTATTAGAACACAAAAAAAAAACGCTACAGCCTCAGTAGTTAACCAGTGAAATGACGGTATTTTACAATGCCTCTCATAGAGATTGCATTGAGAGCTGCAGTTCATCGTTCTAATGGACCCCGAGTGTCAAAAGTGGGCGTGGATTTGTAGGCCTTCCGCTTCCGGCCGTGTGTATCTATAGAGCCGGCGAGAGATTGCACCTGATCCCATTGGTTCACCGATCTGTCCGTAAACCCCCGCCCCGTTAACACAACATTACGAGCGACGCCCACTGCACTCTGGTTGGTTGGGAAGTGAAACACTTCCTCATACCGAGTACACCGACGCGCTGGGCCAGGCTTTTATTTTTTAGCAAAACTAAACAATAAAAGCCTGGAGATCGAGGCTAACCTCACAGTAAAGACACTTCCCACTGTGAAGACGTATACTGGCTGAGGATGGAAGAAAGACCACATCTGTTCTGTGTCACTGCAGACCACAACACTCAGTTGTGCCACAACGTCTAATATAAAATGTCTAATATAAAATGTCTAATATACTATAAGCTGCATGGTCCAATATACAATGTCTAAGATACAATATCAAATATACATGGTCAAAATATAATTAGGCAGAATGGTTCTTGTGCAGGTAGAGAAACATTTGCAGCAACTATGAATAGCAGCAGATATAGTGTAATCTCTCCCTTGAGTCCGTTGTGTGTTAGAATTGTGTCACAAAACAACAACCTCCAACTCAAGAACCCACATTATGTGGTCTTACTATGAGGTGGTGAGGTGAGACATGGTGATGAAGGGATGGTTCAACACCTGGTCAGGTGTTATCCTCTCCTTTGGATCCAGATGAAGCATTCGTTTCAACAGGTCCATGAAGAAAACCCCCATGTCACCAGTTTCATCAGCATCTTCATGCAGGGCAAACACTTCTTCCAGTGAGCAGGTCTTATCATCCCAGAGGTCTTCATCTTCATCTTCTGCTTCAAACTCCTCCATTATGGAATACTCCTCTGGTTTCTAGAAAAGTTACACAGTGACTTGAATGAGTATTTGCAAGGATACATGAACATTTTAGAGTGTGTGTGTGTGGGGGGGGTCATACCATAAATCTCCATGTATCGTTGTCCTGGGTGAAAAAGCTGCAGGTTGTTTGTCCAGCATCCAAGAGAGATTGCGCTGGCATACCAAGCGTCAAGAGAATGGATTGAATCTGAAAAAAAAACTGGATATGTCACATATAATATTTCATGTAACAGTCTTAAGTAAACTTAGATCCAGATCTAAGATGAACACGTAACTAGCAGGGGTGCAATGCTCACAGGACGGCCTTGCACGTCCTTGCACCTATTTGACCAGGAGCATGTGCAGGCACGCGCATAGATTTAAAACTACTTTAAATTCACACCTCAACAAAGTTTTCAAAGGCTCCCGACTCACACCTGGCGAATTAACATAGGAATGAGCCTAGATGCATATCAATTGTCCATTGTGTGACCTGTAGTGTAGGTTTTAAGCGACGTGCGTGTAACGTCATTAAAATACACCAATTCAGCATTGCAACACTGGTAACTAGTATTTTTATTCAAAGTAAAATCCGAATGCATGTTGTGTAGTTCATCAGTAGACTACTCACCACATCATATTCAGTGTTCCCACAAAATAAATAACGACTCAGCATCCCATTGGCCACCACACAGCCCAATGACCACATATCCAGTGCCTCTGTGATTGGGAGTCCTAGGAATACTTCTGGTGCTCTGTGGGTTGTAAAAGGATGTTAGCAATATAATAACTCCTATCAATTACAGTCATTACTTTGAATATTTACTTGCATGTGCATTCAGTAAAGCAAATATGGCCAGGATAAACACAATAAATAAACAGAAATTAGTAGCTAGAACTCACCTATATGCAAGATTCGGCTTGATCCACCATTGCTCAGTCTCAGAGGCAGAAACGGCGAGACCAAAGTCAATGAGTTTGACTTTGAGGGGTTGTTCTCGTTGGTTCACCAGCATGATGTTCCCCAGTTTGATGTCTGTATGGATGAGACCTATACCCTTCAGGGCCTGGAGTGCAATGGCAAGCTGAAAGTCAAGAATAAAGATCATGATTGATATTAATGTGGAGCAGAAGGTGGTGTGAGATTCAACTGAATATCTTTGTCTCAATTTGTTGCCATCACTTGTAATTTCAAAGCCATATACCTGCTGTATGATGAGTCTCATCTCCATCATGGATATAGAACCTCTCCCATCCACGAACTCCAGGAGATCAATATCCAGAGACTCAAACACCATGCATTTAAATCCCTGATGAATGAAGCTGTCATAAAATCTCACTATTCCACATGTGTCAGAGTCCAAGACTTGCAGCTTTTCCAACATGGTCATCTGCAAATTCAAGAAGACAGATTTAGATGTGTCATATACTAAATTATACCAAAACCGAGAAGCTCCCAAAGCAAAGCTTACCTCTTGTTCTACCACTTCATCGTAATTGCGACGTTTTTTTATTATCTTGATGGCCACCATGTCACGTGTACACGTATTGATGGCTTTGGCCACCATCCCATAACTTCCTTCCACCATGAAGCTCTGGACGATGTACTGGCCTCCATCCAGCATGTCCTGCTCAGCTATAATACACCTCTCTGGGTCAGAGAGTTGTGAGGAGCTGGTGGTCACGATGGTCAATGGTGTTGGGGAAGGTACAGTTGAGCAGGACATGATGGCGTGTTGAGTCCTCTTTCTTCTGCTGCTTTCTCTGGGTTCAGATGATCTGCTCTGAAGAAAACACATTATACCACATTATATAAGTCTAGCCAGGGTACTTAGGACAGATGTTACCTGATTGGTCAGACCGTGACCCACCCTGACCAAGGTGTCAACACACACCTTTCCCGCGGTGTGTGTTGGGGGGGGGGAATTGGACCCCTGCATTTTTATATTAAGAAATGATTTATCCAAAAAAATGTACTTTATATATTTGTCTAAATGCATCGTGAAATGAGTTTGATAATTTAGCTCAACTTTATTATGATCACAGTCAGAGTTAGTTTATTGGCCAGGTATGTGTACATGTGAAGATGTAATGTAATGTTCTCACATGGAAAAAATATACACAGCAAATGAAGAAGATAAATAACTAAGAAGAAGAAGATATCAGAGTGGTATCAGAAGATATCAGAAAAAAGTACAAATTATAAGTGAGTATTAGTCAAAGCAGGTGATGCATATTGTCAGTGAACAGTGAAGGACGAGTCAAGTCATATAACATCAGTTTATACCTTCAAGTGAGATATAAATTATATATTCATCAAGTCCTTTCTGTTTGCCCCTGCCTTTTAGTGTGTTTTTATTTATAATGTATTCTCTAGGCCTACTGTAAATGTATTCTAAATTGTTTCTGTTTTATTTCAACCTCTTTAAACATTTTATTCAAATGTCCTTTTAATTCTCTCCAAACTCTGTGCATAGATGTTACACAAGGGTATTTATTTTCTAAAGATAGCTTTTTCTATATTCATTTGGACATTTTTCTTCACCTTTGTACTGTTAATTACTGCTAAGATAATTCCGATACAGGTTTGTAATTAAAAAAATATATATAGGAAATAAATAGGCTTTTTTGTTTTGTTCTTTGTTTTTTCCCCGCAGTAATATCTTATATTTTTATAGTGTCACTCCCTCAATCAGCTCTTTCCATTTACCTGTATTAAGTCAATTGAAACTCATATCTTGTTATTTGTTTTGAGTAAAAGTACGTCAAAGTGATTAACCCTTGCATTGTGTTAGAAAGCTGCCAACACTTTTGGTAAGAAAAAAAAACAATGATTTATTTGTCATCCGATATTGTTTTTCACCTCATAGCTAACTTATTATGTATTGATATCAATGAAAACACTGTTTACATGACAGAGTCATTGGTCAGGTTGTGTTGATCTGAAGGAATGTGGAGCACTCAGGTGTGTGGAATTTGTTTCAATAGGGTTCTGATTGTTTCATTCAATGTATTTTGAATGGAAATAAGAAGAAAATCTGCATTCTTTCACCTGTTTAAAATGCAAATGGTATCAATGATGATGGCTGCTGCTTCATTATAGACAAAGCATTGAAATGCAGAGATTAAACGTGTTAATGGTCACTGGTTGTCTGGCATTGCACAGATCACCTGTTAATGATCACATTATGGATGAACTGAGACATTGTACTGCTCTTTGAGTCTGATGAGTTTCAGCAAAACTAAAGAAATATCAAGAGCAAATGATTTATTCACTATCATCCATTATTAGTCTTTGGGAGTCGTTGAAAACATTCATTCCAGTAGTCTTATTTTGGTGGCACTTGCTGGTATGTATTTACAACAGCTACTCTGTTTATTGATAAATATCAGTATGCACAAACCAAGGTGTACAATGACAACCAAGGATCTATTGCACTAGCCAGGAACCCAGTAAACCGGAAAATAACGAAGAAAACCCCACATTCTTTCACCTGGACCAGGTTAAAATGCAAATAGGCTAAATAATGATGGCTGATGCTTCATTAGACAATACATTCAAATGCAGAGATAACACTTGTTAATGGTTGTCTGGCATTGAACAGTTCACCTGTTACAGTAATGATCACATTCTGGATTAACTGAGACCATTTTACTCTTCCATTTGACTCTGATGAGTTTCTTTGATATTAAGAACGTTGTACACAATGTTTCTATCAAGGTAACACGTTTTATTTCAACCATGTTTACAACTTGTGCTTACAAAATATATCACAAAACAAAATTATGTACAAAATGTATTGAGAGCTCATTTCTTCTCTCTCAGTTGGAATGCAGACAATGATGTGAAACAGTAACCAGAAAACTGGACACTAGAGATGATCTACACGAAAGAGAGAGAATACAGAGAGACATGCTGCAGTGGGTAGCAGCTGACCTCACAGTAAAAACACCTTGTACTGTCTGATATGAATCCTACAGGAGGACACACTTCAAACTGTGAAGACGTATACTGGCTGAGGATGAAAGAAAGATCCATCTTTTCTGTGTCTCTGACCACATCTCAGCACTCACAATGTCTAATATAAAATGTCTAATATAAAATGTCTAATATAAAATGTCTAATATAAAATGTCTAATATAAAATGTCTATACATGGTCAAACTTGAAATATAATTAGGCAGAATGGTTCTTGTGCAAGTAGAGAAACATTTGCAGCAGCTATGAATAGCAGCAGATATACATTCAGTATAGTGGAGTGTAATCTCTCCATTGTGTCCGTTGTGTGTTAAAATTGTGTCACAAAACAACAACCTCCACTTCAAGATCCCACATTATGTGGAATTACTATGAGGTGGTGAGGTGAGACATGGTGATGAAGGGATGGTTCAACACCTGGTCAGGTGTTATCCTCTCCTTTGGATCCAGATGAAGCATACGTTTCAACAGGTCCATGAAGAAGACCCACATGTCACCAGTTTCATCAGCATCTTCATGCAGGGAACACACTTCTTCCAGTGAGCAGATCTCATCTTCATCTTCTGCTTCAAACTCTTCCACAACGTAATACTCCTCTGGTTTCTAGACAAAAATGAAATAAAGTTAGAGTTTGAGCGATTTGAATGAATATTTGCAAGGATACTAGATCATTTCAGAGAGTTGTTACAGCAAAAGTCATACCATGAATCTCCATGTATCGTTGTCCTGGGTGAAAAAGCTGCAGGTTGTTTGTCCAGCATCCAAGAGAGATTGCGCTGGCATACCAAGTGTCAAGAGGATGGATTGAAGCTGCAGAAAAGCACAGGATATTTCACATAATCACAATATATCCATATCTAAGATGAACGTGTAACTAATGTATGCTTATTCTGAGCTGAATCAGAATGCATTCTGTTGTGTAGTGCATCAGTAGAATACTCACCACATCATATTCAGTGTTCCCACAGAATAAATCACGGCTCAGCATGGCATTAGCCACCACACAGCCCAGTGACCACATATCAAGTGCCTCTGTGAGTGGGAGGCCTAGGAATACTTCTGGTGCTCTGTGAATTGCGAAATAAAAGGATGTTAGCAATATAATAACTATCATCAATTGCAGTCATTACACTTTGAATCTTCACTTGTGTGCTTTCAGGAGAGCAGATAAGGCCAGGATAAATATGGAGGGGGCAGAAACCAATGTGGAGTCAAGTGATAGGGGCACTGCCACAAAAGTGAAAGGAGAAGACGGTGGGGCCATAATCAAAAATGAACTCCAAGAACCCAATTATGTGAAAGAAGGAGAGGAAGGATTTAACACAAAAAAAGTATCTCCTGTACCTATACTCAAGATTCGGCTCGATCCTCCATTGCTTAGTCTCAGAAGCAGGAACGGCGAGACCAAAGTCAATGAGTTTGACTTTGAGGGGTTGTTCTCGTCGGTTCACCAGCATGATGTTCTCCAGTTTGATGTCTGTATGGAGGAGACCTATACCCTTCAGGGCCCGGAGTGCAATGGCAAGCTGCAAGTCAAGAATAAAGATCGTGATTAATATTAATATGTGCAGCAGAAGGAGGTGTGAAATTCAACTGCATATTTTTTTCTCAACGTGTTGCCATCACTTCATCAATTCAAACCCCATACCTGCTGTATGATGGGTCTTATCTCCATCATGGACATGGGAGAATTATTTCTTGTTTCCGCGAATTCCAGGAGATCAATATCCAGAGACTCAAACACCATGCATTTAAATCCCTTATGCACGAAGCTGTCGTAGAATCTCACTATTCCACACGTGTCAGGGTCCAGGACTTGCAGCTTTCGCAACATGGTCATCTATAAATTCAAGAAGACAGATTTAGACAGGTGTCATCATATAATAAATTATGCCAAACCTTTGAGAACCTCACAAAGCTATGCTTACCTCATGCTCTACCACTTCATCGTAATTGCAACGTTTTTTTATTATCTTGATGGCCACCATGTCACGTGTACAGGTGTTGATGGCTTTGGCCACCATCCCATAGCTTCCTTCCTCCATGAAGCTCTGGACGATGTACTTGCCTCCATCCAGCACGTCCTGTTGAGCTATAATACACCTCTCTGGATCAGAGAGTTGGGAGGAGTTGGTGGTCACGATGGTGTGTTGGGGGGCGGACGTGGTCAGGATATCAACATAAACCGCAGGGGAAGGGACAATGGTAAATTTGAACACGTCCTGCTCAACTGTGCCCCACTCTGAATCAAAGTGCAGAGGGGAGGTGGTGGTCAGGATGTCAATGTAAGTCGTTGGGAAGGGGCCATCAGAGTTGAACACATCCTGCTCCTCTCTGTCCCACTCTGCTTCAGATCCACTGGAGCAGGACATGCTGGAGTGTCGGGGGAAGATGGATTTGTCCATGGAGGGTTCAGCTGAGAGATGTTGCTTTTTCTTAGAACCTTTAGGGAGATAATTTGATTGGATTATCAAACACAACAGAATCAACCACATCTAGTTCCCTTCCTTCCCATTTAAAACAAAGTGCCAGATCACCCTGATTGACACATTTGCTTTTTGTGTTATCCTTTTTCATTGTATAACTGCATGTCTGTATTTTTTGCAAACTGTTTTTGCAAAAAGTATTCAATCACATATAGCAATTTATTTGCTCAAGTAGCCTCACTTGGATAATAATAAAATGTCATAAATATTTAGACATGTTAAGGCGAATCAGGTCACACTAAAACATGACAAACCCATATGCTCACAGTTGAGCATGATGAAAATACTTGCACGTGTACAAGTTGCAATGTTATTAATGTTTGCATACAGAGGTTGTGTCTGTGTGTATATTTGGTCATTGACTCTTACCTGTACATGTCCTTGAAGAGTGCTGGTATGGTTCAAAGCGATGCTTTTTCAGTTTCTGTTGTCTCCTGGTCATTAATGTAGACATAGTGTGTTTGTTGAGTCCTCTTTCTTCCACTGCTTTCTCGTTTAGATGATCTGTTCTGAATAAAACACTGAACCCACTTTATATATGCAGTCTAGCCAGGGTACTTAGGGAAGATGTTACCTGATTGGTCAGGGGCGTGACCCACTCTGACCAGTCAGGTAACACCTTTAAGGTGTGTGTGTTGGGGGAGGGTGGGGGGTGTTGGACCCCTGCATAGTTATATCCAACTGTTATATTGAGAACCTTTTTTATCCAAAATAATGTACTTTATAGATGTTTCTAAATACATTCTGAAATGTGACTGATAATTTACCTCAACTTTGTTATGATCAAACTCATAGTTAGTTTATTGGCCAGGTATGTGCACATATGAGGATATGGACTTGGTGTTACGTTCTCACATGGAAAGAATAAGAATACAAAAATATATACAGCAAATGAAGGAGAACAACTAAGAAGAAGAAGACATCAGAGTGGGAAGTATAACATGATTAAAGATAGACAAATTAAAGTATAAAAGTTACAATAAGTGAGTATTGGTTAGAGCAGGTGATGCTCATATTGTCAGTGTGAACAGTAATGGTTGAGTGAAGTCATATCATTAGTTTATATTTAAGTGACTTTATGAAGCGATTCATAAAGTCATTCCTGTTTGCCGCTGCGCTTTTAGTGGTTATTTTAATATAATTTATTCTGTAGGCCTACTGTAAATGTATTCTCTAATGTTTCCGTT
Source organism: Gymnoscopelus braueri (assembly GCF_963280865.1). Taxonomy (NCBI): domain Eukaryota; kingdom Metazoa; phylum Chordata; class Actinopteri; order Myctophiformes; family Myctophidae; genus Gymnoscopelus; species Gymnoscopelus braueri. Next base: position 46,605,982 of record NC_137617.1, read on the forward strand.
TTATTTCAACTTCTTTAAAACCTGTATTCAAATGTCCTTCAAATTATCTCCATGCTCTATATAGCTAGACCATGTTACACAAGGTTTTTCTATAATTCTTTTCAATCTTGTGTTTTTTTGTTTTGTTTTTACTGTTTATTGCTTTTAAGTTAAATAGAGTATTCTGATTAAGATTTTTGTCATTCTAAAAATATTCCTTAACATAGGAAATAAATAGGCTTTTTTGTTTTGTTTGCTTTCCCCCCATTCGTTATATTTTAGTTTTACTAAAACCTTCAAATTATCTCCATGCTCTATATAGCTAGACCATGTTACACAAGGTTTTTCTATAATTCTTTTCAATCTTGTGTTTTTTTGTTTTGTTTTTACTGTTTATTGCTTTTAAGTTAAATAGAGTATTCTGATTAAGATTTTTGTCATTCTAAAAATATTCCTTAACATAGGAAATAAATAGGCTTTTTTGTTTTGTTTGCTTTCCCCCCATTCGTTATATTTTAGTTTTACTCTCTCAACCGACTCTTTGTTTGACCTGCATATGTTTATGTTGTTTGTATTACATCATTTGAAACTCATATCTTATGAAACAAGATTTTTTTTGTAAAAGTAATTCAAAGTGATTAACCCTTGCATTGTGTTAGAAAGCTGCCGACACTTTTGGTATTAACAGGTCCATTTTAACCCGTGATTTAACTCACCAGTCCCAAATACTAAAACAACAATGACAATGTGAGGCTAGGTTGTGTTGCTCTGAAGGAACGTGGAGCACTCAGGAGTGTGGAATTAGTTTCAACAGGGTTTTGATTGTTTCATTCAATGTATTTTGAATGCAAATAAAGAAGAAAACCCACCTTCTTTCCCCAGGTTAAAATGCAAATAGGCTAAATGATGATGGCTGATGCCTCATTATAGACAATGCATTCAAATGCAGAGATTAAACGTGCTAATGGTCACTGGTTTGTCTGGCATTGAACAGATCACCTGTTAATGATCACATTATGGATGAACGGAAAACATTTTACTGCTATTTGAGTCTGATGAGTTTCAGCAACACTACGGAAATATCAAGTGCAAATGATTTATTAGTTACTATCCCCACAAAATAATGTTCCATTTCTGATGTGTGTCTCTCTCTCTCTCTCTCTCTCTCTCTCTCTCTCTCTCTCTCCTCTCTCTCTCTCTCTCCTCTCTCTCTCTCTCCTTCTCTCTCTCTCTCTCTCTCTCTCTCTCTCTCTCTCTCTCTCTCTCTCTCTCTCTCTCTCTCTCTCTCTCTCTCTCTCTCTCCTCTCTCTCTCTCTCTCCTCTCACTCTCTCTCTCTCTCTCCTCTCTCTCTCTCTCTCTCTCTCTCTCTCATATCATAATTTATATCTGAAAAGTAACTAGTAACTAAAGTTTTCAAATAATTGTAGTGGAGTAAAAGTACAATATTTGCCTCTGAGATGTAGTGGAGTAGAAGTAAAAGTATTGGAAATACTCAAGTAAGTACTAATACCTCAAAATTGTACTTAAGTACAGTACTTAAGTAAATGTACTTAGTTACTTTCCACCACTGAAGAACTGGAGAGAGAACAAAATGAACAAACAATATATGTTGACCATAGACCCCTGAACATTTTACTGTCAATTAAAAAGAAAGTACCATATTTAAGAACAAACACAAAATGTTTCTTTCAAGGTAACACGTTTTATTTCAACCATGTTTGCAACTATATAATATCATACAAAAACAATTGAGAGCTAATGTCTTCTCTCAGTTGGAATGCAGACAATGATGTGAAACAGTAGAACCAGAGAACTGGACACTAGAGATGATCTACATGAAAGAGAGAGAGAATACAGAGAGACATGCTGCAGTGGGCAGCAGCTGACCTCAACAGTGGCGCAATGTCCAATATACAATGTCTAAGATACATGGTCAAAATGTAAATGTTGATGAAACCAATAAAAGGATTACCTTACCAGATGGCTCTTAAGTTTATACACATGAGACGCCTCACAATGGTTTCACACATGCAGGCAAACGCTCTCAATGGTTACACAGCAGAACAAGCCCACCCTGTCTCCACCTGTAGCTGTTATAGCAATGACATCAAACATGCAGGTTAGACACAATGTTACACACAATCACATACACTGAAAATATATCAACCCGTTTACACATACACACACACACACACACACACACACACACACACACACACACACACACACACACACATGCGGCACAGACCTGACAATATGAAAACATTCTCATTGTAGACCAGGGGTGATGCAACTTTAATGATGGAGAGGGCCACTATATTGCCACACTCACAAAACGCGCCACACTGCGACACGTTTTGAGCTTGTAGATTGTTTTGCAATTTTTTAATTGGAATCCTGATTTTTCTTTGCATTTTTTTAAATTGGAATCCTGAAAAGTAACTTTTTATTTCAAATGCATTTAGTTACTTATGTAGACATGTCAAAACAAAAAACAACCAAGCAATAGTAACTACATGAAACAACAACAATATACAGCAATAGAAATTAAAAGTGACAGTTAAAAGCAAATAGAGTTAAGAAAAACATTTAGCATACAAGTGTGTTTTCAGTAGAGATTTAAAAGAAAGCACAGATTGTGCCAGCCTCAGCTTCTCTGGGAGGGCGTTCCAGAGCCCAGGGGCCCGGATTGAAAAAGCCCGCTCACCCTGGGTAACAAGGTTTGCCGTAGGAGCGACCAACAGATAGCCTGGTAAACACCCCCTCCCTCCGGAAATCTCATGCATTGCATTGCATTTGGTTTCAGGAAGGAGGGTCTGGGATTGCTCACAGAGTAAAGCTGCCCGAACCGCTGCGCATACGAACCAATCAGCGGCTGCTAGGGGCGGGATCATCCAATCACCTGCCTAGTAGCTTGAAAAAATGAAACTCCGTCTGTCATCGATTCTGCGCCCGGAGTCTCAGATGCAAGTACGCTGTGAAACAAAATGTGTGTCGCAAGCTTCTTCCAATTGACGGAGTGAGGTTAACCAACAGAGCCTTGCCTGAGGATCTTAAGTTACGCTCCGGCTTGTAGGGCTCCAACATATCACAAATATACTTGGGAGCCTGTCCATGCAGGGCTTTAAAAGTAATAGAAGTATACAACTAGTCAGTAAGCTACTAATATAGACTGAAGTAATTAAAGCGGCTCATGTTTGCAATTGTAACAGCTGAAATCAATAATATATCAGTATTCTCATCCAGGTCAGCAGCTGCACACAAACAGCCCCCTCCCTCACAACACACCGGTGTGGTGTGAGGACCCACAGATTGGCAATCTGCCTGTTCAAAAGGCCTTAAATACCTGTGTCACTTATGACATCACTTTATCTATGCCTCCCTCTAGGGGCTACACATGCTAACAACTTAACAAAATATATAACCAAAAAAAATGTTAATATCTTCTCTCTCAGTTGAAATGCAGACAGTGATGTGAAACAGTAACCAGTGACTGATAACTGGACACTAGAGATGATGAAAGAGAGAGAATACAGAGAGACATGCTGCAGTGGGCAGCAGCTGACCTCACAGTAAAGACACACTTCCCACTGTGAAGACGTATACTGGCTGAGGATGGAAAAAATACCACATCTGTTCTGTGTCACTGACTGACCACATCTCAACACTCAGTTGTGCCACAAAGTCTAATATAAAATGTCTAATATACAATAAGCTGCATGGTCCAATATAGAATGTCTAAGACACAATATCAAATATATATGGTCAAATTGAAATATAATTAGGCAGAATGGTTCTTGTGCAATTAGAGAAACATTTGCAGCAGCTATGAATAGCACTAGATATACATTCAGTCTCTAGTACAAGTGAGAGAAAACACTTCAGATATCATACATACTGTACGTGACAGTACCAGTGCAACAGCAGTGGAGTTTAATCTCTCCATTGTGTCTGTTGTGTGTTAGAATTGTGTCACAAAACAACAACCTCCACCTCAAGATCCCACATTATGTGGACTTACTATGAGGTGGTGAGGTGAGACATGGTGATGAAGGGATGGTTCAACACCTGGTCAGGTGTTATCCTCTCCTTTGGATCCAGATGAAGCATTCGTTTCAACAGGTCCATGAAGAAGAGCCACATGTCACCAGTTTCATCAGCATCTTCATGCAAGGCAAACACTTCATCCAGTGAGCAGGTATCATCACCCCAGAAGTCTTCATCTTCTGCTTCAAACTCCTCCATTATGGAATACTCCTCTGGTTTCTAGAAAAGATTCAACTAAAAAGTTACACAGTGACTTGAATGAGTATTTGCAAGGATACATGAACATTTTAGAGTGTGTGTGTGTGGGGGGGGGGGTCATACCATAAATCTCCATGTATCGTTGTCCTGGGTGAAAAAGCTGCAGGTTGTTTGTCCAGCATCCAAGAGAGATTGTGCTGGCATACCAAGCGTCAAGAGAATGGATTGAATCTGCAAAAACAAAACTAGATATGTCACATATAATATTTCATGTAACAGTCTTAAGTAAACTTAGATCCAGATCTAAGATGAACATGTAACTAGCAGGGGTGCAATGCTCACAGGACGGCCTTGCACCTATTTGACCAGGAGCATGTGCAGGCACGCGCATATATTTGAAACTACTTTAAATTCACACCTCAACAAAGTTTTCAAAGGCTCCCGACTCACACCTGGCGAATTAACATAGGAATAAGCCTAGATGCATATCAATTGTCCATTGTGTGACCTGTAGTGTAGGTGTTAAGCGACGTGCGTGTAACGTCATTAAAATACAGTGCAACCACGTTCCAATTCAGCATTGCAACACTGGTAACTAGTATTTTTATTCAAAGTAAATCCCAATGCATGTTGTGTAGTTCATCAGTGGAATACTCACCACATCATATTCAGTGTTCCCACAAAATAAATAACGACTCAGCATCCCATTGGCCACCACACAGCCCAATGACCACACATCCAGTGCCTCTGTGATTGGGAGTCCTAGGAATACTTCTGGTGCTCTGTGGGTTGTAAAAGGATGTTAGCAATATAATAACTACTATCAATTACAGTCATTACTTTGAATATTTACTTGCATGTGCATTCAGTAAAGCAGATATGGCCAGGATAAACACAATAAATAAACAGAAATTAGTAGCTAGAATTCACCTATATGCAAGATTCGGCTTGATCCACCATTGCTCAGTCTCAGAGGCAGAAACGGCGAGACCAAAGTCAATGAGTTTGACTTTGAGGGGTTGTTCTCGTTGGTTCACTAGCATGATGTTCCCCAGTTTGATGTCTGTATGGATGAGACCTATACCCTTCAGGGCCTGGAGTGCAATGGCAAGCTGAAAGTCAAGAATAAAGATCATGATTGATATTAATGTGGAGCAGAAGGTGGTGTGAGATTCAACTGAATATCTTTGTCTCAATTTGTTGCCATCACTTGTAATTTCAAAACCATATACCTGCTGTATGATGGGTTTCATCTCCATCATGGATATAGTACCTCTCCCATCCACGAACTCCAGGAGATCAATATCCAGAGACTCAAACACCATGCATTTAAATCCCTGATGAATGAAGCTGTCGTAAAATCTCACTATTCCACATGTGTCAGGGTCCAGGACTTGCAGCTTTTCCAACATGGTCATCTGCAAATTCAAGAAGACAGATTTAGACATGTGTCATATACTAAATTATACCAAAACCGAGAAGCTCCCAAAGCAATGCTTACCTCTTGTTCTACCACTTCATCGTAATTGCGACGTTTTTTTATTATCTTGATGGCCACCATGTCACGTGTACACGTATTGATGGCTTTGGCCACCATCCCATAACTTCCTTCCACCATGAAGCTCTGGACGATGTACTGGCCTCCATCCAGCATGTCCTGCTCAGCTATAATACACCTCTCTGGATCAGAGAGTTGTGAGGAGCTGGTGGTCACGATGGTCAATGGTGTTGGGGAAGGTACAGTTGAGCAGGACATGATGGCGTGTTGAGTCCTCTTTCTTCTGCTGCTTTCTCTGGGTTCAGATGATCTGCTCTGAAGAAAACACATTATACCACATTATATAAGTCTAGCCAGGGTACTTAGGACAGATGTTACCTGATTGGTCAGACCGTGACCCACCCTGACCAAGGTGTCAACACACACCTTTCCCACGGTGTGTGTTGGGGGGGGGGCATTGGACCCCTGCATTTTTATATTAAGAAATGATTTATCCAAAAAAATGTACTTTATATATTTGTCTAAATGCATTGTGAAATGAGTTTGATAATTTAGCTCAACTTTATTATGATCACAGTCAGAGTTAGTTTATTGGCCAGGTAAATGTACATATGAAGATGTAATGTAATGTTCTCACATGGAAAAAATATACAGAGCAAATGAAGAAGATAAATAACTAAGAAGAAGAAGATATCAGAGTGGTATCAGAAAAAAAGTACAAATTATAAGTGAGTATTGGTCAAAGCAGGTGATGCATATTGTCAGGGAACAGTGAAGGACGAGTCAAATCATATAACATCAGTTTATACCTTCAAGTGAGATATAAATTATATATTCATCAAGTCCTTTCTGTATGCCCCTGCCTTTTAGTGTGTTTTTATTTATAATGTATTCTCTAGGCCTACTGTAAATGTATTCTAAATTGTTTCTGTTTTATTTCAACCTATTTAAACATTTTATTCAAATGTCCTTTTAATTCTCTCCATACTCTTTGCATAGATGTTACACAAGGGTATTTATTTTCTAAAGATAGCTTTTTCTATATTCATTTGGACATTTTTCTTCACCTTTTTACTGTTAATTACTGCTAAGATAATTCCGATACAGGTTTGTAATTAAAAATATATATATAGGAAATAAATAGGCTTTTTTGTTTTGTTCTTTGTTTTTTCCCAGCAGTAATATCTTATATTTTTATAGTGTCACTCCCTCAATCAGCTCTTTCCATTTACCCGTATTAAGTCAATTGAAACTCATATCTTGTTATTTGTTTTGAGTAAAAGTACATCAAAGTGATTAACCCTTGCATTGTGTTAGAAAGCTGCCAACACTTTTGGTAAGAAAAAAAAACAATGATTAATTTGTCATCCGATATTGTTTTTCACCTCATAGCTAACTTATTATGTATTGATATCAATGAAAACACTGTTTACATGACAGAGTCATTGGTCAGGTTGTGTTGATCTGAAGGAATGTGGAGCACTCAGGTGTGTGGAATTTGTTTCAATAGGGTTCTGATTGTTTCATTCAATGTATTTTGAATGGAAATAATGAAGAAAATCTGCATTATTTCACCTGTTTAAAATGCAAATGGTATCAATGATGATGGCTGCTGCTTCATTATAGACAAAGCATTGAAATGCAGAGATTAAACGTGTTAATGGTCACTGGTTGTCTGGCATTGCACAGATCACCTGTTAATGATCACATTATGGATGAACTGAGACCATTTTACTGCTCTTTGAGTCTGATGAGTTTCAGCACAACTAAAGAAATATCAAGTGCAAATGATTTATTCACTATTATCCATTATTAGTCGTTGGGAGTCGTTGAAAACATTCATTCCAGTAGTCTTATTTTGGTGGCACTTGCTGGTATGTATTTACAACAGCTACTCTGTTTATTGATAAATATCAGTATGCACAAACCAAGGTGTACAATGACAATCAAGGATCTATTGCACTAGCCAGGAACCCAGTAAACCGGCAAATAACGAAGAAAACCCCACATTCTTTCACTTGGACCAGGTTAAAATGCAAATAGGCTAAATAATGATGGCTGATGCTTCATTAGACAATACATTCAAATGCAGAGATAACACTTGTTAATGGTTGTCTGGCATTGAACAGTTCACCTGTTACAGTAATGATCACATTCTGGATTAACTGAGACCATTTTACTCTTCCATTTGACTCTGATGAGTTTCTTTGATATTAAGAACGTTGTACACAATGTTTCTTTCAAGGTAACACGTTTTATTTCAACCATGTTTACAACTTGTGCTTACAAAATATATCACAAAACAAAATTATGTACAAAATGTATTGAGAGCTCATTTCTTCTCTCTCAGTTGGAATGCAGACAATGATGTGAAACAGTAACCAGAAAACTGGACACTAGAGATGATCTACACGAAAGAGAGAGAATACAGAGAGACATGCTGCAGTGGGCAGCAGCTGACCTTACAGTAAAAACACCTTGTACTGTCTGATATGAATCCTACAGGAGGACACACTTCAAACTGTGAAGACGTATACTGGCTGAGGATGAAAGAAAGATCCATCTTTTCTGTGTCTCTGACCACATCTCAGCACTCACAATGTCTAATATAAAATGTCTAATATAAAATGTCTAATATAAAATGTCTAATATAAAATGTCTAATATAAAATGTCTATACATGGTCAAACTTGAAATATAATTAGGCAGAATGGCTCTTGTGCAAGTAGAGAAACATTTGCAGCAGCTATGAATAGCAGCAGATATACATTCAGTATAGTGGAGTGTAATCTCTCCATTGTGTCCGTTGTGTGTTAAAATTGTGTCACAAAACAACAACCTCCACTTCAAGATCCCACATTATGTGGAATTACTATGAGGTGGTGAGGTGAGACATGGTGATGAAGGGATGGTTCAACACCTGGTCAGGTGTTATCCTCTCCTTTGGATCCAGATGAAGCATACGTTTCAACAGGTCCATGAAGAAGACCCACATTTCACCAGTTTCATCAGCATCTTCATGCAGGGAACACACTTCTTCCAGTGAGCAGATCTCATCTTCATCTTCTGCTTCAAACTCTTCCACAACGTAATACTCCTCTGGTTTCTAGACAAAAATGAAATAAAGTTAGAGTTTGAGCGATTTGAATGAATATGTGCAAGGATACTAGATCATTTCAGAGAGTTGTTACAGCAAAAGTCATACCATGAATCTCCATGTATCGTTGTCCTGGGTGAAAAAGCTGCAGGTTGTTTGTCCAGCATCCAAGAGAGATTGCACTGGCATACCAAGTGTCAAGAGGATGGATTGAAGCTGCAGAAAAACACAGGATATTTCACATAATCACAATATATCCAAGAACGTGTAACTAATGTATGCTTATTCTGAGCTGAATCAGAATGCATTCTGTTGTGTAGTGCATCAGTAGAATACTCACCACATCATATTCAGTGTTCCCACAGAATAAATCACGGCTCAGCATGGCATTAGCCACCACACAGCCCAGTGACCACATATCAAGTGCCTCTGTGAGTGGGAGGCCTAGGAATACTTCTGGTGCTCTGTGAATTGCGAAATAAAAGGATGTTAGCAATATAATAACTATCATCAATTGCAGTCATTACACTTTGAATCTTCACTTGTGTGCTTTCAGGAGAGCAGATAAGGCCAGGATAAATATCGAGGGGGCAGAAACCAATGTGGAGTCAAGTGATAGGGGCACTGCCACAGAGGTGAAAGCAGAAGACGGTGGGGCCATAATCAAAAATGAACTCCAAGAACCCAATTATGTGAAAGAAGGAGAGGAAGGATTTAACACAAAACAAGTATCTCCTGTACCTATACTCAAGATTCGGCTCAATCCTCCATTGCTTAGTCTCAGAAGCAGGAACGGCGAGACCAAAGTCAATGAGTTTGACTTTGAGGGGTTGTTCTCGTCGGTTCACCAGCATGATGTTCTCCAGTTTGATGTCTGTATGGAGGAGACCTATACCCTTCAGGGCCCGGAGTGCAATGGCAAGCTGCAAGTCAAGAATAAAGATCATGATTAATATTAATATGTGCAGCAGAAGGAGGTGTGAATATTGTGATATTTTTTTCTCAACGTGTTGCCATCACTTCATCAATTCAAACCCCATACCTGCTGTATGATGGGTCTTATCTCCATCATGGACATGGGAGAATTATTTCTTGTTTCCGCGAATTCCAGGAGATCAATATCCAGAGACTCAAACACCATGCATTTAAATCCCTTATGCACGAAGCTGTCGTAGAATCTCACTATTCCACATGTGTCAGGGTCCAGGACTTGCAGCTTTCGCAACATGGTCATCTACAAATTCAAGAAGACAGATTTAGACAGGTGTCATCATATAATAAATTATGCCAAACCTTTGAGAACCTCACAAAGCTATGCTTACCTCATGCTCTACCACTTCATCGTAATTGCAACGTTTTTTTATTATCTTGATGGCCACCATGTCACGTGTACAGGTGTTGATGGCTTTGGCCACCATCCCATAGCTTCCTTCCTCCATGAAGCTCTGGACGATGTACTTGCCTCCATCCAGCACGTCCTGTTGAGCTATAATACACCTCTCTGGATCAGAGAGTTGGGAGGAGCTGGTGGTCACGATGGTGTGTTGGGGGGCGGACGTGGTCAGGATATCAACATAAACCGCAGGGGAAGGGACAATGGTAAATTTGAACACGTCCTGCTCAACTGTGCCCCACTCTGAATCAAAGTGCAGAGGGGAGGTGGTGGTCAGGATGTCAATGTAAGTCGTTGGGAAGGGGCCATCACATTTGAACACATCCTGCTCCTCTCTGTCCCACTCTGCTTCAGAGCCACTGGAGCAGGACATGCTGGAGTGTCGGGGGAAGATGGATTTGTCCATGGAGGGTTCAGCTGAGAGATGTTGCTTTTTCTTAGAACCTATAGGGAGATAATTTGATTGGATTATCAAACACAACAGAATCAACCACATCTAGTTCCCTTCCTTCCCATTTAAAACAAAGTGCCAGATCACCCTGATTGACACATTTGCTTTTTGTGTTATCCTTTTTCATTGTATAACTGCATGTCTGTATTTTTTGCAAACTGTTTTTGCAAAAAGTATTCAATCACATATAGCAACTTATTTGCTCAAGTAGCCTCACTTGGATAATAATAAAATGTCATAAATATTTAGACATGTTAAGGTGAATCAGGTCACACTAAAACATGACAAACCCATATGCTCACAGTTGAGCATGATGAAAATACTTGCACGTGTGCAAGTTGCAATGTTATTAATGTTTGCATACAGAGGTTGTGTCTGTGTGTATATTTGGTCATTGACTCTTACCTGTACATGTCCTTGAAGAGTGCTGGTATGGTTCAAAGCGATGCTTTTTCAGTTTCTGTTGTCTCCTGGTCATTAATGTAGACATAGTGTGTTTGTTGAGTCCTCTTTCTTCCGCTGCTTTCTCTAGGTTCAGATGATCTGTTCTTAATAAAACACTGAACCCACTTTATATATGCAGTCTAGCCAGGGTACTTAGGGAAGATGTTACCTGATTGGTCAGGGGCATGACTTTAAGGTGTGTGTGTGTGTTGGGGGGGGGGGGGGGTGTTGGACCCCTGCATCGTTATATCCAACTGTTATACTGAGAACCTTTTTATCCAAAATAATTTACTTTATATAATTATGTTTCTAAATGCATTCTGTAATGTGACTGATAACTTTATCAACTTTATTATGATCACACTCACAGTTAGTTTATTGGCCAGGTATGTGCACATATGAGGAATTGGACTTGGTGTTATGTTCTCACATGGAAAGAATAAGAATACAAAATATATACAGCAAATGAAGGAGAACAACTAAGAAGAAGAAGAAGACATCAGAGTGGAACATATGATTAAAGAGAGACAAATTAAAGTATAAAAGTTACAATAAGTGAGTATTGGTTAGAGCAGGTGATGCGTATATTGTCAGTGTGAACAGTAATGGTTGAGTGAAGTCATATGATTAGTTTGTACTTAAGTGAGATATAAATTGTATATTCATAAAAGTCCTTCCTGTTTGCCGCTGCCTTTTAGTGGTTATTTTATTATAATTTATTCTGTAGGCCTACTGTAAATGTATTCTCTAATGTTTCTGTTTTATTTCAACTTCTTTAAAACCTGTATTCAAATGTCCTTCAAATTATCTATATTTATTTTCAATCTTGTGTTTTTTTTGTTTTCCTGTGTATTGCTTTTAAGGTAAATTAGTTTAGTTTTTAATTAGTTTTTTAATTAGAGTATTCTGATTAAGATTTTTGTAATTCTAAAAATATTCCTTAACATAGGAAATAAATAGGCGTTTTTGTTTTGTTTGTTTTCCCCCCATTTGTTATATTTTAGTTTTACTCTCTCAACCGACTCTTTCAGTTTTTGACCTGCATATGTTTATTTTGTTTATATTACATCATTTGAAACTCATATCTTATGAAACAAGTATTTTGTTTCTCTCTCTCTCTCTCTCTCTCTCTCTCTCTCTCTCTCTCTCTCTCTCTCCACATTGTATTGTCTCTGCTTACAGGTTTTTGTCTGGGGGTTTATAAATGTATCGTTAAAACATTATAACATGCCAAACATACCAATGTCACAAATTGTAAATCAAGTTGAAAGTGATACAATAAAAGCTTTGGAAGGCAATAGCCTACAAATAATTAATGAAAAAATAAATCAAGCCATGAGAATAGCTAATTCAATGCAATTGGTCTGAGTAGTGATTAACTTCAGGTGAACATGATTTATTCATTATTATCCACACACATTAATTGCACTTGTTTATCCTGTTTCCTGTATGAGTTCTCTCTCCTGATTGGATGAAATAGGTATCCTGACCTGAAAATATATGTTCTGAAGAGCTGGAGACATTGGCGAGACCTCTGTTACTGAACAAACACTATGGCGTATTTCTTTAGTGTTGCTGAAATTAAATAAACTAAAATCATGGTGACTCCTCATTGCTTTTCAATACAAAAACGATTAATTATTTTATGTAATTATTATACAAAAATAATGCATAACAATAATAAATATAGCATAGATTCATAAATACTAGTAGGCCTATAGCAGTGAATTATATATTTGTGATGTTAGATATCTACCCCTTTAAATTCAAATAATGTATCTGCTTTTATTAAGCCAATAAACGATTTAATTGTTATTAATGTTTTGTATTATAATATTGGGTATTTTTCTCAGGGGTGAGATTAATAAAGCATTGTGAACATTTCATACAAGTAAAAATGGAAAATAGATTGGCTTATATGTATGAAATAAAATGTATTGAAATATAAACTAAATATAAACTTCGTTTATACAATGCGTGTGTGTGTGTGTGTGAGTGCGCGTGTGTGTGTGTGTGTGTGTGTGTGTGTGTGAGAGAGAGACAGAGAGAAAGAGTGAGAGGGAGAGAGAAGTTCCATAGGTATCCTGACCAGAAAATGTATCTTCTAAAAGCTGGAGACATGGGAAGACCTCTGGTACTGAACAAACAATATAGCAGTGATTACTAGAGCTATTTTAAAATCACCTTTAACATTTCACAAAGGTGTAATCATGTCCATGTGAAAGACCTATTTCTATAGTTTTGCTGAAACTCATCAGACTCAAAGAGAGCAGTAAAATGGTCTCAGTCCATCCATAATGTGATCATTAACAGGTGATCTGTTCAATGCCAGACAACCAGTGACCATTAACAAGTTTAATATCTGCATTTGCATGTATTGTCTATAATGAATCATCAACCATCATCATTTAGCCTATTTGCATTTTAACCTGGTCCAGGTGAAAGAATGCAGGTTTTCTTATTTGCATTCAAAATACATTGAATGAAAGCTTAATCACAATCCTATTGAAACTAATGTCATGTGAGTGCTCCACATTCCTTCAGAGCAACACAACCTGAACAATGACTCAAAGCCTTAAATTGTCAGGTTTCCATATTCTTAAACAACAACCAGTTGCTGTTTTTTTTTGTTACTCTGCTGTTCAATTTAATGAAATAAAAATCAATACAAGTTCAAATAATTCAATACAAATGTGAACAAAATAAACAATACATTGATTGACTGAACACTGCAAAAGGTAGAGTTATATAATAATGCTAAAGGATAACACAAAAAGCCCTGATGACTTCTTTCCACTGTGGTCCTATATGTATTCAATTCATTAAGACAGAAGGACATACAATGCTATGAAATAAATCATCAATAGAAGGAGCAATACAGGTATATTTACAGAAAAACAGTGGGGGTCATTTATTTTGGCAGGTTAGAAGACTTGTCTAGGTCGAGATTAGAGTCACACTATAAAATATAACAAATACGTATGGGGGAATATTTCTCATATTAAGCAGCATATTTTTAGAATGACAAGTCTGCATTAATAGGCCTACATTATAAATGTAAAGGTAATAGGATCAAACGCATATAGAAGAAAATATGTTTTAAAAACAAATGGACATGGTCTCTGCAAAGAGCACAAAGAGAATTGAAAGAACACAAAGTTAATATAAAACAGAAAAATAAGATAATACATTTACAGTACAGAAACAAATATAAAAAATAGCCCTTTTATATATACCTTTTTAATCATATTTTACACTTTCCACCGTCATTTATATATTCAAACTTGTTCTATGTGAGAATATTACACCAAGTCCAATTCCTCATATGTTCACATACCTTGCCAATTAACCAAAATCTGACTGTGATCATAATAAAGTTGAGCTAAATTAGCAATCACATTTCACAATGCATTTAGAAAAACATATAAAGTCCATTGTTTTGGATAAATATATAGCTTTTCAATATAAAAGTTTCATATAGGCCTAACAGTGCAGGGGTTACCCCCCCCCCCCCCACACACACACACATACCTTGGCAAAGGTGTTACTTACTAGAGTGGGCCTGCTCTGACCTCTGACCAATCAGGTAACATCTACTCCCTAAGTACCCTGGCCAGACTGCATATATAAAGTGGGTTTAGTGTTGTAATCAGAACAGATCATCTGAACCTAGAGAAAGCAGCAGAAGAAACAGCACTCAGCAAACATAATGACTACATTAATGACAAGGAGACAACAGGAGGCAAGAGGAAGGGGCCTGAAAAAGCATCGATATGAATATGAACCATACCAGCACTCTTCAAGGACATGTACAGGTAAGGGTCTATGATTAAAACCGCAAGCAGACACATGCAAACTCTGAATACAAACTTACAAGCAAACATTAATCATTCAAATAATAATAATAAAGTCAACTGAGCATAAGCAACATTTATTAGTGTGGCCTGAGTCGCCTAAACATATCTAGATGTTTTGTGATGTCAAAATGCTAATATTCATAATTTGTATTAGATTGCTAGTGAGTGAGTAAATAAATAGCTAGATTTGAATTCAAATTATCTCTTTCATCAGTACTTTAGTTTAGTAAATCAGCAGTGATTAGGCTGCTAGTTAAATTGACGTGGAGATATATCTCAAAGATACCATTGGTATGTTATGGTATAGTCATGGTAATTGGGAGATAATTCATGTGTAATTCTGTGTGACAATTTATTGAGCGTGTAGAAGACTACTGTGATTGATTTTCTTGTGTATGATAATCCAAATTCTCCCTCTCTCTTCTCTCTCTACAGGTGCTAAGAAAAAGCAGCAGTCTTTTCAAAGACTCTCGACCGAACACTCTTTGGACAAATCCGTCTTCCCCCGACACTCCAGCGTGTCCAGCTCCACTAGCTCTAATCCAGAGTGGGACATAGATGAGCAGGATGGTGATGATGATGTCCCTTCCCCAGCGGTTTACGCTGATATCCTGACCACCACCTCCCCCTTGCGCTCAACTGTCCCTTCCCCAACACCACTGACCATCGTGACCACCAGCTCCACACAACATTCTGATCCAAAGATGTGCATAGCTGAGCAGGAATTTCTGGATGAAGGCAAGTACATCCTCCTGAGTTTCATGGAGGAAGGAGGCTATGGGACGGTGGCCAAAGCCATCAAAACGTCTACGTGGGACACAGTGGCCATCAAGATTTTGAAAAAACACAGCAATTACGAGAAAGTGGCAGAACACGAGGTAAGCATTGCTTTGTGAGCTTCTCAAAGTGTTGGCATAATTTGTTATGTTATGACCCATGTCTAAATCTGTCTTCTTGTATTCCTAGATGGCCATGTTGCAAAAGCTGCAAGTCCTGGACCCTGACACATGTGGAATAGTGAGATATTACGACAGCTTTGTGCATAAGGGATTTCAATGCATGGTGTTTGAGTCTCTGGATATTGATCTCCTGGGGTTTGTGAATGGGAGAGATTCTCCTATGTCCATGGCGGAGATAAGACCCATCATACAGCAGGTATGGTTTTGAAATGATAAGTGATGGTTACACATTGAGAAAAAAATATTCAGTTGGATTTCACACCACCTTTTGCTGCACATATTAATATTAATCATGATCTTTATTCTTGACTTGCAGCTTGCCGTTGCACTCCAGGCCCTGAAGGGTATAGGTCTCATCCATACAGACATCAAACTGGAGAACATCATGCTGGTGAACCAACGAGAACAACCCCTCAAAGTCAAACTCATTGACTTTGGTCTAGCCGTTCCTGCCTCTGAGACTAAACAATGGAGGATCAAACCAATTCTTGAGTACAGGTGAGTTATTATGAGCTAGATTTTGTGTTAAATTGTATTGGCCTTTTCATGCTTTACTGAAAGCACATAAGTGTAATGACTGCAATTGAGCAGACAGTTATTATATTGCTAACATACTTTTATTTTACAACCCACAGAGCACCAGAAGTATTCCTAGGCCTCCCACTCACAGAGGCACTTGATATGTGGTCATTGGGCTGTGTGGTGGCTAATGCCATGCTGAGTCATGATATATTCTGTGGGGACACTGAATATGATATGGTGAGTTCTACCGAAGTTACATGTTCATCTTATATCTGGATCTATGTTTACCTAAGACTGTTACATGAAATATTGTGAATATGTGAAATAATAATCTTGTGTTTTTCTGCAGCTTCAATCCATCCTCTTGATGCTTGGTATGCCGGCGCAATCTCTCTTGGATGCTGGACATACAACCTGCAGAACAGAAAGCCACTCACTGGAAGAAGTGTTCAACTTTCTGCACGCTGATGAAACTGGTGACATGTGTGCCTTCATGGACCTGTTGAAACGAATGCTTTGTCTGGATCCAATGGAGAGGATAACACCTGACCAGGTGTTGAACCATCCCTTCATCACCATGTCTCACCTCACCCCCTCAGAGTAAGTCCACAAATAATGTGGGATCTTGAGGTTGAGGTTTTTGTTTTGTGAAACAATTTGAACTCACGGAATCAATGGAGTTACACTCCACTGCTTTTGCAATGGTACTGTCAAATACAGCATGTATGATATCTGCTGCTGGGTGTTTTCTCTCACCTGAGAGACCAAGAGACTGAATTTATTTGACTAATTATGCTTCATTTTATTTCTATGTTGACCATGCAGTTTATTTATATATATTTATATTAGACATTTTATATTAGAAATTTTGTATTAGACATTTTATACTAGATAATGTGAGTGTTGTCAGTGACACAGAAAAGATGTGGTCTTTCTTCCACCCTCAGCCAGTATACGTCTTCACAGTGGGAAGTGTGTCCTGTCTGTGTTCATATCAGACAGTACATGGTGTTTTACTGTGAGGTTAGCTGTTTATCTGTATTCTCTCTCTTTCATTTGGATCATCTCTCATGTCCAGTTCTCTGGTTACTGTTTCACATCATTGTTGGCATTCCAAGAGAGAGAGAGAAGAAATGAGCACATACATTTTGTACATATTATTTTTCTAGTGATATATGTTGTAAGCATGGTTGAAATAAAACTTGATACTTTGAAAGAAATATGGTGTACGTTCTTACATATCTGGTACAGCCCCTGCTTCAATATTTTTCATCACATAACTATTGCTCAATTATATTAAAGGAATATTTTAGTTTCAAACATGTTTTGGGTCATTTAAACATCTATTCAGGCTTTTTTGAGGACCCTAGACAGTTTTTAAGTTACTTGATTCAGTATTTAGATATTTGATATTCATTTTAGCAGACACCCTTCCTATACAAACCATTGTAACTTCAAACTCCATTTAACCATGTTAGATTCATTGAAGACACCCGCATTTTGGGGGGATTTAAAAAAATTGACCAAGTCACAACAACCAAGTTATACATTCCATCCAATAAGGAGAGAGAATCCTGCAAAGATCATTTATCAGCTTGTGTATCAGTTATCCTGTTGAGTTCTCTCCCCTGATTGGATAAAATATATTTTCTAAAGAGCTGGAGACATGGGGAGACCTCTGTTACTAAACAAACCCTATGGTTTATTGATGCAGTTTTGCTGAAACTCATCAGACTCAAAGAGCAGTAAAATGGTCTCAGTTCATCCATAATGTGATCATTAACAGGTGATCTGTTCAATGGCAAACAACCAGTGACCATTAACACGTTTAATCTCTGCATTTGAATGTATTGTCTATAATGAATCATCAACCATCATCATTTAGCCTATTTGCATTTTAACCTGGTCCAGGTGAAATAATGCAGGTTTTCTTATTTGCATTCAAAATACATTGAATGAAAGCTTAATCACAATCCTATTGAAACTAATGTCATGTGAGTGCTCCACATTCCTTCAGAGCAACACAACCTGAACAATGACTCAAAGCCTTAAATTGTCAGGTTTCCATATTCTTAAACAACAACCAGTTGCTGTTTTTTTGTGTTACTCTGCTGTTCAATTTAATGAAATAAAAATCAATACAAGTTCAAATAATTCAATACAAATGTGAACAAAATAAACAATACATTGATTGACTGAACACTGCAAAAGGTAGAGTTATATAATAATGCTAAAGGATAACACAAAAAGCCCTGATGACTTCTTTCCACTGTGGTCCTATATGTATTCAATTCATCAAGACAGAAGGACATACAATGCTATGAAATAAATCATCAATAGAAGGAGCAATACAAGTATATTTACAGAGAAACAGTGGGGGTCATTTATTTTGGCAGGTTAGAAGACTTGTCTAGGTCGAGATTAGAGTCACACTATAAAATATAACAAATACGTATGGGGGAATATTTCTCATATTAAGCAGCATATTTTTAGAATGACAAGTCTGCATTAATAGGCCTACATTATAAATGTAAAGGTAATAGGATCAAACGCATATAGAAGAAAATATGTTTTAAAAACAAATGGACATGGTCTCTGCAAAGAGCACAAAGAGAATTGAAAGAACACAAAGTTAATATAAAACAGAAAAATAAGATAATACATTTACAGTACAGAAACAAATATATAAAATAGCCCTTTTATATATACCTTTTTAATCATATTTTACGCTTTCCACCGTCATTTATATATTCAAACTTGTTCTATGTGAGAATATTACACCAAGTCCAATTCCTCATATGTTCACATACCTTGCCAATTAACCAAAATCTGACTGTGATCATAATAAAGTTGAGCTAAATTAGCAATCACATTTCACAATGCATTTAGAAAAACATATAAAGTCCATTGTTTTGGATAAATATATAGCTTTTCAATATAAAAGTTTCATATAGGCCTAACAGTGCAGGGGTTACCCCCCCCCCCCCCCACACACACATACCTTGGCAAAGGTGTTACTTACTAGAGTGGGCCTGCTCTGACCTCTGACCAATCAGGTAACATCTACTCCCTAAGTACCCTGGCCAGACTGCATATATAAAGTGGGTTTAGTGTTGTAATCAGAACAGATCATCTGAACCTAGAGAAAGCAGCAGAAGAAACAGCACTCAGCAAACATAATGACTACATTAATGACAAGGAGACAACAGGAGGCAAGAGGAAGGGGCCTGAAAAAGCATCGATATGAATATGAACCATACCAGCACTCTTCAAGGACATGTACAGGTAAGGGTCTATGATTAAAACCGCAAGCAGACACATGCAAACTCTGAATACAAACTTACAAGCAAACATTAATCATTCAAATAATAATAATAAAGTCAACTGAGCATAAGCAACATTTATTAGTGTGGCCTGAGTCGCCTAAACATATCTAGATGTTTTGTGATGTCAAAATGCTAATATTCATAATTTGTATTAGATTGCTAGTGAGTGAGTAAATAAATAGCTAGATTTGAATTCAAATTATCTCTTTCATCAGTACTTTAGTTTAGTAAATCAGCAGTGATTAGGCTGCTAGTTAAATTGACGTGGAGATATATCTCAAAGATACCATTGGTATGTTATGGTATAGTCATGGTAATTGGGAGATAATTCATGTGTAATTCTGTGTGACAATTTATTGAGCGTGTAGAAGACTACTGTGATTGATTTTCTTGTGTATGATAATCCAAATTCTCCCTCTCTCTTCTCTCTCTACAGGTGCTAAGAAAAAGCAGCAGTCTTTTCAAAGACTCTCGACCGAACACTCTTTGGACAAATCCGTCTTCCCCCGACACTCCCCCCTTATCCTCTCCTTTGGATCCAGATGAAGCATACGTTTCAACAGGTCCATGAAGAAGACCCACATTTCACCAGTTTCATCAGCATCTTCATGCAGGGAACACACTTCTTCCAGTGAGCAGATCTCATCTTCATCTTCTGCTTCAAACTCTTCCACAACGTAATACTCCTCGTTTACTCGTTTCTAGACAAAAATGAAATAAAGTTAGAGTTTGAGCGATTTGAATGAATATGTGCAAGGATACTAGATCATTTCAGAGAGTTGTTACAGCAAAAGTCATACCATGAATCTCCATGTATCGTTGTCCTGGGTGAAAAAGCTGCAGGTTGTTTGTCCAGCATCCAAGAGAGATTGCACTGGCATACCAAGTGTCAAGAGGATGGATTGAAGCTGCAGAAAAACACAGGATATTTCACATAATCACAATATATCCAAGAACGTGTAACTAATGTATGCTTATTCTGAGCTGAATCAGAATGCATTCTGTTGTGTAGTGCATCAGTAGAATACTCACCACATCATATTCAGTGTTCCCACAGAATAAATCACGGCTCAGCATGGCATTAGCCACCACACAGCCCAGTGACCACATATCAAGTGCCTCTGTGAGTGGGAGGCCTAGGAATACTTCTGGTGCTCTGTGAATTGCGAAATAAAAGGATGTTAGCAATATAATAACTATCATCAATTGCAGTCATTACACTTTGAATCTTCACTTGTGTGCTTTCAGGAGAGCAGATAAGGCCAGGATAAATATCGAGGGGGCAGAAACCAATGTGGAGTCAAGTGATAGGGGCACTGCCACAGAGGTGAAAGCAGAAGACGGTGGGGCCATAATCAAAAATGAACTCCAAGAACCCAATTATGTGAAAGAAGGAGAGGAAGGATTTAACACAAAACAAGTATCTCCTGTACCTATACTCAAGATTCGGCTCAATCCTCCATTGCTTAGTCTCAGAAGCAGGAACGGCGAGACCAAAGTCAATGAGTTTGACTTTGAGGGGTTGTTCTCGTCGGTTCACCAGCATGATGTTCTCCAGTTTGATGTCTGTATGGAGGAGACCTATACCCTTCAGGGCCCGGAGTGCAATGGCAAGCTGCAAGTCAAGAATAAAGATCATGATTAATATTAATATGTGCAGCAGAAGGAGGTGTGAATATTGTGATATTTTTTTCTCAACGTGTTGCCATCACTTCATCAATTCAAACCCCATACCTGCTGTATGATGGGTCTTATCTCCATCATGGACATGGGAGAATTATTTCTTGTTTCCGCGAATTCCAGGAGATCAATATCCAGAGACTCAAACACCATGCATTTAAATCCCTTATGCACGAAGCTGTCGTAGAATCTCACTATTCCACATGTGTCAGGGTCCAGGACTTGCAGCTTTCGCAACATGGTCATCTACAAATTCAAGAAGACAGATTTAGACAGGTGTCATCATATAATAAATTATGCCAAACCTTTGAGAACCTCACAAAGCTATGCTTACCTCATGCTCTACCACTTCATCGTAATTGCAACGTTTTTTTATTATCTTGATGGCCACCATGTCACGTGTACAGGTGTTGATGGCTTTGGCCACCATCCCATAGCTTCCTTCCTCCATGAAGCTCTGGACGATGTACTTGCCTCCATCCAGCACGTCCTGTTGAGCTATAATACACCTCTCTGGATCAGAGAGTTGGGAGGAGCTGGTGGTCACGATGGTGTGTTGGGGGGCGGACGTGGTCAGGATATCAACATAAACCGCAGGGGAAGGGACAATGGTAAATTTGAACACGTCCTGCTCAACTGTGCCCCACTCTGAATCAAAGTGCAGAGGGGAGGTGGTGGTCAGGATGTCAATGTAAGTCGTTGGGAAGGGGCCATCACATTTGAACACATCCTGCTCCTCTCTGTCCCACTCTGCTTCAGAGCCACTGGAGCAGGACATGCTGGAGTGTCGGGGGAAGATGGATTTGTCCATGGAGGGTTCAGCTGAGAGATGTTGCTTTTTCTTAGAACCTATAGGGAGATAATTTGATTGGATTATCAAACACAACAGAATCAACCACATCTAGTTCCCTTCCTTCCCATTTAAAACAAAGTGCCAGATCACCCTGATTGACACATTTGCTTTTTGTGTTATCCTTTTTCATTGTATAACTGCATGTCTGTATTTTTTGCAAACTGTTTTTGCAAAAAGTATTCAATCACATATAGCAACTTATTTGCTCAAGTAGCCTCACTTGGATAATAATAAAATGTCATAAATATTTAGACATGTTAAGGTGAATCAGGTCACACTAAAACATGACAAACCCATATGCTCACAGTTGAGCATGATGAAAATACTTGCACGTGTGCAAGTTGCAATGTTATTAATGTTTGCATACAGAGGTTGTGTCTGTGTGTATATTTGGTCATTGACTCTTACCTGTACATGTCCTTGAAGAGTGCTGGTATGGTTCAAAGCGATGCTTTTTCAGTTTCTGTTGTCTCCTGGTCATTAATGTAGACATAGTGTGTTTGTTGAGTCCTCTTTCTTCCGCTGCTTTCTCTAGGTTCAGATGATCTGTTCTTAATAAAACACTGAACCCACTTTATATATGCAGTCTAGCCAGGGTACTTAGGGAAGATGTTACCTGATTGGTCAGGGGCATGACTTTAAGGTGTGTGTGTGTGTTGGGGGGGGGGGGGGGTGTTGGACCCCTGCATCGTTATATCCAACTGTTATACTGAGAACCTTTTTATCCAAAATAATTTACTTTATATAATTATGTTTCTAAATGCATTCTGTAATGTGACTGATAACTTTATCAACTTTATTATGATCACACTCACAGTTAGTTTATTGGCCAGGTATGTGCACATATGAGGAATTGGACTTGGTGTTATGTTCTCACATGGAAAGAATAAGAATACAAAATATATACAGCAAATGAAGGAGAACAACTAAGAAGAAGAAGAAGACATCAGAGTGGAACATATGATTAAAGAGAGACAAATTAAAGTATAAAAGTTACAATAAGTGAGTATTGGTTAGAGCAGGTGATGCGTATATTGTCAGTGTGAACAGTAATGGTTGAGTGAAGTCATATGATTAGTTTGTACTTAAGTGAGATATAAATTGTATATTCATAAAAGTCCTTCCTGTTTGCCGCTGCCTTTTAGTGGTTATTTTATTATAATTTATTCTGTAGGCCTACTGTAAATGTATTCTCTAATGTTTCTGTTTTATTTCAACTTCTTTAAAACCTGTATTCAAATGTCCTTCAAATTATCTATATTTATTTTCAATCTTGTGTTTTTTTTGTTTTCCTGTGTATTGCTTTTAAGGTAAATTAGTTTAGTTTTTAATTAGTTTTTTAATTAGAGTATTCTGATTAAGATTTTTGTAATTCTAAAAATATTCCTTAACATAGGAAATAAATAGGCGTTTTTGTTTTGTTTGTTTTCCCCCCATTTGTTATATTTTAGTTTTACTCTCTCAACCGACTCTTTCAGTTTTTGACCTGCATATGTTTATTTTGTTTATATTACATCATTTGAAACTCATATCTTATGAAACAAGTATTTTGTTTCTCTCTCTCTCTCTCTCTCTCTCTCTCTCTCTCTCTCTCTCTCTCTCTCTCTCTCTCTCTCCACATTGTATTGTCTCTGCTTACAGGTTTTTGTCTGGGGGTTTATAAATGTATCGTTAAAACATTATAACATGCCAAACATACCAATGTCACAAATTGTAAATCAAGTTGAAAGTGATACAATAAAAGCTTTGGAAGGCAATAGCCTACAAATAATTAATGAAAAAATAAATCAAGCCATGAGAATAGCTAATTCAATGCAATTGGTCTGAGTAGTGATTAACTTCAGGTGAACATGATTTATTCATTATTATCCACACACATTAATTGCACTTGTTTATCCTGTTTCCTGTATGAGTTCTCTCTCCTGATTGGATGAAATAGGTATCCTGACCTGAAAATATATGTTCTGAAGAGCTGGAGACATTGGCGAGACCTCTGTTACTGAACAAACACTATGGCGTATTTCTTTAGTGTTGCTGAAATTAAATAAACTAAAATCATGGTGACTCCTCATTGCTTTTCAATACAAAAACGATTAATTATTTTATGTAATTATTATACAAAAATAATGCATAACAATAATAAATATAGCATAGATTCATAAATACTAGTAGGCCTATAGCAGTGAATTATATATTTGTGATGTTAGATATCTACCCCTTTAAATTCAAATAATGTATCTGCTTTTATTAAGCCAATAAACGATTTAATTGTTATTAATGTTTTGTATTATAATATTGGGTATTTTTCTCAGGGGTGAGATTAATAAAGCATTGTGAACATTTCATACAAGTAAAAATGGAAAATAGATTGGCTTATATGTATGAAATAAAATGTATTGAAATATAAACTAAATATAAACTTCGTTTATACAATGCGTGTGTGTGTGTGTGTGAGTGCGCGTGTGTGTGTGTGTGTGTGTGTGTGTGTGTGAGAGAGAGACAGAGAGAAAGAGTGAGAGGGAGAGAGAAGTTCCATAGGTATCCTGACCAGAAAATGTATCTTCTAAAAGCTGGAGACATGGGAAGACCTCTGGTACTGAACAAACAATATAGCAGTGATTACTAGAGCTATTTTAAAATCACCTTTAACATTTCACAAAGGTGTAATCATGTCCATGTGAAAGACCTATTTCTATAGTTTTGCTGAAACTCATCAGACTCAAAGAGAGCAGTAAAATGGTCTCAGTCCATCCATAATGTGATCATTAACAGGTGATCTGTTCAATGCCAGACAACCAGTGACCATTAACAAGTTTAATATCTGCATTTGCATGTATTGTCTATAATGAATCATCAACCATCATCATTTAGCCTATTTGCATTTTAACCTGGTCCAGGTGAAAGAATGCAGGTTTTCTTATTTGCATTCAAAATACATTGAATGAAAGCTTAATCACAATCCTATTGAAACTAATGTCATGTGAGTGCTCCACATTCCTTCAGAGCAACACAACCTGAACAATGACTCAAAGCCTTAAATTGTCAGGTTTCCATATTCTTAAACAACAACCAGTTGCTGTTTTTTTTTGTTACTCTGCTGTTCAATTTAATGAAATAAAAATCAATACAAGTTCAAATAATTCAATACAAATGTGAACAAAATAAACAATACATTGATTGACTGAACACTGCAAAAGGTAGAGTTATATAATAATGCTAAAGGATAACACAAAAAGCCCTGATGACTTCTTTCCACTGTGGTCCTATATGTATTCAATTCATTAAGACAGAAGGACATACAATGCTATGAAATAAATCATCAATAGAAGGAGCAATACAGGTATATTTACAGAAAAACAGTGGGGGTCATTTATTTTGGCAGGTTAGAAGACTTGTCTAGGTCGAGATTAGAGTCACACTATAAAATATAACAAATACGTATGGGGGAATATTTCTCATATTAAGCAGCATATTTTTAGAATGACAAGTCTGCATTAATAGGCCTACATTATAAATGTAAAGGTAATAGGATCAAACGCATATAGAAGAAAATATGTTTTAAAAACAAATGGACATGGTCTCTGCAAAGAGCACAAAGAGAATTGAAAGAACACAAAGTTAATATAAAACAGAAAAATAAGATAATACATTTACAGTACAGAAACAAATATAAAAAATAGCCCTTTTATATATACCTTTTTAATCATATTTTACACTTTCCACCGTCATTTATATATTCAAACTTGTTCTATGTGAGAATATTACACCAAGTCCAATTCCTCATATGTTCACATACCTTGCCAATTAACCAAAATCTGACTGTGATCATAATAAAGTTGAGCTAAATTAGCAATCACATTTCACAATGCATTTAGAAAAACATATAAAGTCCATTGTTTTGGATAAATATATAGCTTTTCAATATAAAAGTTTCATATAGGCCTAACAGTGCAGGGGTTACCCCCCCCCCCCCCCACACACACACACATACCTTGGCAAAGGTGTTACTTACTAGAGTGGGCCTGCTCTGACCTCTGACCAATCAGGTAACATCTACTCCCTAAGTACCCTGGCCAGACTGCATATATAAAGTGGGTTTAGTGTTGTAATCAGAACAGATCATCTGAACCTAGAGAAAGCAGCAGAAGAAACAGCACTCAGCAAACATAATGACTACATTAATGACAAGGAGACAACAGGAGGCAAGAGGAAGGGGCCTGAAAAAGCATCGATATGAATATGAACCATACCAGCACTCTTCAAGGACATGTACAGGTAAGGGTCTATGATTAAAACCGCAAGCAGACACATGCAAACTCTGAATACAAACTTACAAGCAAACATTAATCATTCAAATAATAATAATAAAGTCAACTGAGCATAAGCAACATTTATTAGTGTGGCCTGAGTCGCCTAAACATATCTAGATGTTTTGTGATGTCAAAATGCTAATATTCATAATTTGTATTAGATTGCTAGTGAGTGAGTAAATAAATAGCTAGATTTGAATTCAAATTATCTCTTTCATCAGTACTTTAGTTTAGTAAATCAGCAGTGATTAGGCTGCTAGTTAAATTGACGTGGAGATATATCTCAAAGATACCATTGGTATGTTATGGTATAGTCATGGTAATTGGGAGATAATTCATGTGTAATTCTGTGTGACAATTTATTGAGCGTGTAGAAGACTACTGTGATTGATTTTCTTGTGTATGATAATCCAAATTCTCCCTCTCTCTTCTCTCTCTACAGGTGCTAAGAAAAAGCAGCAGTCTTTTCAAAGACTCTCGACCGAACACTCTTTGGACAAATCCGTCTTCCCCCGACACTCCAGCGTGTCCAGCTCCACTAGCTCTAATCCAGAGTGGGACATAGATGAGCAGGATGGTGATGATGATGTCCCTTCCCCAGCGGTTTACGCTGATATCCTGACCACCACCTCCCCCTTGCGCTCAACTGTCCCTTCCCCAACACCACTGACCATCGTGACCACCAGCTCCACACAACATTCTGATCCAAAGATGTGCATAGCTGAGCAGGAATTTCTGGATGAAGGCAAGTACATCCTCCTGAGTTTCATGGAGGAAGGAGGCTATGGGACGGTGGCCAAAGCCATCAAAACGTCTACGTGGGACACAGTGGCCATCAAGATTTTGAAAAAACACAGCAATTACGAGAAAGTGGCAGAACACGAGGTAAGCATTGCTTTGTGAGCTTCTCAAAGTGTTGGCATAATTTGTTATGTTATGACCCATGTCTAAATCTGTCTTCTTGTATTCCTAGATGGCCATGTTGCAAAAGCTGCAAGTCCTGGACCCTGACACATGTGGAATAGTGAGATATTACGACAGCTTTGTGCATAAGGGATTTCAATGCATGGTGTTTGAGTCTCTGGATATTGATCTCCTGGGGTTTGTGAATGGGAGAGATTCTCCTATGTCCATGGCGGAGATAAGACCCATCATACAGCAGGTATGGTTTTGAAATGATAAGTGATGGTTACACATTGAGAAAAAAATATTCAGTTGGATTTCACACCACCTTTTGCTGCACATATTAATATTAATCATGATCTTTATTCTTGACTTGCAGCTTGCCGTTGCACTCCAGGCCCTGAAGGGTATAGGTCTCATCCATACAGACATCAAACTGGAGAACATCATGCTGGTGAACCAACGAGAACAACCCCTCAAAGTCAAACTCATTGACTTTGGTCTAGCCGTTCCTGCCTCTGAGACTAAACAATGGAGGATCAAACCAATTCTTGAGTACAGGTGAGTTATTATGAGCTAGATTTTGTGTTAAATTGTATTGGCCTTTTCATGCTTTACTGAAAGCACATAAGTGTAATGACTGCAATTGAGCAGACAGTTATTATATTGCTAACATACTTTTATTTTACAACCCACAGAGCACCAGAAGTATTCCTAGGCCTCCCACTCACAGAGGCACTTGATATGTGGTCATTGGGCTGTGTGGTGGCTAATGCCATGCTGAGTCATGATATATTCTGTGGGGACACTGAATATGATATGGTGAGTTCTACCGAAGTTACATGTTCATCTTATATCTGGATCTATGTTTACCTAAGACTGTTACATGAAATATTGTGAATATGTGAAATAATAATCTTGTGTTTTTCTGCAGCTTCAATCCATCCTCTTGATGCTTGGTATGCCGGCGCAATCTCTCTTGGATGCTGGACATACAACCTGCAGAACAGAAAGCCACTCACTGGAAGAAGTGTTCAACTTTCTGCACGCTGATGAAACTGGTGACATGTGTGCCTTCATGGACCTGTTGAAACGAATGCTTTGTCTGGATCCAATGGAGAGGATAACACCTGACCAGGTGTTGAACCATCCCTTCATCACCATGTCTCACCTCACCCCCTCAGAGTAAGTCCACAAATAATGTGGGATCTTGAGGTTGAGGTTTTTGTTTTGTGAAACAATTTGAACTCACGGAATCAATGGAGTTACACTCCACTGCTTTTGCAATGGTACTGTCAAATACAGCATGTATGATATCTGCTGCTGGGTGTTTTCTCTCACCTGAGAGACCAAGAGACTGAATTTATTTGACTAATTATGCTTCATTTTATTTCTATGTTGACCATGCAGTTTATTTATATATATTTATATTAGACATTTTATATTAGAAATTTTGTATTAGACATTTTATACTAGATAATGTGAGTGTTGTCAGTGACACAGAAAAGATGTGGTCTTTCTTCCACCCTCAGCCAGTATACGTCTTCACAGTGGGAAGTGTGTCCTGTCTGTGTTCATATCAGACAGTACATGGTGTTTTACTGTGAGGTTAGCTGTTTATCTGTATTCTCTCTCTTTCATTTGGATCATCTCTCATGTCCAGTTCTCTGGTTACTGTTTCACATCATTGTTGGCATTCCAAGAGAGAGAGAGAAGAAATGAGCACATACATTTTGTACATATTATTTTTCTAGTGATATATGTTGTAAGCATGGTTGAAATAAAACTTGATACTTTGAAAGAAATATGGTGTACGTTCTTACATATCTGGTACAGCCCCTGCTTCAATATTTTTCATCACATAACTATTGCTCAATTATATTAAAGGAATATTTTAGTTTCAAACATGTTTTGGGTCATTTAAACATCTATTCAGGCTTTTTTGAGGACCCTAGACAGTTTTTAAGTTACTTGATTCAGTATTTAGATATTTGATATTCATTTTAGCAGACACCCTTCCTATACAAACCATTGTAACTTCAAACTCCATTTAACCATGTTAGATTCATTGAAGACACCCGCATTTTGGGGGGATTTAAAAAAATTGACCAAGTCACAACAACCAAGTTATACATTCCATCCAATAAGGAGAGAGAATCCTGCAAAGATCATTTATCAGCTTGTGTATCAGTTATCCTGTTGAGTTCTCTCCCCTGATTGGATAAAATATATTTTCTAAAGAGCTGGAGACATGGGGAGACCTCTGTTACTAAACAAACCCTATGGTTTATTGATGCAGTTTTGCTGAAACTCATCAGACTCAAAGAGCAGTAAAATGGTCTCAGTTCATCCATAATGTGATCATTAACAGGTGATCTGTTCAATGGCAAACAACCAGTGACCATTAACACGTTTAATCTCTGCATTTGAATGTATTGTCTATAATGAATCATCAACCATCATCATTTAGCCTATTTGAATTTTAACCTGGTCCAGGTGAAATAATGCAGGTTTTCTTATTTGCATTCAAAATACATTGAATGAAAGCTTAATCACAATCCTATTGAAACTAATGTCATGTGAGTGCTCCACATTCCTTCAGAGCAACACAACCTGAACAATGACTCAAAGCCTTAAATTGTCAGGTTTCCATATTCTTAAACAACAACCAGTTGCTGTTTTTTTGTGTTACTCTGCTGTTCAATTTAATGAAATAAAAATCAATACAAGTTCAAATAATTCAATACAAATGTGAACAAAATAAACAATACATTGATTGACTGAACACTGCAAAAGGTAGAGTTATATAATAATGCTAAAGGATAACACAAAAAGCCCTGATGACTTCTTTCCACTGTGGTCCTATATGTATTCAATTCATCAAGACAGAAGGACATACAATGCTATGAAATAAATCATCAATAGAAGGAGCAATACAAGTATATTTACAGAGAAACAGTGGGGGTCATTTATTTTGGCAGGTTAGAAGACTTGTCTAGGTCGAGATTAGAGTCACACTATAAAATATAACAAATACGTATGGGGGAATATTTCTCATATTAAGCAGCATATTTTTAGAATGACAAGTCTGCATTAATAGGCCTACATTATAAATGTAAAGGTAATAGGATCAAACGCATATAGAAGAAAATATGTTTTAAAAACAAATGGACATGGTCTCTGCAAAGAGCACAAAGAGAATTGAAAGAACACAAAGTTAATATAAAACAGAAAAATAAGATAATACATTTACAGTACAGAAACAAATATATAAAATAGCCCTTTTATATATACCTTTTTAATCATATTTTACGCTTTCCACCGTCATTTATATATTCAAACTTGTTCTATGTGAGAATATTACACCAAGTCCAATTCCTCATATGTTCACATACCTTGCCAATTAACCAAAATCTGACTGTGATCATAATAAAGTTGAGCTAAATTAGCAATCACATTTCACAATGCATTTAGAAAAACATATAAAGTCCATTGTTTTGGATAAATATATAGCTTTTCAATATAAAAGTTTCATATAGGCCTAACAGTGCAGGGGTTACCCCCCCCCCCCCCCCCACACACACATACCTTGGCAAAGGTGTTACTTACTAGAGTGGGCCTGCTCTGACCTCTGACCAATCAGGTAACATCTACTCCCTAAGTACCCTGGCCAGACTGCATATATAAAGTGGGTTTAGTGTTGTAATCAGAACAGATCATCTGAACCTAGAGAAAGCAGCAGAAGAAACAGCACTCAGCAAACATAATGACTACATTAATGACAAGGAGACAACAGGAGGCAAGAGGAAGGGGCCTGAAAAAGCATCGATATGAATATGAACCATACCAGCACTCTTCAAGGACATGTACAGGTAAGGGTCTATGATTAAAACCGCAAGCAGACACATGCAAACTCTGAATACAAACTTACAAGCAAACATTAATCATTCAAATAATAATAATAAAGTCAACTGAGCATAAGCAACATTTATTAGTGTGGCCTGAGTCGCCTAAACATATCTAGATGTTTTGTGATGTCAAAATGCTAATATTCATAATTTGTATTAGATTGCTAGTGAGTGAGTAAATAAATAGCTAGATTTGAATTCAAATTATCTCTTTCATCAGTACTTTAGTTTAGTAAATCAGCAGTGATTAGGCTGCTAGTTAAATTGACGTGGAGATATATCTCAAAGATACCATTGGTATGTTATGGTATAGTCATGGTAATTGGGAGATAATTCATGTGTAATTCTGTGTGACAATTTATTGAGCGTGTAGAAGACTACTGTGATTGATTTTCTTGTGTATGATAATCCAAATTCTCCCTCTCTCTTCTCTCTCTACAGGTGCTAAGAAAAAGCAGCAGTCTTTTCAAAGACTCTCGACCGAACACTCTTTGGACAAATCCGTCTTCCCCCGACACTCCAGCGTGTCCAGCTCCACTAGCTCTAATCCAGAGTGGGACATAGATGAGCAGGATGGTGATGATGATGTCCCTTCCCCAGCGGTTTACGCTGATATCCTGACCACCACCTCCCCCTTGCGCTCAACTGTCCCTTCCCCAACACCACTGACCATCGTGACCACCAGCTCCACACAACATTCTGATCCAAAGATGTGCATAGCTGAGCAGGAATTTCTGGATGAAGGCAAGTACATCCTCCTGAGTTTCATGGAGGAAGGAGGCTATGGGACGGTGGCCAAAGCCATCAAAACGTCTACGTGGGACACAGTGGCCATCAAGATTTTGAAAAAACACAGCAATTACGAGAAAGTGGCAGAACACGAGGTAAGCATTGCTTTGTGAGCTTCTCAAAGTGTTGGCATAATTTGTTATGTTATGACCCATGTCTAAATCTGTCTTCTTGTATTCCTAGATGGCCATGTTGCAAAAGCTGCAAGTCCTGGACCCTGACACATGTGGAATAGTGAGATATTACGACAGCTTTGTGCATAAGGGATTTCAATGCATGGTGTTTGAGTCTCTGGATATTGATCTCCTGGGGTTTGTGAATGGGAGAGATTCTCCTATGTCCATGGCGGAGATAAGACCCATCATACAGCAGGTATGGTTTTGAAATGATAAGTGATGGTTACACATTGAGAAAAAAATATTCAGTTGGATTTCACACCACCTTTTGCTGCACATATTAATATTAATCATGATCTTTATTCTTGACTTGCAGCTTGCCGTTGCACTCCAGGCCCTGAAGGGTATAGGTCTCATCCATACAGACATCAAACTGGAGAACATCATGCTGGTGAACCAACGAGAACAACCCCTCAAAGTCAAACTCATTGACTTTGGTCTAGCCGTTCCTGCCTCTGAGACTAAACAATGGAGGATCAAACCAATTCTTGAGTACAGGTGAGTTATTATGAGCTAGATTTTGTGTTAAATTGTATTGGCCTTTTCATGCTTTACTGAAAGCACATAAGTGTAATGACTGCAATTGAGCAGACAGTTATTATATTGCTAACATACTTTTATTTTACAACCCACAGAGCACCAGAAGTATTCCTAGGCCTCCCACTCACAGAGGCACTTGATATGTGGTCATTGGGCTGTGTGGTGGCTAATGCCATGCTGAGTCATGATATATTCTGTGGGGACACTGAATATGATATGGTGAGTTCTACCGAAGTTACATGTTCATCTTATATCTGGATCTATGTTTACCTAAGACTGTTACATGAAATATTGTGAATATGTGAAATAATAATCTTGTGTTTTTCTGCAGCTTCAATCCATCCTCTTGATGCTTGGTATGCCGGCGCAATCTCTCTTGGATGCTGGACATACAACCTGCAGAACAGAAAGCCACTCACTGGAAGAAGTGTTCAACTTTCTGCACGCTGATGAAACTGGTGACATGTGTGCCTTCATGGACCTGTTGAAACGAATGCTTTGTCTGGATCCAATGGAGAGGATAACACCTGACCAGGTGTTGAACCATCCCTTCATCACCATGTCTCACCTCACCCCCTCAGAGTAAGTCCACAAATAATGTGGGATCTTGAGGTTGAGGTTTTTGTTTTGTGAAACAATTTGAACTCACGGAATCAATGGAGTTACACTCCACTGCTTTTGCAATGGTACTGTCAAATACAGCATGTATGATATCTGCTGCTGGGTGTTTTCTCTCACCTGAGAGACCAAGAGACTGAATTTATTTGACTAATTATGCTTCATTTTATTTCTATGTTGACCATGCAGTTTATTTATATATATTTATATTAGACATTTTATATTAGAAATTTTGTATTAGACATTTTATACTAGATAATGTGAGTGTTGTCAGTGACACAGAAAAGATGTGGTCTTTCTTCCACCCTCAGCCAGTATACGTCTTCACAGTGGGAAGTGTGTCCTGTCTGTGTTCATATCAGACAGTACATGGTGTTTTACTGTGAGGTTAGCTGTTTATCTGTATTCTCTCTCTTTCATTTGGATCATCTCTCATGTCCAGTTCTCTGGTTACTGTTTCACATCATTGTTGGCATTCCAAGAGAGAGAGAGAAGAAATGAGCACATACATTTTGTACATATTATTTTTCTAGTGATATATGTTGTAAGCATGGTTGAAATAAAACTTGATACTTTGAAAGAAATATGGTGTACGTTCTTACATATCTGGTACAGCCCCTGCTTCAATACTTTTCATCACATAACTATTGCTCAATTATATTAAAGGAATATTTTAGTTTCAAACATGTTTTGGGTCATTTAAACATCTATTCAGGCTTTTTTGAGGACCCTAGACAGTTTTTAAGTTACTTGATTCAGTATTTAGATATTTGATATTCATTTTAGCAGACACCCTTCCTATACAAACCATTGTAACTTCAAACTCCATTTAACCATGTTAGATTCATTGAAGACACCCGCATTTTGGGGGGATTTAAAAAAATTGACCAAGTCACAACAACCAAGTTATACATTCCATCCAATAAGGAGAGAGAATCCTGCAAAGATCATTTATCAGCTTGTGTATCAGTTATCCTGTTGAGTTCTCTCCCCTGATTGGATAAAATATATTTTCTAAAGAGCTGGAGACATGGGGAGACCTCTGTTACTAAACAAACCCTATGGTTTATTGATGCAGTTTTGCTGAAACTCATCAGACTCAAAGAGCAGTAAAATGGTCTCAGTTCATCCATAATGTGATCATTAACAGGTGATCTGTTCAATGGCAAACAACCAGTGACCATTAACACGTTTAATCTCTGCATTTGAATGTATTGTCTATAATGAATCATCAACCATCATCATTTAGCCTATTTGCATTTTAACCTGGTCCAGGTGAAATAATGCAGGTTTTCTTATTTGCATTCAAAATACATTGAATGAAAGCTTAATCACAATCCTATTGAAACTAATGTCATGTGAGTGCTCCACATTCCTTCAGAGCAACACAACCTGAACAATGACTCAAAGCCTTAAATTGTCAGGTTTCCATATTCTTAAACAACAACCAGTTGCTGTTTTTTTGTGTTACTCTGCTGTTCAATTTAATGAAATAAAAATCAATACAAGTTCAAATAATTCAATACAAATGTGAACAAAATAAACAATACATTGATTGACTGAACACTGCAAAAGGTAGAGTTATATAATAATGCTAAAGGATAACACAAAAAGCCCTGATGACTTCTTTCCACTGTGGTCCTATATGTATTCAATTCATCAAGACAGAAGGACATACAATGCTATGAAATAAATCATCAATAGAAGGAGCAATACAAGTATATTTACAGAGAAACAGTGGGGGTCATTTATTTTGGCAGGTTAGAAGACTTGTCTAGGTCGAGATTAGAGTCACACTATAAAATATAACAAATACGTATGGGGGAATATTTCTCATATTAAGCAGCATATTTTTAGAATGACAAGTCTGCATTAATAGGCCTACATTATAAATGTAAAGGTAATAGGATCAAACGCATATAGAAGAAAATATGTTTTAAAAACAAATGGACATGGTCTCTGCAAAGAGCACAAAGAGAATTGAAAGAACACAAAGTTAATATAAAACAGAAAAATAAGATAATACATTTACAGTACAGAAACAAATATATAAAATAGCCCTTTTATATATACCTTTTTAATCATATTTTACGCTTTCCACCGTCATTTATATATTCAAACTTGTTCTATGTGAGAATATTACACCAAGTCCAATTCCTCATATGTTCACATACCTTGCCAATTAACCAAAATCTGACTGTGATCATAATAAAGTTGAGCTAAATTAGCAATCACATTTCACAATGCATTTAGAAAAACATATAAAGTCCATTGTTTTGGATAAATATATAGCTTTTCAATATAAAAGTTTCATATAGGCCTAACAGTGCAGGGGTTACCCCCCCCCCCCCCCCCACACACACATACCTTGGCAAAGGTGTTACTTACTAGAGTGGGCCTGCTCTGACCTCTGACCAATCAGGTAACATCTACTCCCTAAGTACCCTGGCCAGACTGCATATATAAAGTGGGTTTAGTGTTGTAATCAGAACAGATCATCTGAACCTAGAGAAAGCAGCAGAAGAAACAGCACTCAGCAAACATAATGACTACATTAATGACAAGGAGACAACAGGAGGCAAGAGGAAGGGGCCTGAAAAAGCATCGATATGAATATGAACCATACCAGCACTCTTCAAGGACATGTACAGGTAAGGGTCTATGATTAAAACCGCAAGCAGACACATGCAAACTCTGAATACAAACTTACAAGCAAACATTAATCATTCAAATAATAATAATAAAGTCAACTGAGCATAAGCAACATTTATTAGTGTGGCCTGAGTCGCCTAAACATATCTAGATGTTTTGTGATGTCAAAATGCTAATATTCATAATTTGTATTAGATTGCTAGTGAGTGAGTAAATAAATAGCTAGATTTGAATTCAAATTATCTCTTTCATCAGTACTTTAGTTTAGTAAATCAGCAGTGATTAGGCTGCTAGTTAAATTGACGTGGAGATATATCTCAAAGATACCATTGGTATGTTATGGTATAGTCATGGTAATTGGGAGATAATTCATGTGTAATTCTGTGTGACAATTTATTGAGCGTGTAGAAGACTACTGTGATTGATTTTCTTGTGTATGATAATCCAAATTCTCCCTCTCTCTTCTCTCTCTACAGGTGCTAAGAAAAAGCAGCAGTCTTTTCAAAGACTCTCGACCGAACACTCTTTGGACAAATCCGTCTTCCCCCGACACTCCAGCGTGTCCAGCTCCACTAGCTCTAATCCAGAGTGGGACATAGATGAGCAGGATGGTGATGATGATGTCCCTTCCCCAGCGGTTTACGCTGATATCCTGACCACCACCTCCCCCTTGCGCTCAACTGTCCCTTCCCCAACACCACTGACCATCGTGACCACCAGCTCCACACAACATTCTGATCCAAAGATGTGCATAGCTGAGCAGGAATTTCTGGATGAAGGCAAGTACATCCTCCTGAGTTTCATGGAGGAAGGAGGCTATGGGACGGTGGCCAAAGCCATCAAAACGTCTACGTGGGACACAGTGGCCATCAAGATTTTGAAAAAACACAGCAATTACGAGAAAGTGGCAGAACACGAGGTAAGCATTGCTTTGTGAGCTTCTCAAAGTGTTGGCATAATTTGTTATGTTATGACCCATGTCTAAATCTGTCTTCTTGTATTCCTAGATGGCCATGTTGCAAAAGCTGCAAGTCCTGGACCCTGACACATGTGGAATAGTGAGATATTACGACAGCTTTGTGCATAAGGGATTTCAATGCATGGTGTTTGAGTCTCTGGATATTGATCTCCTGGGGTTTGTGAATGGGAGAGATTCTCCTATGTCCATGGCGGAGATAAGACCCATCATACAGCAGGTATGGTTTTGAAATGATAAGTGATGGTTACACATTGAGAAAAAAATATTCAGTTGGATTTCACACCACCTTTTGCTGCACATATTAATATTAATCATGATCTTTATTCTTGACTTGCAGCTTGCCGTTGCACTCCAGGCCCTGAAGGGTATAGGTCTCATCCATACAGACATCAAACTGGAGAACATCATGCTGGTGAACCAACGAGAACAACCCCTCAAAGTCAAACTCATTGACTTTGGTCTAGCCGTTCCTGCCTCTGAGACTAAACAATGGAGGATCAAACCAATTCTTGAGTACAGGTGAGTTATTATGAGCTAGATTTTGTGTTAAATTGTATTGGCCTTTTCATGCTTTACTGAAAGCACATAAGTGTAATGACTGCAATTGAGCAGACAGTTATTATATTGCTAACATACTTTTATTTTACAACCCACAGAGCACCAGAAGTATTCCTAGGCCTCCCACTCACAGAGGCACTTGATATGTGGTCATTGGGCTGTGTGGTGGCTAATGCCATGCTGAGTCATGATATATTCTGTGGGGACACTGAATATGATATGGTGAGTTCTACCGAAGTTACATGTTCATCTTATATCTGGATCTATGTTTACCTAAGACTGTTACATGAAATATTGTGAATATGTGAAATAATAATCTTGTGTTTTTCTGCAGCTTCAATCCATCCTCTTGATGCTTGGTATGCCGGCGCAATCTCTCTTGGATGCTGGACATACAACCTGCAGAACAGAAAGCCACTCACTGGAAGAAGTGTTCAACTTTCTGCACGCTGATGAAACTGGTGACATGTGTGCCTTCATGGACCTGTTGAAACGAATGCTTTGTCTGGATCCAATGGAGAGGATAACACCTGACCAGGTGTTGAACCATCCCTTCATCACCATGTCTCACCTCACCCCCTCAGAGTAAGTCCACAAATAATGTGGGATCTTGAGGTTGAGGTTTTTGTTTTGTGAAACAATTTGAACTCACGGAATCAATGGAGTTACACTCCACTGCTTTTGCAATGGTACTGTCAAATACAGCATGTATGATATCTGCTGCTGGGTGTTTTCTCTCACCTGAGAGACCAAGAGACTGAATTTATTTGACTAATTATGCTTCATTTTATTTCTATGTTGACCATGCAGTTTATTTATATATATTTATATTAGACATTTTATATTAGAAATTTTGTATTAGACATTTTATACTAGATAATGTGAGTGTTGTCAGTGACACAGAAAAGATGTGGTCTTTCTTCCACCCTCAGCCAGTATACGTCTTCACAGTGGGAAGTGTGTCCTGTCTGTGTTCATATCAGACAGTACATGGTGTTTTACTGTGAGGTTAGCTGTTTATCTGTATTCTCTCTCTTTCATTTGGATCATCTCTCATGTCCAGTTCTCTGGTTACTGTTTCACATCATTGTTGGCATTCCAAGAGAGAGAGAGAAGAAATGAGCACATACATTTTGTACATATTATTTTTCTAGTGATATATGTTGTAAGCATGGTTGAAATAAAACTTGATACTTTGAAAGAAATATGGTGTACGTTCTTACATATCTGGTACA
Organism: Gymnoscopelus braueri; assembly: GCF_963280865.1. Taxonomy (NCBI): domain Eukaryota; kingdom Metazoa; phylum Chordata; class Actinopteri; order Myctophiformes; family Myctophidae; genus Gymnoscopelus; species Gymnoscopelus braueri. The sequence continues at coordinate 46,644,954 of NC_137617.1, forward strand.
GCCCCTGCTTCAATATTTTTCATCACATAACTATTGCTCAATTATATTAAAGGAATATTTTAGTTTCAAACATGTTTTGGGTCATTTAAACATCTATTCAGGCTTTTTTGAGGACCCTAGACAGTTTTTAAGTTACTTGATTCAGTATTTAGATATTTGATATTCATTTTAGCAGACACCCTTCCTATACAAACCATTGTAACTTCAAACTCCATTTAACCATGTTAGATTCATTGAAGACACCCGCATTTTGGGGGGATTTAAAAAAATTGACCAAGTCACAACAACCAAGTTATACATTCCATCCAATAAGGAGAGAGAATCCTGCAAAGATCATTTATCAGCTTGTGTATCAGTTATCCTGTTGAGTTCTCTCCCCTGATTGGATAAAATATATTTTCTAAAGAGCTGGAGACATGGGGAGACCTCTGTTACTAAACAAACCCTATGGTTTATTGATGCAGTTTTGCTGAAACTCATCAGACTCAAAGAGCAGTAAAATGGTCTCAGTTCATCCATAATGTGATCATTAACAGGTGATCTGTTCAATGGCAAACAACCAGTGACCATTAACACGTTTAATCTCTGCATTTGAATGTATTGTCTATAATGAATCATCAACCATCATCATTTAGCCTATTTGCATTTTAACCTGGTCCAGGTGAAATAATGCAGGTTTTCTTATTTGCATTCAAAATACATTGAATGAAAGCTTAATCACAATCCTATTGAAACTAATGTCATGTGAGTGCTCCACATTCCTTCAGAGCAACACAACCTGAACAATGACTCAAAGCCTTAAATTGTCAGGTTTCCATATTCTTAAACAACAACCAGTTGCTGTTTTTTTGTGTTACTCTGCTGTTCAATTTAATGAAATAAAAATCAATACAAGTTCAAATAATTCAATACAAATGTGAACAAAATAAACAATACATTGATTGACTGAACACTGCAAAAGGTAGAGTTATATAATAATGCTAAAGGATAACACAAAAAGCCCTGATGACTTCTTTCCACTGTGGTCCTATATGTATTCAATTCATCAAGACAGAAGGACATACAATGCTATGAAATAAATCATCAATAGAAGGAGCAATACAAGTATATTTACAGAGAAACAGTGGGGGTCATTTATTTTGGCAGGTTAGAAGACTTGTCTAGGTCGAGATTAGAGTCACACTATAAAATATAACAAATACGTATGGGGGAATATTTCTCATATTAAGCAGCATATTTTTAGAATGACAAGTCTGCATTAATAGGCCTACATTATAAATGTAAAGGTAATAGGATCAAACGCATATAGAAGAAAATATGTTTTAAAAACAAATGGACATGGTCTCTGCAAAGAGCACAAAGAGAATTGAAAGAACACAAAGTTAATATAAAACAGAAAAATAAGATAATACATTTACAGTACAGAAACAAATATATAAAATAGCCCTTTTATATATACCTTTTTAATCATATTTTACGCTTTCCACCGTCATTTATATATTCAAACTTGTTCTATGTGAGAATAGTACACCAAGTCCAATTCCTCATATGTTCACATACCTTGCCAATTAACCAAAATCTGACTGTGATCATAATAAAGTTGAGCTAAATTAGCAATCACATTTCACAATGCATTTAGAAAAACATATAAAGTCCATTGTTTTGGATAAATATATAGCTTTTCAATATAAAAGTTTCATATAGGCCTAACAGTGCAGGGGTTACCCCCCCCCCCCCCCCACACACACATACCTTGGCAAAGGTGTTACTTACTAGAGTGGGCCTGCTCTGACCTCTGACCAATCAGGTAACATCTACTCCCTAAGTACCCTGGCCAGACTGCATATATAAAGTGGGTTTAGTGTTGTAATCAGAACAGATCATCTGAACCTAGAGAAAGCAGCAGAAGAAACAGCACTCAGCAAACATAATGACTACATTAATGACAAGGAGACAACAGGAGGCAAGAGGAAGGGGCCTGAAAAAGCATCGATATGAATATGAACCATACCAGCACTCTTCAAGGACATGTACAGGTAAGGGTCTATGATTAAAACCGCAAGCAGACACATGCAAACTCTGAATACAAACTTACAAGCAAACATTAATCATTCAAATAATAATAATAAAGTCAACTGAGCATAAGCAACATTTATTAGTGTGGCCTGAGTCGCCTAAACATATCTAGATGTTTTGTGATGTCAAAATGCTAATATTCATAATTTGTATTAGATTGCTAGTGAGTGAGTAAATAAATAGCTAGATTTGAATTCAAATTATCTCTTTCATCAGTACTTTAGTTTAGTAAATCAGCAGTGATTAGGCTGCTAGTTAAATTGACGTGGAGATATATCTCAAAGATACCATTGGTATGTTATGGTATAGTCATGGTAATTGGGAGATAATTCATGTGTAATTCTGTGTGACAATTTATTGAGCGTGTAGAAGACTACTGTGATTGATTTTCTTGTGTATGATAATCCAAATTCTCCCTCTCTCTTCTCTCTCTACAGGTGCTAAGAAAAAGCAGCAGTCTTTTCAAAGACTCTCGACCGAACACTCTTTGGACAAATCCGTCTTCCCCCGACACTCCAGCGTGTCCAGCTCCACTAGCTCTAATCCAGAGTGGGACATAGATGAGCAGGATGGTGATGATGATGTCCCTTCCCCAGCGGTTTACGCTGATATCCTGACCACCACCTCCCCCTTGCGCTCAACTGTCCCTTCCCCAACACCACTGACCATCGTGACCACCAGCTCCACACAACATTCTGATCCAAAGATGTGCATAGCTGAGCAGGAATTTCTGGATGAAGGCAAGTACATCCTCCTGAGTTTCATGGAGGAAGGAGGCTATGGGACGGTGGCCAAAGCCATCAAAACGTCTACGTGGGACACAGTGGCCATCAAGATTTTGAAAAAACACAGCAATTACGAGAAAGTGGCAGAACACGAGGTAAGCATTGCTTTGTGAGCTTCTCAAAGTGTTGGCATAATTTGTTATGTTATGACCCATGTCTAAATCTGTCTTCTTGTATTCCTAGATGGCCATGTTGCAAAAGCTGCAAGTCCTGGACCCTGACACATGTGGAATAGTGAGATATTACGACAGCTTTGTGCATAAGGGATTTCAATGCATGGTGTTTGAGTCTCTGGATATTGATCTCCTGGGGTTTGTGAATGGGAGAGATTCTCCTATGTCCATGGCGGAGATAAGACCCATCATACAGCAGGTATGGTTTTGAAATGATAAGTGATGGTTACACATTGAGAAAAAAATATTCAGTTGGATTTCACACCACCTTTTGCTGCACATATTAATATTAATCATGATCTTTATTCTTGACTTGCAGCTTGCCGTTGCACTCCAGGCCCTGAAGGGTATAGGTCTCATCCATACAGACATCAAACTGGAGAACATCATGCTGGTGAACCAACGAGAACAACCCCTCAAAGTCAAACTCATTGACTTTGGTCTAGCCGTTCCTGCCTCTGAGACTAAACAATGGAGGATCAAACCAATTCTTGAGTACAGGTGAGTTATTATGAGCTAGATTTTGTGTTAAATTGTATTGGCCTTTTCATGCTTTACTGAAAGCACATAAGTGTAATGACTGCAATTGAGCAGACAGTTATTATATTGCTAACATACTTTTATTTTACAACCCACAGAGCACCAGAAGTATTCCTAGGCCTCCCACTCACAGAGGCACTTGATATGTGGTCATTGGGCTGTGTGGTGGCTAATGCCATGCTGAGTCATGATATATTCTGTGGGGACACTGAATATGATATGGTGAGTTCTACCGAAGTTACATGTTCATCTTATATCTGGATCTATGTTTACCTAAGACTGTTACATGAAATATTGTGAATATGTGAAATAATAATCTTGTGTTTTTCTGCAGCTTCAATCCATCCTCTTGATGCTTGGTATGCCGGCGCAATCTCTCTTGGATGCTGGACATACAACCTGCAGAACAGAAAGCCACTCACTGGAAGAAGTGTTCAACTTTCTGCACGCTGATGAAACTGGTGACATGTGTGCCTTCATGGACCTGTTGAAACGAATGCTTTGTCTGGATCCAATGGAGAGGATAACACCTGACCAGGTGTTGAACCATCCCTTCATCACCATGTCTCACCTCACCCCCTCAGAGTAAGTCCACAAATAATGTGGGATCTTGAGGTTGAGGTTTTTGTTTTGTGAAACAATTTGAACTCACGGAATCAATGGAGTTACACTCCACTGCTTTTGCAATGGTACTGTCAAATACAGCATGTATGATATCTGCTGCTGGGTGTTTTCTCTCACCTGAGAGACCAAGAGACTGAATTTATTTGACTAATTATGCTTCATTTTATTTCTATGTTGACCATGCAGTTTATTTATATATATTTATATTAGACATTTTATATTAGAAATTTTGTATTAGACATTTTATACTAGATAATGTGAGTGTTGTCAGTGACACAGAAAAGATGTGGTCTTTCTTCCACCCTCAGCCAGTATACGTCTTCACAGTGGGAAGTGTGTCCTGTCTGTGTTCATATCAGACAGTACATGGTGTTTTACTGTGAGGTTAGCTGTTTATCTGTATTCTCTCTCTTTCATTTGGATCATCTCTCATGTCCAGTTCTCTGGTTACTGTTTCACATCATTGTTGGCATTCCAAGAGAGAGAGAGAAGAAATGAGCACATACATTTTGTACATATTATTTTTCTAGTGATATATGTTGTAAGCATGGTTGAAATAAAACTTGATACTTTGAAAGAAATATGGTGTACGTTCTTACATATCTGGTACAGCCCCTGCTTCAATATTTTTCATCACATAACTATTGCTCAATTATATTAAAGGAATATTTTAGTTTCAAACATGTTTTGGGTCATTTAAACATCTATTCAGGCTTTTTTGAGGACCCTAGACAGTTTTTAAGTTACTTGATTCAGTATTTAGATATTTGATATTCATTTTAGCAGACACCCTTCCTATACAAACCATTGTAACTTCAAACTCCATTTAACCATGTTAGATTCATTGAAGACACCCGCATTTTGGGGGGATTTAAAAAAATTGACCAAGTCACAACAACCAAGTTATACATTCCATCCAATAAGGAGAGAGAATCCTGCAAAGATCATTTATCAGCTTGTGTATCAGTTATCCTGTTGAGTTCTCTCCCCTGATTGGATAAAATATATTTTCTAAAGAGCTGGAGACATGGGGAGACCTCTGTTACTAAACAAACCCTATGGTTTATTGATGCAGTTTTGCTGGAACTTGTCAGACTCAAAGAGCAGTAAAATGGTCTCAGTTCATCCATAATGTGATCATTAACAGGTGATCTGTTCAATGGCAAACAACCAGTGACCATTAACACGTTTAATCTCTGCATTTGAATGTATTGTCTATAATGAATCATCAACCATCATCATTTAGCCTATTTGCATTTTAACCTGGTCCAGGTGAAATAATGCAGGTTTTCTTATTTGCATTCAAAATACATTGAATGAAAGCTTAATCACAATCCTATTGAAACTAATGTCATGTGAGTGCTCCACATTCCTTCAGAGCAACACAACCTGAACAATGACTCAAAGCCTTAAATTGTCAGGTTTCCATATTCTTAAACAACAACCAGTTGCTGTTTTTTTGTGTTACTCTGCTGTTCAATTTAATGAAATAAAAATCAATACAAGTTCAAATAATTCAATACAAATGTGAACAAAATAAACAATACATTGATTGACTGAACACTGCAAAAGGTAGAGTTATATTATAATGCTAAAGGATAACACAAAAAGCCCTGATGACTTCTTTCCACTGTGGTCCTATATGTATTCAATTCATCAAGACAGAAGGACATACAATGCTATGAAATAAATCATCAATAGAAGGAGCAATACAAGTATATTTACAGAGAAACAGTGGGGTCATTTATTTTGGCAGGTTAGAAGACTTGTCTAGGTCGAGATTAGAGTCACACTATAAAATATAACAAATACGTATGGGGGAATATTTCTCATATTAAGCAGCATATTTTTAGAATGACAAGTCTGCATTAATAGGCCTACATTATAAATGTAAAGGTAATAGGATCAAACGCATATAGAAGAAAATATGTTTTAAAAACAAATGGACATGGTCTCTGCAAAGAGCACAAAGAGAATTGAAAGAACACAAAGTTAATATAAAACAGAAAAATAAGATAATACATTTACAGTACAGAAACAAATATATAAAATAGCCCTTTTATATATACCTTTTTAATCATATTTTACGCTTTCCACCGTCATTTATATATTCAAACTTGTTCTATGTGAGAATATTACACCAAGTCCAATTCCTCATATGTTCACATACCTTGCCAATTAACCAAAATCTGACTGTGATCATAATAAAGTTGAGCTAAATTAGCAATCACATTTCACAATGCATTTAGAAAAACATATAAAGTCCATTGTTTTGGATAAATATATAGCTTTTCAATATAAAAGTTTCATATAGGCCTAACAGTGCAGGGGTTACCCCACACACACACACGCACGCACGCACGCACGCACGCACGCACGCACGCACGCACGCACGCACGCACGCACGCACGCACACACACACACACACACACACACACACACACACACACACACACACACACACACACACACACACATACCTTGGCAAAGGTGTTACTTACTAGAGTGGGCCTGCTCTGACCTCTGACCAATCAGGTAACATCTACTCCCTAAGTACCCTGGCCAGACTGCATATATAAAGTGGGTTTAGTGTTGTAATCAGAACAGATCATCTGAACCTAGAGAAAGCAGCAGAAGAAACAGCACTCAGCAAACATAATGACTACATTAATGACAAGGAGACAACAGGAGGCAAGAAGAAGGGGCCTGAAAAAGCATCGATATGAATATGAACCATACCAGCACTCTTCAAGGACATGTACAGGTAAGGGTCTATGATTAAAACCGCAAGCAGACACATGCAAACTCTGAATACAAACTTATAAGCAAACATTAATCATTCAAATAATAATAATAAAGTCAACTGAGCATAAGCAACATTTATTAGTGTGGCCTGAGTCGCCTAAACATATCTAGATGTTTTGTGATGTCAAAATACTAATATTCATAATTTGTATTAGATTGCTAGTGAGTGAGTAAATAAATAGCTAGATTTGAATTCAAATTATCTCTTTCATCAGTACTTTAGTTTAGTAAATCAGCAGTGATTAGGCTGCTAGTTAAATTGACGTGGAGATATATCTCAAAGATACCATTGGTATGTTATGGTATAGTCATGGTAATTGGGAGATAATTCATGTGTAATTCTGTGTGACAATTTATTGAGCGTGTAGAAGACTACTGTGATTGATTTTCTTGTGTATGATAATCCAAATTCTCCCTCTCTCTTCTCTCTCTACAGGTGCTAAGAAAAAGCAGCAGTCTTTTCAAAGACTCTCGACCGAACACTCTTTGGACAAATCCGTCTTCCCCCGACACTCCAGCGTGTCCAGCTCCACTAGCTCTAATCCAGAGTGGGACATAGATGAGCAGGATGGTGATGATGATGTCCCTTCCCCAGCGGTTTACGCTGATATCCTGAGCACCGCCCCCCCCTTGCGCTCAACTGTCCCTTCCCCAACACCACTGACCATCGTGACCACCAGCTCCACACAACATTCTGATCCAAAGATGTGCATAGCTGAGCAGGAATATCTGGATGAAGGCGAGTACATCCTCCTGAGTTTCATGGAGGAAGGAGGCTATGGGACGGTGGCCAAAGCCATCAAAACGTCTACGTGGGACACAGTGGCCATCAAGATTTTGAAAAAACGCAGCAATTACGAGAAAGTGGCAGAACACGAGGTAAGCATTGCTTTGTGAGCTTCTCAAAGTGTTGGCATAATTTGTTATGTTATGACCCATGTCTAAATCTGTCTTCTTGTATTCCTAGATGGCCATGTTGCAAAAGCTGCAAGTCCTGGACCCTGACACATGTGGAATAGTGAGATATTACGACAGCTTTGTGCATAAGGGATTTCAATGCATGGTGTTTGAGTCTCTGGATATTGATCTCCTGGGGTTTGTGAATGGGAGAGATTCTCCTATGTCCATGGCGGAGATAAGACCCATCATACAGCAGGTATGGTTTTGAAATGATAAGTGATGGTTACACATTGAGAAAAAAATATTCAGTTGGATTTCACACCACCTTTTGCGGCACATATTAATATTAATCATGATCTTTATTCTTGACTTGCAGCTTGCCGTTGCACTCCAGGCCCTGAAGGGTATAGGTCTCATCCATACAGACATCAAACTGGAGAACATCATGCTGGTGAACCAACGAGAACAACCCCTCAAAGTCAAACTCATTGACTTTGGTCTAGCCGTTCCTGCCTCTGAGACTAAACAATGGAGGATCAAACCAATTCTTGAGTACAGGTGAGTTATTATGAGCTAGATTTTGTGTTAAATTGTATTGGCCTTTTCATGCTTTACTGAAAGCACATAAGTGTAATGACTGCAATTGAGCAGACAGTTATTATATTGCTAACATACTTTTATTTTACAACCCACAGAGCACCAGAAGTATTCCTAGGCCTCCCACTCACAGAGGCACTTGATATGTGGTCATTGGGCTGTGTGGTGGCTAATGCCATGCTGAGTCATGATATATTCTGTGGGGACACTGAATATGATATGGTGAGTTCTACCGAAGTTACATGTTCATCTTATATCTGGATTTTTTTTTTACCTAAGACTGTTACATGAAATATTGTGAATATGTGAAATAATAATCTTGTGTTTTTCTGCAGCTTCAATCCATCCTCTTGATGCTTGGTATGCCGGCGCAATCTCTCTTGGATGCTGGACATACAACCTGCAGAACAGAAAGCCACTCACTGGAAGAAGTGTTCAACTTTCTGCACGCTGATGAAACTGGTGACATGTGTGCCTTCATGGACCTGTTGAAACGAATGCTTTGTCTGGATCCAATGGAGAGGATAACACCTGACCAGGTGTTGAACCATCCCTTCATCACCATGTCTCACCTCACCCCCTCAGAGTAAGTCCACAAATAATGCGGGATCTTGAGGTTGAGGTTTTTGTTTTGTGAAACAATTTGAACTCACAACGGAATCAATGGAGTTACACTCCACTGCTTTTGCAATGGTACTGTCACGTAGAGCATGTATGATATCTGCTGCTGGGTGTTTTCTCTCACCTGAGAGACCAAGAGACTGAATTTATATCTGCTGCTATTCATAGCTGCCGCTATGATTTTCCTCTTTACTAATTCTGCTTAATTGTATTTCTATGTTGACCATGCAGTTTATTTATATATATTTATATTAGACATTTTATATTAGACATTTTATATTAGACATTTTATATAAGACATTTTATATTAGACATTTTATATTAGACATTTTATATTAGATATTGTGAGTGTTGTCAGTGACACAGAAAAGATGTGGTCTTTCTTCCATCCTCAGCCAGTATACGTCTTCACAGTGGGAAGTGTGTCCTGTCTGTGTTCATATCAGACAGTACATGGTGTTTTACTGTGAGGTCAGCTGTTTATCTGTATTCTCTCTCTTTCATTTGGATCATCTCTCATGTCCAGTTCTCTGGTTACTGTTTCACATCATTGTTGGCATTCCAAGAGAGAGAGAGAAGAAATGAGCACATACATTTTGTACATATTATTTTTTTAGTGATATATGTTGTAAGCATATGGTTGAAATAAAACTTGATACATTGAAAGAAATATGGTGTACGTTCTTATATATCTGGTACAGCCCCTGCTTCAATATTTTTCATCACATAACTGTTGCTCAATTATATTAAAAGGATATTTTAGTTTCAAACATGTTTTGGGTCATTTAAACATCTATTCAGGCTTTTTTTGAGGACCCTAGACAGTTTTTAAGTTACTTGAATCAGTATTTAGATATTTGATATTCATTTTAGCAGACACCCTTCCTATACAAACCATTGTAACTTCAAACTCCATTTAACCATGTTAGATTCATTGAAGACACCCGTATTTTGGGGGGATTAAAACAATTTGACCAAGTCACAACAACCAAGTTATACATTCCATCCAATAAGGAGAGAGAATGCAGCAAAGATCATTTATCAGCTTGTGTATCAGTTATCCTGTATCCTGTTGAGTTCTCTCCCCTGATTGGATAAAATATATTTTCTAAAGAGCTGGAGACATGGGGAGACCTCTGTCTCTTTACCTCATGTAGTTTTGCTGAAACTCATCAGACTCAAAGAGCAGTAAAATGGTCTCAGTTCATCCATAATGTGATCATTAACAGGTGATCTGTTCAATGACAGACAACCAGTGACCATTAACACGTTTAATCTCAGCATTTGAATGTATTGTCTATAATGAAACATCAGCCATCATCATTTAGCCTATTTGCATTTTAACCTGGGGAAAGAATGTGGGTTTTCTTCATTATTTATTTGCATTTGAAAATATGTTGAATAAAAGCACCATCAGAACCCTATTGAAACTAATTCCACAAACCTGTGCTCCATATTCCTTCAGATCAATATAACCTGAAACATGACTTAAAGCCTTACTTTGTCCTGGTTTCCAGGGTTTCCACAAATACATGTGTTGCTGTTATTGTGTCTCTGTTGTTAATACAAATGAAGTATATAGGGACAAAGTGGTTAATGCATATTTTGTAATAATAATACAAATATACAAAGTAACTAGTAAAGTTTTCAAAAATAATTGTAGTGGAGTAAAAGTACAATATTTGCCTATGAGATGTAGTGGAGTAGAAGTAAAAGTACTGACATTTTTATATAATACTCCATTAAAGTAAAATATCCTCAAATTTGTTGGCTACTTAAGAACATGTATTTAGTTACTTTCCACCACTGGATTTCACTGTAAATAAAAATAAGAAATAAAATAAGAACATATAAAGCACACTATGAGACTTTCAATTGATTAGAAAAATGAAAAAATAACCAGGAACGCGCGGACACACAAGCAAATGCATGAAGTACAAATATGGAAAGAGAACTTAAGAAATACTGCTGACAATAGACTACTTTGTTGTTAATAATAATTTGCATTAAAAATTTAGGTGAAACACTGCAATTAATGTAAATACAAATAATAATACATCCCACATATCACTTGATAAAAGCATCACAGTGAGGACAACAAGACAATGAAACAGAAATATAAGAGAATACAGAAGAATGTCTTCTATATAAAACATTAGTTTATGTTATTACCTGTTAAGTAATAACAAACTAACTAAACTGACTGACTGTGATCATACAGTTGAGGTAAAGTAGTAATTAAATTTCACAATGCATTTAGAAGAATATATTAAGTATATTGGATCAATAGCCTTTTAATATAAGAGTTCTATATAACAATGCAGTGGTCCAGCCCCCCCCCCCCCACACACACACACACACACACACACACCTTGGCAAAGGTGTTACTTACTAGAGTGGGCCTGCTCTGACCTCTGACCAATCAGGTAACATCTACTCCCTAAGTACCCTGGCCAGACTGCATATATAAAGTGGGTTTTAGTGTTGTAATCAGAACAGATCATCTGAACCTAGAGAAAGCAGCAGAAGAAACAGCACTCAGCAAACATAATGACTACATTAATGACAAGGAGACAACAGGAGGCAAGAAGAAGGGGCCTGAAAAAGCATCGATATGAATATGAACCATAGCAGCACTCTTCAAGGACATGTACAGGTAAGGGTCTATGATTAAAACCGCAAGCAGACACATGCAAACTCTGAATACAAACTTACAAGCAAACATTAATCATTCAAATAATAATAATAAAGTCAACTGAGCATAAGCAACATTTATTAGTGTGGCCTGAGTCGCCTAAACATATCTAGATGTTTTGTGATGTCAAAATGCTAATATTCATAATTTGTATTAGATTGCCAGTGAGTGAGTAAATAAATAGCTAGATTTGAATTCAAATTATCTCTTTCATCAGTACTTTAGTTTAGTAAATCAGCAGTGATTAGGCTGCTAGTTAAATTGACGTGGAGATATATCTCAAAGATACCATTGGTATGTTATGGTATAGTCATGGTAATTGGGAGATAATTCATGTGTAATTCTGTGTGACAATTTATTGAGCGTGTGGAAGACTACTGTGATTGATTTTCTTGTGTATGATAATCCAAATTCTCCATCTCTCTTCTCTCTCTACAGGTGCTAAGAAAAAGCAGCAGTCTTTTCAAAGACTCTCGACCGAACACAAATCCGTCTTCCCCCGACACTCCAGCGTGTCCAGCTCCACTAGCTCTAATCCAGAGTGGGACATAGATGAGCAGGATGGTGATGATGATGTCCCTTCCCCAGCGGTTTACGCTGATATCCTGACCACCGCCTCCCCCTTGCGCTCAACTGTCCCTTCCCCAACACCACTGACCATCGTGACCACCAGCTCCACACAACATTCTGATCCAAAGATGTGCATAGCTGAGCAGGAATTTCTGGATGAAGGCGAGTACATCCTCCTGAGTTTCATGGAGGAAGGAGGCTATGGGACGGTGGCCAAAGCCATCAAAACGTCTACGTGGGACACAGTGGCCATCAAGATTTTGAAAAAACGCAGCAATTACGAGAAAGTGGCAGAACACGAGGTAAGCTAGCGTTGCTTTGTGAGCTTCTCAAAGTGTTGGCATAATTTGTTATGTTATGACCCATGTCTAAATCTGTCTTCTTGTATTCCTAGATGGCCATGTTGCAAAAGCTGCAAGTCCTGGACCCTGACACATGTGGAATAGTGAGATATTACGACAGCTTTGTGCATAAGGGATTTCAATGCATGGTGTTTGAGTCTCTGGATATTGATCTCCTGGGGTTTGTGAATGGGAGAGATTCTCCTATGTCCATGGCGGAGATAAGACCCATCATACAGCAGGTATGGTTTTGAAATGATAAGTGATGGTTACACATTGAGAAAAAAATATTCAGTTGGATTTCACACCACCTTTTGCTGCACATATCAATATTAATCATGATCTTTATTCTTGACTTGCAGCTTGCCGTTGCACTCCAGGCCCTGAAGGGTATAGGTCTCATCCATACAGACATCAAACTGGAGAACATCATGCTGGTGAACCAACGAGAACAACCCCTCAAAGTCAAACTCATTGACTTTGGTCTAGCCGTTCCTGCCTCTGAGACTAAACAATGGAGGATCAAACCAATTCTTGAGTACAGGTGAGTTATTATGAGCTCGATTTTGTGTTAAATTGTATTGGCCTTTTCATGCTTTACTGAAAGCACATAAGTGCAATGACTGCAATTGAGCAGACAGTTATTATATTGCTAACATACTTTTATTTTACAACCCACAGAGCACCAGAAGTATTCCTAGGCCTCCCACTCACAGAGGCACTTGATATGTGGTCATTGGGCTGTGTGGTGGCTAATGCCATGCTGAGTCATGATATATTCTGTGGGGACACTGAATATGATATGGTGAGTTCTACCGAAGTTACATGTTTATCTTATATCTGGATCTATGTTTACCTAAGACTGTTACATGAAATATTGTGAATATGTGAAATAATAATCTTGTGTTTTTCTGCAGCTTCAATCCATCCTCTTGATGCTTGGTATGCCGGCGCAATCTCTCTTGGATGCTGGACATACAACCTGCAGAACAGAAAGCCACTCACTGGAAGAAGTGTTCAACTTTCTGCACGCTGATGAAACTGGTGACATGTGTGCCTTCATGGACCTGTTGAAACGAATGCTTTGTCTGGATCCAATGGAGAGGATAACACCTGACCAGGTGTTGAACCATCCCTTCATCACCATGTCTCACCTCACCCCCTCAGAGTAAGTCCACAAATAATGTGGGATCTTGAGGTTGAGGTTTTTGTTTTGTGAAACAATTTGAACTCACAACGGAATCAATGGAGTTACACTCCACTGCTTTTGCAATGGTACTGTCACGTAGAGCATGTATGATATCTGCTGCTGGGTGTTTTCTCTCACCTGAGAGACCAAGAGACTGAATTTATATCTGCTGCTATTCATAGCTGCCGCTATGATTTTCCTCTTTACTAATTCTGCTTAATTTTATTTCTATGTTGACCATGCAATTTATTTAAATATATTTATATTAGACATTTCATATTAGACATTTTATATTAGACATTTTATATTAGACATTTTATATAAGACATTTTATATTAGACATTTTATATTAGACATTTTATATTAGATATTGTGAGTGTTGTCAGTGACACAGAAAATATGTGGTCTTTCTTCCATCCTCAGCCAGTATACGTCTTCACAGTGGGAAGTGTGTCCTGTCTGTGTTCATATCAGACAGTACATGGTGTTTTACTGTGAGGTCAGCTGTTTATCTGTATTCTCTCTCTTTCATTTGGATCATCTCTCATGTCCAGTTCTCTGGTTACTGTTTCACATCATTGTTGGCATTCCAAGAGAGAGAGAAGAAATGAGCACATACATTTTGTACATATTTTTCTAGTGATATATGTTGTAAGCATGGTTGAAATAAAACTTGATACTTTGAAAGAAATATGGTGTACGTTCTTATATATCTGGTACAGCCCCTGCTTCAATATTTTTCATCACATAACTGTTTCTCAATTATATTAAAGGAATATTTTAGTTTCAAACATGTTTTGGGTCATTTAAACATCTATTCAGGCTTTTTTGAGGACCCTAGACAGTTTTTAAGTTACTTGATTCAGTATTTAGATATTTGATATTCATTTTAGCAGACACCCTTCCTATACAAACCATTGTAACTTCAAACTCCATTTAACCATGTTAGATTCATTGAAGACACCCGTATGTTGGGGGGATTAAAAAAAATTGACCAAGTCACAACAACCAAGTTATACATTCCATCCAATAAGGAGAGATACTCCTGCAAAGATAATGTATCAGCTTGTGTATCAGTTATCCTGTGTCCTGTTGAGTTCTCTCCCCTGATTGGATAAAATATATTTTCTAAAGAGCTGGAGACATGGGGAGACCTCTGTTACTAAACAAACCCTATGGTTTATTGATGTTGTTTTGCTGAAACTCATCAGACTCAAAGAGGTGTAAAATGGTCTCAGTTCATCCATAATGTGATCATTAACAGGTGATCTGTTCAATGCCAGACAACCAGTGTAATCTCTGCATTTGAATGTATTGTCTATAATGAAGCATCAGCTATCATCATTTAGCCTATTTGCATTTTAACCTGGGGAAAGAATGTGGGGTTTCTTCATTATTTATTTGCATTTGAAAATACATAGAATAAAAGCACCATCAGAACCCTATTGAAACTAATTCCACAAATCAATACAACCTGAACAAGGACTTAAAGCCTTACACTGTCCTGGTTTCCACAAATACATGTGTTGCTGTTATTGTGTCTCTGTTGTTAATAAAAATGAAGTATATAGGGATAAAGTGGTTAATGCATATTTTGTAATAATAATACAAATCTACAAAGTAACTAGTAAAGTTTTCAAAAATAATCATAGTGGAGTACAATATTTGCCTATGAGATGTAGTGGAGTAGAAGTAAAAGTACTGAGATGTTTTAAATACTCCATTAAAGTAGAAAAAACTCAAATGTGTTACTTAAGCACATGTATTTAGTTACTTTCCACCACTGGATTTCACTGTAAATAAAATAAATCAAATAAGAACATATAAAGCACAATATGAGACTTTCAATTGATTAGAAATATGAAAAAATAACCAGGAACGCGCGCACACACAAGCAAATGCATGAAGTACAAATATGGAAAGAGAACTTCAGAAATACTGCTGACAATAGACTACTTTGTTGTTGAGCCTTGAAAATTGGAAATAAGTTGCAGTAAAAATGTAGGTGAAACACTGCAATTAATGTAAATACAAATAATAATACATCCCACACATCACTTTATAAAAGCATCACAGTGAGGACAACAAGACAATGGCAATAGAAATATAAGAGAATACAGAAGAATGTGAGGTATATTCTTCCACTGCCTTAAAGGCTCTATTGAGTTGCCAACAACGCCATATTGTAGATAAGTTTGTTGTTCCAGAGATGAGAATGAATGGTGGTAGAATGAATTTGAGTCATCACTCCAGCAAGTGAGGTTTCTTTGCTTCCATTTATTGCATAGTACAGAGTTCCACAGCCAGCTCCACAGCCTGTCGGCCGGGAGTGGCACACACACACACTACAAGCTTACATGTCATAGTCTATATAGCACTGAATAGGTGGGTGGGGGTCAGCCTCCAAAAGTGAGACCCCACCCAGACAAACAATAGATCACCCTCTGAGTTCCCTGATTCAATTTGCACCTGTATGAAGCAGGAAAGGGGGATGGGGACACATGCTCTCTCTCCCAGGTGAGACAAAGAAAATGCTAAGAGCACCCCACACCCCGCTCAGACAAACCGGCACCTCTCTACTTGAATCCCCTCTTGTGTCTGACTGTAGGCTACTTGTAGACTTTGTGAAGTTAAATAATGCTAACAAATGTGTATGCTATGTTATTAAATATACTCCAAATGTCTTCCCCCCCCCCCCCACACACACACACACACACACACACACACACACACACCTTGGCAAAGGTGTTACTTACTAGAGTGGGCCTGCTCTGACCTCTGACCAATCAGGTAACATCTACTCCCTAAGTACCCTGGCCAGACTGCATATATAAAGTGGGTTTTAGTGTTGTAATCAGAACAGATCATCTGAACCTAGAGAAAGCAGCAGAAGAAACAGCACTCAGCAAACATAATGACTACATTAATGACAAGGAGACAACAGGAGGCAAGAAGAAGGGGCCTGAAAAAGCATCGATATGAATATGAACCATACCAGCACTCTTCAAGGACATGTACAGGTAAGGGTCTATGATTAAAACCGCAAGCAGACACATGCAAACTCTGAATACAAACTTACAAGCAAACATTAATCATTCAAATAATAATAATAAAGTCAACTGAGCATAAGCAACATTTATTAGTGTGGCCTGAGTCGCCTAAACATATCTAGATGTTTTGTGATGTCAAAATGCTAATATTCATAATTTGTATTAGATTGCCAGTGAGTGAGTAAATAAATAGCTAGATTTGAATTCAAATTATCTCTTTCATCAGTACTTTAGTTTAGTAAATCAGCAGTGATTAGGCTGCTAGTTAAATTGACGTGGAGATATATCTCAAAGATACCATTGGTATGTTATGGTATAGTCATGGTAATTGGGAGATAATTCATGTGTAATTCTGTGTGACAATTTATTGAGCGTGTGGAAGACTACTGTGATTGATTTTCTTGTGTATGATAATCCAAATTCTCCATCTCTCTTCTCTCTCTACAGGTGCTAAGAAAAAGCAGCAGTCTTTTCAAAGACTCTCGACCGAACACAAATCCGTCTTCCCCCGACACTCCAGCGTGTCCAGCTCCACTAGCTCTAATCCAGAGTGGGACATAGATGAGCAGGATGGTGATGATGATGTCCCTTCCCCAGCGGTTTACGCTGATATCCTGACCACCGCCTCCCCCTTGCGCTCAACTGTCCCTTCCCCAACACCACTGACCATCGTGACCACCAGCTCCACACAACATTCTGATCCAAAGATGTGCATAGCTGAGCAGGAATTTCTGGATGAAGGCGAGTACATCCTCCTGAGTTTCATGGAGGAAGGAGGCTATGGGACGGTGGCCAAAGCCATCAAAACGTCTACGTGGGACACAGTGGCCATCAAGATTTTGAAAAAACGCAGCAATTACGAGAAAGTGGCAGAACACGAGGTAAGCTAGCGTTGCTTTGTGAGCTTCTCAAAGTGTTGGCATAATTTGTTATGTTATGACCCATGTCTAAATCTGTCTTCTTGTATTCCTAGATGGCCATGTTGCAAAAGCTGCAAGTCCTGGACCCTGACACATGTGGAATAGTGAGATATTACGACAGCTTTGTGCATAAGGGATTTCAATGCATGGTGTTTGAGTCTCTGGATATTGATCTCCTGGGGTTTGTGAATGGGAGAGATTCTCCTATGTCCATGGCGGAGATAAGACCCATCATACAGCAGGTATGGTTTTGAAATGATAAGTGATGGTTACACATTGAGAAAAAAATATTCAGTTGGATTTCACACCACCTTTTGCTGCACATATCAATATTAATCATGATCTTTATTCTTGACTTGCAGCTTGCCGTTGCACTCCAGGCCCTGAAGGGTATAGGTCTCATCCATACAGACATCAAACTGGAGAACATCATGCTGGTGAACCAACGAGAACAACCCCTCAAAGTCAAACTCATTGGTCTAGCCGTTCCTGCCTCTGAGACTAAACAATGGAGGATCAAACCAATTCTTGAGTACAGGTGAGTTATTATGAGCTCGATTTTGTGTTAAATTGTATTGGCCTTTTCATGCTTTACTGAAAGCACATAAGTGCAATGACTGCAATTGAGCAGACAGTTATTATATTGCTAACATACTTTTATTTTACAACCCACAGAGCACCAGAAGTATTCCTAGGCCTCCCACTCACAGAGGCACTTGATATGTGGTCATTGGGCTGTGTGGTGGCTAATGCCATGCTGAGTCATGATATATTCTGTGGGGACACTGAATATGATATGGTGAGTTCTACCGAAGTTACATGTTTATCTTATATCTGGATCTATGTTTACCTAAGACTGTTACATGAAATATTGTGAATATGTGAAATAATAATCTTGTGTTTTTCTGCAGCTTCAATCCATCCTCTTGATGCTTGGTATGCCGGCGCAATCTCTCTTGGATGCTGGACATACAACCTGCAGAACAGAAAGCCACTCACTGGAAGAAGTGTTCAACTTTCTGCACGCTGATGAAACTGGTGACATGTGTGCCTTCATGGACCTGTTGAAACGAATGCTTTGTCTGGATCCAATGGAGAGGATAACACCTGACCAGGTGTTGAACCATCCCTTCATCACCATGTCTCACCTCACCCCCTCAGAGTAAGTCCACAAATAATGTGGGATCTTGAGGTTGAGGTTTTTGTTTTGTGAAACAATTTGAACTCACAACGGAATCAATGGAGTTACACTCCACTGCTTTTGCAATGGTACTGTCACGTAGAGCATGTATGATATCTGCTGCTGGGTGTTTTCTCTCACCTGAGAGACCAAGAGACTGAATTTATATCTGCTGCTATTCATAGCTGCCGCTATGATTTTCCTCTTTACTAATTCTGCTTAATTTTATTTCTATGTTGACCATGCAATTTATTTAAATATATTTATATTAGACATTTCATATTAGACATTTTATATTAGACATTTTATATTAGACATTTTATATAAGACATTTTATATTAGACATTTTATATTAGACATTTTATATTAGATATTGTGAGTGTTGTCAGTGACACAGAAAATATGTGGTCTTTCTTCCATCCTCAGCCAGTATACGTCTTCACAGTGGGAAGTGTGTCCTGTCTGTGTTCATATCAGACAGTACATGGTGTTTTACTGTGAGGTCAGCTGTTTATCTGTATTCTCTCTCTTTCATTTGGATCATCTCTCATGTCCAGTTCTCTGGTTACTGTTTCACATCATTGTTGGCATTCCAAGAGAGAGAGAAGAAATGAGCACATACATTTTGTACATATTTTTCTAGTGATATATGTTGTAAGCATGGTTGAAATAAAACTTGATACTTTGAAAGAAATATGGTGTACGTTCTTATATATCTGGTACAGCCCCTGCTTCAATATTTTTCATCACATAACTGTTTCTCAATTATATTAAAGGAATATTTTAGTTTCAAACATGTTTTGGGTCATTTAAACATCTATTCAGGCTTTTTTGAGGACCCTAGACAGTTTTTAAGTTACTTGATTCAGTATTTAGATATTTGATATTCATTTTAGCAGACACCCTTCCTATACAAACCATTGTAACTTCAAACTCCATTTAACCATGTTAGATTCATTGAAGACACCCGTATGTTGGGGGGATTAAAAAAAATTGACCAAGTCACAACAACCAAGTTATACATTCCATCCAATAAGGAGAGATACTCCTGCAAAGATAATGTATCAGCTTGTGTATCAGTTATCCTGTGTCCTGTTGAGTTCTCTCCCCTGATTGGATAAAATATATTTTCTAAAGAGCTGGAGACATGGGGAGACCTCTGTTACTAAACAAACCCTATGGTTTATTGATGTTGTTTTGCTGAAACTCATCAGACTCAAAGAGGTGTAAAATGGTCTCAGTTCATCCATAATGTGATCATTAACAGGTGATCTGTTCAATGCCAGACAACCAGTGTAATCTCTGCATTTGAATGTATTGTCTATAATGAAGCATCAGCTATCATCATTTAGCCTATTTGCATTTTAACCTGGGGAAAGAATGTGGGGTTTCTTCATTATTTATTTGCATTTGAAAATACATAGAATAAAAGCACCATCAGAACCCTATTGAAACTAATTCCACAAATCAATACAACCTGAACAAGGACTTAAAGCCTTACACTGTCCTGGTTTCCACAAATACATGTGTTGCTGTTATTGTGTCTCTGTTGTTAATAAAAATGAAGTATATAGGGATAAAGTGGTTAATGCATATTTTGTAATAATAATACAAATCTACAAAGTAACTAGTAAAGTTTTCAAAAATAATCATAGTGGAGTACAATATTTGCCTATGAGATGTAGTGGAGTAGAAGTAAAAGTACTGAGATGTTTTAAATACTCCATTAAAGTAGAAAAAACTCAAATGTGTTACTTAAGCACATGTATTTAGTTACTTTCCACCACTGGATTTCACTGTAAATAAAATAAATCAAATAAGAACATATAAAGCACAATATGAGACTTTCAATTGATTAGAAATATGAAAAAATAACCAGGAACGCGCGCACACACAAGCAAATGCATGAAGTACAAATATGGAAAGAGAACTTCAGAAATACTGCTGACAATAGACTACTTTGTTGTTGAGCCTTGAAAATAACTTGGAAATAAGTTGCAGTAAAAATGTAGGTGAAACACTGCAATTAATGTAAATACAAATAATAATACATCCCACACATCACTTTATAAAAGCATCACAGTGAGGACAACAAGACAATGGCAATAGAAATATAAGAGAATACAGAAGAATGTGAGGTATATTCTTCCACTGCCTTAAAGGCTCTATTGAGTTGCCAACAACGCCATATTGTAGATAAGTTTGTTGTTCCAGAGATGAGAATGAATGGTGGTAGAATGAATTTGAGTCATCACTCCAGCAAGTGAGGTTTCTTTGCTTCCATTTATTGCATAGTACAGAGTTCCACAGCCAGCTCCACAGCCTGTCGGCCGGGAGTGGCACACACACACACTACAAGCTTACATGTCATAGTCTATATAGCACTGAATAGGTGGGTGGGGGTCAGCCTCCAAAAGTGAGACCCCACCCAGACAAACAATAGATCACCCTCTGAGTTCCCTGATTCAATTTGCACCTGTATGAAGCAGGAAAGGGGGATGGGGACACATGCTCTCTCTCCCAGGTGAGACAAAGAAAATGCTAAGAGCACCCCACACCCCGCTCAGACAAACCGGCACCTCTCTACTTGAATCCCCTCTTGTGTCTGACTGTAGGCTACTTGTAGACTTTGTGAAGTTAAATAATGCTAACAAATGTGTATGCTATGTTATTAAATATACTCCAAATGTCTTCCATATAAAACATTAGTTTATGTTATTACCTGTTAAGTAATAACAAACTAACTAAACTGACTGACTGTGATCATACAGTTGAGGTAAAGTAGTAATTATATTTCACAATGCATTTAGAAAAATATATTAAGTATATTGGATCATTAGCCCCATATATAAGAGTTCTATATAACAATGCAGGGGTCCAGCCCTCCCCCCAACACACACATACACCTTGGGAAAGGTTGAAATAAAATCCTTGAAAGAAATGTTGTGCCTTCATAAGTTCTTGAATACGGTAGAGCCCAGGATCACCCTTCATATTACCATTGCTCAATTATATTAACACATTTCACATTATGAAAGAACAATAATCATTTCCATGTGTTAGGCCTATTCTGTAGTTTTGCTGAAACTCATCAGACTCAAAGAGCAGTAAAATGGTCTCAGTTCATCATAATGTGATCATTAACAGGTGATCTGTTCACTGCCAGACAACCAGTGACCATTACCACGTTAAATCGCTGTGTGAGAATGCCCGACTTGAGGCTGGAAGCAGTAGGGGCCTTGAGTAAGCTTTAACCTGTATTTATTCATCATAGAACAGACAACAAGGACAAGAACATCACATTCATAGCTCTGCCTTTTATGCTCAGCTGAGCTAATGAGCCAGCCTGGACTATACCACTGTAAGGGGTGTATTCTAACTCAGAGCACACAATTAACAGAGCATACAATCAAGTATACTAAAATGTATGAACTATAGATAAGGCTTCCTTCAAAATTACTCTATTACAGCACCTTTAACATTTCACAAAGGGTAATAATAATTTCCATGTGAAATTCCTAATACTATAGTTTTGCTGAAACCCATCAGACTCAAAGAGCAGTAAACTGGTCTCTGTTCATCATAATGTGATCATTAACAGGTGATCTGTTCAATGCCAGACAACCAGTGACCATTAACACGTTTAATCTCAGCATTTGAATGATGCATTGTCTATAATAAAGCATCAGCCATCATCATTTAGCCTATTTGCATTTTAACATGGTCCAGGTGAAAGAATGCAGGTTTTCTTATTTGCATTCAAAATACTTTAAATGAAAGCACAATCAAAACCCAATTGAAACTAGTTCCACACACCCTGCTCCACATTCCTTCAGAGCAACACAACATGAACAATGACTCAAAGCCTTAAATTGTCTTGTTTCCATATACCTCAGTGGATAAAAGCATCACAGTGAGGACAACAAGACAATGAAACAGAAACATAAGAGAATACATAAGAATGTATTATATATACTTTTTTTTAAATTATTTGTATTATTAGAAGTCCAACTGATGATACATTTAATACCTTTTAAGTAATAACAAACGAACTAAACTAACTCTGACTGCGATCATAAAGTTGAGGTAAATTAGCAATCACATTTCACAATGCATTTAGAAAAATATATTAAGTATATGTTCATGGATAAATAAATAGCCTTTTAATATAACAGTTTAATATAATACTTTAGGGATCCAGTGACCCCCCTCTACCCAACACACCTTGGTAAAGGTGTTACCTGATTGGTCAGACTGGGCCAGGCTACTCTGACCAACCAGGTAACATCTTCCCTAAGTACCCTGGCTAGACTGCATATATAATGTGGGTTTAGTGTTTTCTTCAGAACGGATCTTCTGAACCTAGAGAAAGCAGCAGAAGAAAGAGGACTCAACAAACACACCATGACTACATTAATGGCCAGGAGACAACAGGAGACAAGAAGAAGGGGCCTGAAAATGCATCGCTTTGAACCATACCAGCGCTCTGCAAGGACATGTACAGGTAAGGGTCAATGACCAAACACACATGTTGTCTTGTCAAAATGCATAGATAAGTATTTCTATAATTAAAATGAAATCTAAAATGTATTAGATTGAAGTGAGGCTACTTGATCAAATACATAGGCTAAATGTAAGGGGTCTAAATTATCTCTCTTCTCTCTATAGGTGCTCAGAAAAAGCAGCAGCTTTTTCAAAAACCCTCCATGGACAAATACTTTGATGTCACCACCCCAATGGTTGACATCCTGACCAGGATCTTCCCCCGACACTCCAGCATGTCCAGCTCCACTAGCTCTTATCCAGACTGGGACAATGTTGAGCAGAACATAATCAACTCAGACGATGTCCCTTCCCCATCGGTTAACGTTGACACCGTGACCCCGGCCGCCCCGAAACCCGCCATCGTGTCCTGTTCATTTAGCTCGGATCCAGAGTGGGGCAGAGTTGAGCTGGACGTGTTCAACTCTGTCGATGTCCCTTCCCCAACATCACTGATCATCGTGACCACCAGCTCCTCCCAACACTCTGATGATCCAGACAGTTGCATATCTGAGCAGGACTTGCTGGACAGAGGCATGTACCTCGTCCAGAGCTTCATCGGGGAAGGAAGCTTTGGGACGGTGGCCAAAGCCATCAACACGTTCACCGGTGACACGGTGGCCATCAAGATATTAAAAATAAAAGATCGTTATAATTACGATGAAGTGGCAGCACGTGAGGTAAGCATCGTTTTGGAAGATGTTGCCTATTTGGGCATAATTTATTATGTATACCTGTCTAAATCTTCTTGTATTCCTAGATGGCCATGTTGCAAACGCTGCAAGTCCTGGACCCTGACACGTGTGGAATAGTGAGATATTACGACAGCTTTGTGCATAAAGGATTGAGATGCATGGTGTTTGAGTCTCTGGATATTAATCTCCTGGATTTCTTCAATGGGAAAGGTTCTCCTATGTCCACGATGGAGACGAAACGCATCATACAGCAGGTATGGGACAATTATATTTGAAAGTGATGGCAACAAATTGAGTTATCACCAACTTGATGTGCATACTAATATTAATCATGATCTTTATTCTTGACTTGCAGCTTGCCATTGCACTCCAGGCCCTGAAGGGTATAGGTCTCATCCATACAGACATCAAACTAGATAACGTCATGCTGGTGAACCAACGAGAACAACCCCTCAAAGTCAAACTCATTGACTTTGGTCTCGCCGTTCCTGTCTCTGAGACTAAGGAACGGAGGATCAAGCCGCCTCTTTGGTATAGGTGAGTTCTATAGAGACACTCTTTTGGGCTACGGTATATGTTGTATTAATATATTATTCATCATTGTCTTATTATCTGCTTTACTGAAAACACATGCAAGCAAAGATTCAAAATGAAGTGTGACAAGTGCAATTGAGAAGAAACGTGTTTGTTGCTAACATTACCCTTTTATTTTACAACCCACAGAGCACCAGAACTCTTCCTGGGACTCCCAATCACAGAGGCACTTGATATGTGGTCACTGGGCTGTATGGTGGTTAATGGGATGCGGTTCCGTGATCTCTTCCCCGGGAATACTGAATATGATGTGGTGAGTATTGTACTGATGCACTGCGCATTACAACATGCATTCTGATTCTACTCTGAATAAACCATACAGTAGTTGCACTTTTTTTAAATTTAGATCTAGGTTTGTATAAGACTCTTATATAAAACAATTTGATTAAGTGAAATATCCTGTGTTTTTCTGCAGCTTCAATCCATCCTCTTGACGCTTGGTATGCCAGAACAATCTCTCTTGGATGCTGGACAAACAACTTGCAGCTTTTTCACCAAGGACAACGATACATGGAGATTTAAGGTATGACTGCAACTAATATTGGCGTAATAACTTAATCTCTGACATTTTCGAGTAGGCTATCTTTGCACGTCATTCAATCAAATCACTAAAACTGAAAATATTTTTGTTTTGTATTTTTCTAGAAACCAGAGGAGTATTGCATAGAGCAGGAGTTTGAGGCAGACGATGAAGACCTCTTGGATGATACCTGCTCACTGGAAGAAGTGTTCACCTCCCTGTGTGACGATGCTGACGAAACTGGTGACATGTGGGTCTTCATGGACCTGTTGAAACGAATGCTTCATCTGGATCCAAAGGAGAGGATAACACCTGACCAGGTGTTGAACCATCCCTTCCTCACCATGTCTCACCTATGACCGTCTCATATATTAAGTATGCAGTCTCTGTTTGGAGGTGCATACTTGTGACGATGTCTCTATGAACTGTGGGATATTCATTTGTAGACTGATCTGAGCAATAACATATCAAGGTGTTTGTGGGGCCAACGATTACAAATGTACGGTACTCCCAGCTATTGTTATTTCATTCAGTGTACAGTACATGTTTGACAATGACAACACCACAAGATGGTGATGTCCACCAACACTGATCCTGACAGGACACTATGAAGTGTTGTCTCTCACCTGCACTAAACACTGTGATTTTATATTATGCTGCTATTCATTTCTGATGCAAATATGTATCTTCTTGCAGAAGAAGCATTTCTGCCTCGTTTTATTTATATTTTGACCATGCACCTTATGTATATATTTGACATTTTATATTTGACATATATTACATTTTATATTAGACAGTTCATATTTTATATTTGACATTGTGGCACATGTGAGTGCTGTGATTTGGTCATTGACACAGAAAAGATGTATTTTCTACGGATATGTTGTAAGCACTTGTGAACATGGTTGAAATAAAATCCTTGAAAGAAATGTTGTTTCTGCATAAGTTCTTGAATACGGTAGAGCCCAATATTAACACATTTCACATTATGAAAGAGCAATAATCATTTATATGTGTTAGGCCTATTTCTGTAGCTTTGCTGAAACTCATCAGACTCAAAGAGCAGTAAAATGGTCTCAGTTCATCATAATCTGATCATTAACCGGTGATCTGTTCACTGCCAGACAACCAGTGACCATTAACACGTTAAATATCTGTGTGAGAATGCCCGACTTGCGGCTGCTTCTATAGGGACCTTGAGTAGGGTTTAACCTGTATTCTTTCACCATAAAACAGACAACAAGGACAAGAACATCACATTCATAGCTCTGCCTTTATGCTCAGTTGAGCTAATGAGCCAGCCTGGACTATACCACTGTAAGGGGTGTATGCACACAATTAACAGAGCATACAATCAAGTATACTAAAACGTATGAACTATAGATAAGGCTTCCTTCAAAATTACTCTATTACAGCACCTTTAACATTTCACAAAGGGTAATATTAATTTCCATGTGATAGGCCTATTTCTATAGTTTTGCTGAAACCCATCAGACTCAAAGAGCAGTAAACTGGTCTCAGTTCACCCATAATGTGATCATTAACAAGTGATCTGTTCAATGCCAGACAACCAGTGACCATTAACACGTTTAATCTCAACATTTGAATGAGACATTGTCTATAATAAAGCATCAGCCATCATCATTTAGCCTATTTGCATTTTAACCTGGTCCAGGTGAAAGAATGCAGGTTTTCTTATTTGCATTCAAAATACTTTAAATGAAAGCACAATCAAAACCCAATTGAAACTAATTGCACACACCCTGAGTGCTCCACATTCCTTCAGAGCAACACAATATGAACAATGACTCAAAGCCTTCCCAGCAAACATTGGACGTCTGGCAGACGTGCAGATCAGGTTTATATTGGGTCCGTCCGCTCACTGGAAGAAGTGTTCAACTTTCTATACGCTGATGAAACTGGTGACATGTGTGTCTTCATGGACCTGTTGAAACGAATGCTTTGTCTGGATCCAATGGAGAGGATAACACCTGACCAGGTGTTGAACCATCCCTTCATCACCATGTCTTACCTCACCCCCTCAGAGTAAGTCCACAAATAATGTGGGATCTTGAGGTGGAGGTTTTTGTTTTGTGAACAATTTGAACTCACAACGGACTCAATGGATAGATTACACTCCACTGCTTTTGCACTGGTACTGTCACGTACAGTATGTAAGATATCTACTGCTGGGTGTTTTCTCTCACCTGAGAGACCAAGAGACTGAATTTATATCTGCTGCTATTCATAGCTGCTGCAGATGTTTCTCTATACTATTTCTGCTTAATTTTATTTCTATGTTGACCATGCAGTTTATTTATAGATATTTATATTAGACATTTTATATTAGACATTCGACATATTAGATATTGTGAGTGTTGTCAGTGACACAGAAAATATGTGGTCTTTCTTCCATCCTCAGTTTCAAACATGTTTTGGGTAATTTGGGTCAAACATCTATTCAGGCTTTTTTGAGGATCGTAGACAGTTTTTAAGCTACTTGATGCAGTATTTAGATATTTGATATTCATTTTATCAGACACCCTTCCTATACAAGCCCATTGTAAACTCCATTTAACCATGTTAGATTCATTGAAAACACACATATTTGGGGGGGGGGGGACCAAGTCACAATAATCAAGTTGGAAATTCCATCCAATAAGGAGAGAGAACCCTTCAAAGATCATCTATCAGCTTGTGTTTCAGTTATCCTGTTGAGTTCTCTCTCCTGATATACATAAAATATATGTTCTCAAGAGCTGGAGACATGGGGAGACCTCTGTTATTTCTGTAGTTCTGCTGAAACTTATCAGACTCAAAGAGGTGTAAAATGGTCTCAGTTCATCCATAATGTGATCATTAACAGCTGATCTGTTCAATGCCAGACAACCAGTGGCCATTAACATGTGCAATCTCTGCATTTGAATGTATTGTCTATAATAAAGCATCAGCCACCATCATTTAGCCTATTTGCATTTTAACCTGCATGGGAAATAATGTGGGGTTTCTTCATTATTTATTTGCATTTGAAAATACATTGAATAAAGGCACCATCAGAACCCTATTGAAACTAATTCCACAAACCTGTGCTCCACATTCCTTCAGATCAATATAACCTGAACAATGACTTAAAGCCTTACACTGTCCTGGTTTCCACAAATACATGTGCTGCTGTTATTGTGTCTCTGTTGTTAATAACCATGAAGTATATAGGGATAAAGTGTTTAATGTATGTTTTGCAATAATAATACAAATCTACAAAGTAACTAGTAAAGTTTTCAAAAATAATTGTAGTGGAGTAAAAGTGCAATATTTGCCTATGAGATGTAGTGGAGTAGAAGTAAAAATACTGACATTTTTTAAATACTCCATTAAACTCCATTAAAAACTTCAGAAATACTGCTGACAATAGACTACTTTGTTGTTAGGCCTTGAACATTGAACATTTGCAGTAAAAATGCAGGTGAAACACTGCAATTAATGTAAATACAAATAATAATACATCCCACACATCACTTGATAAAAGCATCACAGTGAGGACAACAAGACAATGACACAGAAATATAAGAGAATACAGAGGAATGTCTTATATATAAATTATATATTTGTTTTTATTTGAAGTCAAGCTGATGATACATTCGTTTTTGTTATTACCTGTTAAGTAATAACAAACTAACTAAACTGACTCTGACTGTGATCATAAAGTTGAGGTAATAATTCAATTGCACAGTGCATTTAGAAAACTATAGTAAGTATGCTGGATCAATAGCCTTTTAATATAAGAGTTCTTTATAACAATGCAGGGTGAACCCCCCCCCCCCCCCCCCAACACACACATACACCTTGGGAAAGGTGTTACCTGATTGGTCAGACTGGGCCAGGCTACTCTGACCAACCAGGTAGCATCTTCCCTAAGTACCCTGGCTAGACTGCATATATAATGTGGGTTTAGTGTTTTCTTCAGAACGGATCATCTGAACCAAGAGAAGGCAGCTAGAGAAAGCATCTGAACCTAGAGAAAGCAGCAGAAGAAAGAGGACTCAACAAACACACCATGACTACATTAATGGCCAGGAGACAACAGGAGACAAGAAGAAGGGGCCTGAAAATGCATCGCTTTGAACCATACCAGCGCTCTGCAAGGACATGCACAGGTAAAGGGTCAATGACCAAACACACACAATACATGTTGTCTAGTCAAA
Source organism: Gymnoscopelus braueri (assembly GCF_963280865.1). Taxonomy (NCBI): domain Eukaryota; kingdom Metazoa; phylum Chordata; class Actinopteri; order Myctophiformes; family Myctophidae; genus Gymnoscopelus; species Gymnoscopelus braueri. The sequence continues at coordinate 46,674,573 of NC_137617.1, forward strand.
ATGAATAGATATCTATAATTAAAGTAAAATCTATGATTTATTAGATTGAAGTGAGTCTACTTGATCAAATACATAGGCTAAATATAAGGGGTCTAACTTATCTCTCTTCTCTCTATAGGTGCTCAGAAAAAGCAGCAGCTTTTTCAAAAAAACTCCATGGACAAATACGTTGAGGTCAACACCCCAATGGTTGACATCCTGACCAGGATCTTCCCCCGACACTCCAGCATGTCCAGCTCCACTAGCTCTTATCCAGACTGGGACAATGTTGAGCAGGACATAATCAACTCAGACGATGTCCCTTCCCTGGCTATTAACGTTGACACCGTGATCCTGACCGCCCCCAAACCCTCCATCATGTCCTGTTCATTTAGCTCGGATCCAGAGTGGGGCAGAGTTGAGCTGGCCGTGTTCAACTCTGTTGATGTCCCTTCCCCAACATCACTGATCATCGTGACCACCAGCTCCTCCCAACACTCTGATGATCCAGAGAGTTGCATATCTGAGCAGGACTTGCTGGACAGAGGCATGTACCTCGTCCAGAGCTTCATTGGGGAAGGAAGCTTTGGGACGGTGGCCAAAGCCATCAACACGTTCACCGGTGACACAGTGGCCATTAAGATATTAAAAAAAGATCGTTATAATTATGATGAAGTGGCAGCACGTGAGGTAAGCATTGTTTTGGAAGATGTTGAATATTTTTGGCATATTTTATTATATATACCTGTCTAAATCTTCTTGTATTCCTAGATGGCTATATTGCAAACACTGCAAGTCCTGGACCCTGACACGTGTGGAATAGTGAGATTTTACGACAGCTTCGTGCATAAAGGATTGAGATGCATGGTATTTGAGTCTCTGGATATTAATCTCCTGGATTTCTTCAATGGGAGAGGTTCTCCTATGTCCATGATGGAGACGAGACGCATCATACAGCAGGTATGGTTTTGACAGTTATATTTCAAAGTGATAGCAACAAATTGAGTTCTCACCAACTTGATGTGCATACTAATATTAATCATAATCTTTATTCTTGACTTGCAGCTTGCCATTGCACTCCAGGCCCTGAAGGGTATAGGTCTCATCCATACAGACATCAAACTAGATAACGTCATGCTAGTGAACCAACGAGAACAACCCCTCAAAGTCAAACTCATTGACTTTGGTCTCGCCGTTCCTGTCTCTGAGACTAAGGAACGGAGGATCAAGCCGCCTCTTTGGTATAGGTGAGTTCTATAGAGACACTCTTTTGGGCTACGGTATATGTTGTATTAATATCTTATTCATCATTGTCTTATTATCTGCTTTACTGAAAGCACATGCAAGCAAAGATTCAAAATTAAGTGTGAAAAGTGCAATTGAGAAGAAACTTGTTTGTTGCTAACATTACCCTTTTATTTTACAACCCACAGAGCACCAGAACTCTTCCTAGGACTCCCAATCACAGAGGCACTTGATATGTGGTCACTGGGCTGTATGGTGGCTAATGGGATGCTGTTCCGTGATCTCTTCCCCGGGAATACTGAATATGATGTGGTGAGTATTCTACTGATGCACTGTGCATTAAAACAAGCATTCTGATTATACTCTGAATATACCATACAGTAGTTACATTTCCATTTTAGATCAAAGTTTGTATCATAAGACTCTTATATGAAAAATTGTGATTAAGTGAAATATCCTGTGTTTTTCTGCAGCTTCAATCCATCCTCTTGACGCTTGGTATGCCAGCACAATCTCTCTTGGATGCTGGACAAACAACCTGCAGCTTTTTCACCCAGGACAACGATACATGGGGATTTAAGGTATGACTGCAACTCATATTGGAGTAATAACATCATCTCTGACATTTTCGAGTAGGCTATCTCTGCACGTCATTCAATCAAATCATTAAAACTGAAAATGTTTTTGTTTTTTATTTTCTAGAAACCAGAGGAGTATTGCACAGAGCAGGAGTTTGAGGCAGAAGATGAAGACCTCTTGGATGATACCTGCTCACTGGAAGAAGCGTTCACCTCCCTGTGTGACGATGCTGATGAAACTGGTGACATGTGGGTCTTCATGGACCTGTTGAAACGAATGCTTCATCTGGATCCAAAGGAGAGGATAACACCTGACCAGGTGTTGAACCATCCCTTCATCACCATGTCCCACCTATGACCGTCTCATATATTAAGTATGCAGTCTCTGTTTGGAGGTGCTTGCTTGTGACGATGTCTCTATGAACTGTGGGATATTTGTAGACTGATCTGAGCAATAACATATCAAGGTGTTTGTGGGGCCAACAATTACAAATGTAAGGTACTTCCAAATATTGTTATTTGGTTCAGTGTACAGTACATGTTTGACAATGACACCACCACAAGATGGCGATGTCCGCCAACTGAGTTACCTATTACCTAAGACACTTCAGTCAACTGAAAATGAGATCATTTCCCATCAATCTGTTTACCCTTTGTGATCACAGTACTCGTAGTAATATACTGTATATTATTTAAGGATAAAGGCATCATCAGTGACTATGATTACATTACACCACTGCTGGTGCATTGGTGCTGTTAAGAGACGAATAAGAGACAGTTCCGTATTACAAGGGATGGTTGTCAACCCTACTCTAGGTGCTTTATATCCCTTATACACATGATATCTGCTGCTAAGTGTTGTCTCTCACCTGCACTAAACACTGTGATTCTATATTATGCTTCTTTTAGGATGCAAATGTTTGTCTACTTGCAGAAGAAGCATTTCTACTTTGACCATGCACCTTATGTATATATTTGACATTTTATATTTGACATAGTACTGTATAGTTGCTATTGTATATATATTTATATTACATTTTATATTAGACATTTTATATTAGACATCGTGGCACATGTGAGTGTTGTTGATTTGGTCATTGACACAGAAAAGCTGTATTTTCTACTGATATGTTGTAAGCACTTTGAAATAAAATCTGTGAAATAAATATTGTGTAGGAATACATTCTTAAATACGGTAGAGCCCAGGACCCCCCCCCTTCATAATACCGTTGAACAATTATATTAACACATTTCACATTATGAAAGAGCAATAATCATTTCCATGCGATAGGCCTATTTCTGTAGTTTTGCTGAAACTCATCAGACTCAAAGAGCAGTAAAATGGTCTCAGTTCATCATAATGTGATCATTAACAGGTGATCTGTTCAATGCCAGACAACCAGTGACCATTACCACGTTAAATCTCTGTGTGAGAATGCCCGACTTGCGGCTGGAAGCAGTATAGGGGCCTTGAGTAGGCTTTAACCTGTATTTATTCACCATAGAACAGACAACAAGACAAGAACATCACATTCATAGCTCTTTTATGCTCAGCTGAGCTAATGAGCCAGCCTGGACTATACCACTGTAAGTATTCTAACTCAGAGCACACAATTAACAGAGCATACAATCAAGTATACTAAAACTTATGAACTATAGATAAGGCTTCCTTCCAAATGACTCTATTACAGCACCTTTAAAATTTCACTAAGGGTAATAATAATTTCCATGTGATAGGCCTATTCCTAGTTTTGCTGAAACCCATCAGACTCAAAGAGCAGTAAAATGGTCTCAGTTCATCCATAATGTGATCATTAACAGGTGATCTGTTCAATGCCAGACAACTAGTGACCATTAACACGTTTAATCTCATCATTTGAATGACACATTGTCTATAATAAAGCATCAGCCATCATCATTTAGCCTATTTGCCTTTTAACCTGGTCCAGGTGAAAGAATGCAGGTTTTCTTATTTTTCTTATGTGTGGAATAGTGAGATTTTACGACAGCTTCGTGCATAAAGGATTGAGATGCATGGTGTTTGAGTCTCTGGATATTAATCTCCTGGATTTCTTCAATGGGAGAGGTTCTCCTATGTCCATGATGGAGACGAGACACATCATACAGCAGGTATGGTTTTGACAGTTATATTTCAAAGTGATGGCAACAAATTGAGTTCTCACCAACTTGATGTGCATACTAAGATTAAGTGTCCAGTTCTCTGGTTACTGTTTCACATCATTGTTGGCATTCCAAAAGAGAGAGAGAAGAAATGAGCACATGATGCATTTTGTACATAATATTTTCCTAGTGATATATGTTGTAAGCATGGTTGAAATAAAACTTGTTACATTGAAAGAAATATGGTGTACGTTCTTATATATCTGGTACAGCCCCTGCTTCAATATTTTTCATCACATAACTGTTGCTCAATTATATTAATGGGATATTTTAGTTTCAAACATGTTTTGGGTAATTTGGGTCAAACATATATTCAGGCTTTTTTGAGGACCCTAGACAGTTTTTAAGTTACTTGATTCAGTATTTAGATATTTGATATTCATTTTATCAGACACCCTTCCTATACAAGCCCATTGTAACCATTGTAAACTCCATTTAACCATGGTAGATTCATTGAAACACACATATTTTGGGGGGAAAGGACCAAGTCACAATAATCAAGTTGGAAATTCCATCCAATAAGGAGAGAGAACCCTTCAAAGATCATTTATCAGCTTGTGTTTCAGTTATCCTGTTGAGTTCTCTCTCCTGATATATAATTATAAAATATATGTTCTCAAGAGCTGGAGACATGGGGAGACCTCTGTTATTTCTGTAGTTCTGCTGAAACTTATCAGACTCAAAGAGGTGTAAAATGGTCTCAGTTCATCCATAATGTGATCATTAACAGGTGATCTGTTCAATGCCAGACAACCAGTGACCATTAACATGTGTAATCTCTGCATTTGAATGTATTGTCTATAATGAAGCATCAGCCACCATCATTTAGCCTATTTGCATTTTAACCTGCATGGGAAATAATCTGGGGTTTCTTCATTATTTATTTGCATTTGAAAATACATTGAATAAAGGCACCATCAGAACCCTATTGAAACTAATTCCACAAACCTGTGCTCCACATTCCTTCAGATCAATATAACCTGAACAATGACTTAAAGCCTTACACTGTCCTGGTTTCCACAAATACATGTGCTGCTGTTATTGTGTCTCTGTTGTTAATAACCATGAAGTATATAGGGATAAAGTGTTTAATGTATGTTTTGCAATAATAATACAAATCTACAAAGTAACTAGTAAAGTTTTCAAAAATAATTGTAGTGGAGTAAAAGTGCAATATTTGCCTATGAGATGTAGTGGAGTAGAAGTAAAAGTACTGACATTTTTAAATACTCCATTAAACTCCATTAAAAACTTCAGAAATACTGCTGACAATAGACTACTTTGTTGTTAGGCCTTGAACATTGGAAATCATTTGCAGTAAAAATGCAGGTGAAACACTGCAATTAATGTAAATACAAATAATAATACATCCCACACATCACTTGATAAAAGCATCACAGTGAGGACAACAAGACAATGACACAGAAATATAAGAGAATACAGAGGAATGTCTTATATATAAATTATATATTTGTTTTTATTTGTAGTCAAGCTGATGATACATTCGTTTTTTGTTATTACCTGTTAAGTAATAACAAACTAACTAAACTGACTCTGACTGTGATCATAAAGTTGAGGTAAAGTAGTAATTCAATTGCACAATGCATTTAGAAAACTATAGTAAGTATGCTGGATCAATAGCCTTTTAATATAAGAGTTCTTTATAACAATGCAGGGTGAACCCCCCCCCCCCCCAACACACACATACACCTTGGGAAAGGTGTTACCTGATTGGTCAGACTGGGCCAGGCTACTCTGACCAACCAGGTAACGTCTTCCCTAAGTACCCTGGCTAGACTGCATATATAATGTGGGTTTAGTGTTTTCTTCAGAACGGATCATCTGAACCAAGAGAAGGCAGCTAGAGAAAGCAGCTAGAGAAAGAGGACTCAACAAACACACCATGACTACATTAATGGCCAGGAGACAACAGGAGACAAGAAGAAGGGGCCTGAAAATGCATCGATTTGAACCATACCAGCGCTCTGCAAGGACATGTACAGGTAAGGGTCAATGACCAAACACACACACTACATGTTGTCTAGTCAAAATGCATAGATATCTATAATTAAAGTAAAATCTATGATTTATTAGATTGAAGTGAGGCTATTTGATCAAATACATAGGCTAAATATAAGGGGTCTAACTTATCTCTCTTCTCTCTATAGGTGCTCAGAAAAAGCAGCAGCTTTTTAAAAAAAACTCCATGGACAAATACGTTGAGGTCAACACCCCAATGGTTGACATCCTGACCAGGATCTTCCCCCGACACTCCAGCATGTCCAGCTCCACTAGCTCTTATCCAGACTGGGACAATGTTGAGCAGGACATAATCAACTCAGACGATGTCCATTCCCTGGCGATTAACGTTGACACAGTGATCCTGACCGCCCCCAAACCCTCCATCATGTCCTGTTCATTTAGCTCTGATCCAGAGTGGGGCAGAGTTGAGCTGGCCGTGTTCAACTCTGTTGATGTCCCTTCCCCAACATCACTGATCATCGTGACCACAGGCTCCTCCCAACACTCTGATGATCCAGAGAGTTGCATATCTGAGCAGGACTTGCTGGACAGAGGCATGTACCTCGTCCAGAGCTTCATTGGGGAAGGAAGCTTTGGGACGGTGGCCAAAGCCATCAACACGTTCACCGGTGACACAGTGGCCATTAAGATATTAAAAAAAGATCGTTATAATTATGATGAAGTGGCAGCACGTGAGGTAAGCATTGTTTTGGAAGATGTTGAATATTTTTGGCATAATTTATTATATATACCTGTCTAAATCTTCTTGTATTCCTAGATGGCTATATTGCAAACACTGCAAGTCCTGGACCCTGACACGTGTGGAATAGTGAGATTTTACGACAGCTTCGTGCATAAAGGATTGAGATGCATGGTGTTTGAGTCTCTGGATATTAATCTCCTGGATTTCTTCAATGGGAGAGGTTCTCCTATGTCCATGATGGAGACGAGACGCATCATACAGCAGGTATGGTTTTGACAGTTATATTTCAAAGTGATGGCAACAAATTGAGTTCTCACCAACTTGATGTGCATACTAATATTAATCATAATCTTTATTTTTGACTTGCAGCTTGCCATTGCACTCCAGGCCCTGAAGGGTATAGGTCTCATCCATACAGACATCAAACTAGATAACGTCATGCTAGTGAACCAACGAGAACAACCCCTCAAAGTCAAACTCATTGACTTTGGTCTCGCCGTTCCTGTCTCTGAGACTAAGGAACGGAGGATCAAGCCGCCTCTTTGGTATAGGTGAGTTCTATAGAGACACTCTTTTGGGCTACAGTATATGTTGTATTAATATCTTATTCATCATTGTCTTATTATCTGCTTTACTGAAAGCACATGCAAGCAAAGATTCAAAATTAAGTGTGAAAAGTGCAATTGAGAAGAAACTTGTTTGTTGCTAACATTACCCTTTTATTTTACAACCCACAGAGCACCAGAACTCTTCCTAGGACTCCCAATCACAGAGGCACTTGATATGTGGTCACTGGGCTGTATGGTGGCTAATGGGATGCTGTTCCGTGATCTCTTCCCCGGGAATACTGAATATGATGTGGTGAGTATTCTACTGATGCACTGTGCATTAAAACAAGCATTCTGATTATACCTTGAATATACCATACAGTAATTACATTTCCATTTTAGATCAAAGTTTGTATCATAAGACTCTTATATGAAAAATTGTGATTAAGTGAAATATCTTGTGTTTTTCTGCAGCTTCAATCCATCCTCTTGACGCTTGGTATGCCAGCACAATCTCTCTTGGATGCTGGACAAACAACCTGCAGCTTTTTCACCCAGGACAACGATACATGGGGATTTAAGGTATGACTGCAACTAATATTGGAGTAATAACATCATCTCTGACATTTTCGAGTAGGCTATCTCTGCACGTCATTCAATCAAATCATTAAAACTGAAAATGTTTTTTATTTTCTAGAAACCAGAGGAGTATTGCACAGAGCAGGAGTTTGAGGCAGAAGATGAAGACCTCTTGGATGATACCTGCTCACTGGAAGAAGCGTTCACCTCCCTGTGTGACGATGCTGATGAAACTGGTGACATGTGGGTCTTCATGGACCTGTTGAAACGAATGCTTCATCTGGATCCAAAGGAGAGGATAACACCTGACCAGGTGTTGAACCATCCTTTCATCACCATGTCCCACCTATGACCGTCTCATATATTAAGTATGCAGTCTCTGTTTGGAGGTGCTTGCTTGTGACGATGTCTCTATGAACTGTGGGATATTTGTAGACTGATCTGAGCAATAACATATCAAGGTGTTTGTGGGGCCAACAATTACAAATGTAAGGTACTTCCAAATATTGTTATTTGGTTCAGTGTACAGTACATGTTTGACAATGACACCACCACAAGATGGCGATGTCCGCCAACTGAGTTACCTATTACCTAAGACACTTCAGTCAACTGAAAATGAGATCATTTCCCATCAATCTGTTTACCCTTTGTGATCACAGTACTCGTAGTAATATACTGTATATTATTTAAGGACAAAGGCATCATCAGTGACTATGATTACATTCCACCACTGCTGGTGCATTGGTGCTGTTAAGAGACGAATAAGAGACAGTTCCGTATTACAAGGGATGGTTGTCAACCCTACTCTAGGTGCTTTATATCCCTTATACACATGATATCTGCTGCTAAGTGTTGTCTCTCACCTGTGATTCTATATTATGCTGCTATTCATTTAGGATGCAAATGTTTGTCTACTTGCAGAAGAAACATTTCTATTTTGACCATGCACCTTATGTATATATTTGACATTTTATATTTCACATAGTACTGTATAGTTGCTATTGTATATATATTTATATTACATTTTATATTAGACATTCTATATTAGACATCGTGGCACATGTGAGTGTTGTTGATTTGGTCATTGACACAGAAAAGCTGTATTTTCTACTGATACGTTGTAAGCACTTTGAAATAAAATCTGTGAAATAAATATTGTGTAGGAATACATTGTTAAATACGGTAGAGCCCAGGACCCCCCCCCCCTTCATAATACCGTTGAACAATTATATTAACACATTTCACATTATGAAAGAGCAATAATCATTTCCATGTGATAGGCCTATTTCTGTAGTTTTGCTGAAACTCATCAGACTCAAAGAGCAGTAAAATGGTCTCAGTTCATCATAATGTGATCATTAACAGGTGATCTGTTCAATGCCAGACAACCAGTGACCATTACCAAGTTAAATCTCTGTGTGAGAATGCCCGACTTGTGGCTGGAAGCAGTATAGGGGCCTTGAGTAGGCTTTAACCTGTATTTATTCACCATAGAACAGACAACAAGACAAGAACATCACATTCATAGCTCTTGTCTTTTATGCTCAGCTGAGCTAATGAGCCAGCCTGGACTATACCACTGTAAGTATTCTAACTCAGAGCACACAATTAACAGAGCATACAATCAAGTATACTAAAACTTATGAACTATAGATAAGGCTTCCTTCAAAATGACTCTATTAAAGCACCTTTAAAATTTCACAAAGGGTAATAATAATTTCCATGTGAAAGGCCTATTCCTAGTTTTGCTGAAACCCATCAGACTCAAAGAGCAGTAAAATGGTCTCAGTTCATCCATAATGTGATAATTAACAGGTGATCTGTTCGATGCCAGACAACTAGTGACCATTAGCACGTTTAATCTCATAATTTGAATGACACATTGTCTATAATAAAGCATCAGCCATCATCATTTAGCCTATTTGCCTTTTAACCTGGTCCAGGTGAAAGAATGCAGGTTTTCTTATTTGCATTCAAAATACTTTAAATGAAAGCACAATCAAAACCCAATTGAAACTAATTGCACACACCCTGAGTGTTCCACACTCCTTCAGAGCAACACAATATGAACAATGACTCAAAGCCTTAAATTGTCAGGTTTCCATATTTGTAAAAAACACTTTTCTGTTATCTTGTTTGTTTTGTTGTTACTCTACTGTTCAGTAGACACGTTACCATTCTGCACAGAACTCTGTGGGATTTCATTTAAATAAAGATAAGAAATAAGATGAAAACAATACAAGTTCAAAACACTTCAGAAATACTGCTGACAATAGACGACTTTGTTGTTAGGCCTTGGAAATTGGAAATAATTTGCAGTAAAAATGTAGGTGAAACACTGTAGTTAATGTAAATACAAATAATAATACATCCCACACATCACTTGATAAAAGCATCACAGTGAGGACAACAAGACAATGACACAGAAATATAAGAGAATACAGAGGAATGTCTTATATATAAATTATACATTTGTTTTACTTGAAGTCAAGCTGAGGATACATTAGTTTTTGTTATTACCTGTTTAGTATTACCTCTTAAGTAATAACTTAACTAAACTGACTCTGACTGTGATCATAAAGTTGAGGTAAAGTAGTAATTACATTACACAATGCATTTAGAAAACTATAGTAAGTATACTGAATCAATAGGCTTTTAATATAAGAGTTCTTTATAACAATGCAGGGTGCAACCCCCCCCCCCCAACACACACATACACCTTGGGAAAGGTGTTACCTGATTGGTCAGACTGGGCCAGGCTACTCTGACCAACCAGGTAGCATCTTCCCTAAGTACCCTGGCTAGACTGCATATATAATGTGGGTTTAGTGTTTTCTTCAGAACGGATCATCTGAACCTAGAGAAAGCAGCTAGAGAAAGTAGCTAGAGAAAGCATCTGAACCTAGAGAAAGCAGCAGAAGAAAGAGGACTCAACAAACACACCATGACTACATTAATGGCCAGGAGACAACAAGAGACAAGAAGAAGGGGCCTGAAAATGCATCGCTTTGAACCATACCAGCGCTCTGCAAGGACATGCACAGGTAAGGGTCAATGACCAAACACACACACTACTTGTTGTCTAGTCAAAATGCATAGATATCTATAATTAAAGTAAAATCTATCATTTATTAGATTGAAGTGAGGCTACTTGATCAAATACATAGGCTAAATATAAGGGTTCTAACTTCTCTCTCTTCTCTCTATAGGTGCTCAGAAAAAGCAGCAGCTTTTTCAAAAAAACTCCATGGACAAATACGTTGAGGTCAACACCCCAATGGTTGACATCCTGACCAGGATCTTCCCCCGACACTCCAGCATGTCCAGCTCCACTAGCTCTTATCCAGACTGGGACAATGTTGAGCAGGACATAATCAACTCAGACGATGTCCTTTCCCTGGCGATTAACGTTGACACCGTGATCCTGACCGCCCCCAAACCCTCCATCATGTCCTGTTCATTTAGCTCGGATCCAGAGTGGGGCAGAGTTGAGCTGGCCGTGTTCAACTCTGTTGATGTCCCTTCCCCAACATCACTGATCATCGTGACCACAGGCTCCTCCCAACACTCTGATGATCCAGAGAGTTGCATATCTGAGCAGGACTTGCTGGACAGAGGCATGTACCTCGTCCAGAGCTTCATTGGGGAAGGAAGCTTTGGGACGGTGGCCAAAGCCATCAACACGTTCACCGGTGACACAGTGGCCATTAAGATATTAAAAAAAGATCGTTATAATTATGATGAAGTGGCAGCACGTGAGGTAAGCATTGTTTTGGAAGATGTTGAATATTTTTGGCATAATTTATTATATATACCTGTCTAAATCTTCTTGTATTCATAGATGGCTATATTGCAAACACTGCAAGTCCTGGACCCTGACACGTGTGGAATAGTGAGATTTTACGACAGCTTTGTGCATAAAGGATTGAGATGCATGGTGTTTGAGTCTCTGGATATTAATCTCCTGGATTTCTTCAATGGGAGAGGTTCTCCTATGTCCATGATGGAGACGAGACGCATCATACAGCAGGTATGGTTTTGACAGTTATATTTCAAAGTGATGGCAACAAATTGAGTTCTCACCAACTTGATGTGCATACTAATATTAATCATAATCTTTATTCTTGACTTGCAGCTTGCCATTGCACTCCAGGCCCTGAAGGGTATAGGTCTCATCCATACAGACATCAAACTAGATAACGTCATGCTAGTGAACCAACGAGAACAACCCCTCAAAGTCAAACTCATTGACTTTGGTCTCGCCGTTCCTGTCTCTGAGACTAAGGAACGGAGGATCAAGCCGCCTCTTTGGTATAGGTGAGTTCTATAGAGACACTCTTTTGGGCTACGGTATATGTTGTATTAATATCTTATTCATCATTGTCTTATTATCTGCTTTACTGAAAGCACATGCAAGCAAAGATTCAAAATTAAGTGTGAAAAGTGCAATTGAGAAGAAACTTGTTTGTTGCTAACATTACCCTTTTATTTTACAACCCACAGAGCACCAGAACTCTTCCTAGGACTCCCAATCACAGAGGCACTTGATATGTGGTCACTGGGCTGTATGGTGGCTAATGGGATGCTCTTCTGTGATCTCTTCCCCGGGAATACTGAATATGATGTGGTGAGTATTCTACTGATGCACTGTGCATTAAAACAAGCATTCTGATTATACTCTGAATATACCATACAGTAGTTACATTTCCATTTTAGATCAAAGTTTGTATCATAAGACTCTTATATGAAAAATTGTGATTAAGTGAAATATCCTGTGTTTTTCTGCAGCTTCAATCCATCCTCTTGACGCTTGGTATGCCAGCACAATCTCTCTTGGATGCTGGACAAACAACCTGCAGCTTTTTCACCCAGGACAACGATACATGGGGATTTAAGGTATGACTGCAACTAATATTGGAGTAATAACATCATCTCTGACATTTTCGAGTAGGCTATCTCTGCACGTCATTCAATCAAATCATTAAAACTGAAAATGTTTTTGTTTTTTATTTTCTAGAAACCAGAGGAGTATTGCACAGAGCAGGAGTTTGAGGCAGAAGATGAAGACCTCTTGGATGATACCTGCTCACTGGAAGAAGCGTTCACCTCCCTGTGTGACGATGCTGATGAAACTGGTGACATGTGGGTCTTCATGGACCTGTTGAAACGAATGCTTCATCTGGATCCAAAGGAGAGGATAACACCTGACCAGGTGTTGAACCATCCTTTCATCACCATGTCCCACCTATGACCGTCTCATATATTAAGTATGCAGTCTCTGTTTGGAGGTGCTTGCTTGTGACGATGTCTCTATGAACTGTGGGATATTTGTAGACTGATCTGAGCAATAACATATCAAGGTGTTTGTGGGGCCAACAATTACAAATGTAAGGTACTTCCAAATATTGTTATTTGGTTCAGTGTACAGTACATGTTTGACAATGACACCACCACAAGATGGCGATGTCCGCCAACTGAGTTACCTATTACCTAAGACACTTCAGTCAACTGAAAATGAGATCATTTCCCATCAATCTGTTTACCCTTTGTGATCACAGTACTCGTAGTAAAATACTTTATATTATTTAAGGACAAAGGCATCATCAGTGACTATGATTACATTCCACCACTGCTGGTGCATTGGTGCTGTTAAGAGACGAATAAGAGACAGTTCCGTATTACAAGGGATGGTTGTCAACCCTACTCTAGGTGCTTTATATCCCTTATACACATGATATCTGCTGCTAAGTGTTGTCTCTCACCTGCACTAAACACTGTGATTCTATATTATGCTGCTATTCATTTAGGATGCAAATGTTTGTCTACTTGCAGAAGAAGCATTTCTATTTGACCGTGCACCTTATGTATATATTTGACATTTTATATTTGACATAGTACTGTATAGTTGCTATAGTATATATATTTATATTACATTTTATATTAGACATTTTATATTAGACATCGTGGCACATGTGAGTGTTGTTGATTTGGTCATTGACACAGAAAAGCTGTATTTTCTACTGATATGTTGTAAGCACTTTGAAATAAAATCTGTGAAATAAATATTGTGTAGGAATACATTCTTAAATACGGTAGAGCCCAGGACCCCCCCCCCCCCTTCATAATACTGTTGAACAATTATATGAACACATTTCACATTATGAAAGAGCAATAATCATTTCCATGTGATAGGCCTATTTCTGTAGTTTTGCTGAAACTCATCAGACTCAAAGAGCAGTAAAATGGTCTCGGTTCATCATAATGTGATCATTAGCAGGTGATCTGTTCAATGCCAGACAACCAGTGACCATTACCACGTTAAATCTCTGTGTGAGAATGCCGGACTTGCGGCTGGAAGCAGTATAGGGGCCTTGAGTAGGCTTTAACCTGTATTTATTCACCATAGAACAGACAACAAGACAAGAACATCACATTCATAGCTCTTGTCTTTTATGCTCAGCTGAGCTAATGAGCCAGCCTGGACTATACCACTGTAAGGGGTGTATTCTAACTCAGAGCACACAATTAACAGAGCATACAATCAAGTATACTAAAACTTATGAACTATAGACAAGGCTTCCTTCAAAATGACTCTATTACAGCACCTTTAACATTTCACAAAGGGTAATAATAATTTCCATGTGATAGGCCTATTCCTAGTTTTGCTGAAACCCATCAGACTCAAAGAGCAGTAAAATGGTCTCAGTTCATCCATAATGTGATCATTAACAGGTGATCTGTTCAATGCCAGACAACCAGTGACCATTAACACGTTTAATCTCAGCATTTGAATGATGCATTGTCTATAATAAAGCATCAGCCATCATCATTTAGCCTATTTGCATTTTAACATGGTCCAGGTGAAATAATGCAGGTTTTCTTATTTGCATTCAAAATACTTTAAATGAAAGCACAATCAAAACCCAATTGAAACTAATTCCACACAACCTGCTCCACTTTCCTTCAGAGCAACACAACATGAACAATGACTCAAAGCCTTAAATTGTCAGGTTTCCATATTTGTAAACAATAACACTTTTCTGTTATTGTGTTTGTTTTGTTGTTACTCTACTGTTCAGAGGACACATTACCATTATGCACAGAATTCTGTGGGATTTCATTTAAATAAAGATAAGAAATAAGATGAAAACAATACAAGTTCAAAACACTTCAGAAATACTGCTGACAATAGACTACTTTGTTGTTAGGCCGTGAAAAATGGAAATCCTTTGCAGTAAAAATGTAAGGTGAAACACTGCAATAAATGTAAATACAAATAATAATACACCAGACACCTCACTGGATAAAAGTATCACAGTGAGGACAACAAGACAATGAAACAGAAACATAAGAGAATACATAAGAATGTCTTATATATACTTTTTTTTAAATTATTTGTATTATTAGAAGTCCAACTGATGATACATTTTTTTTTTGTTAATACCTGTTAAGTAATAACAAACTAACTAAACTAACTCTGACTGCGATCATAAAGTTGAGGTAAATTAGCAATCACATTTCACAATGCATTTAGAAAAATATATTAAGTATATGTTCATGGATAAATAGCCTTTTAATATAACAGTTTAATATAACGATTTAGGGATCCAGTGACCCCCCTCTACCCAACACACCTTGGTAAAGGTGTTACCTGATTGGTCAGACTGGGCCAGGCTACTCTGACCAACCAGGTAACATCTTCCCTAAGTACCCTGGCTAGACTGCATATATAATGTGGGTTTAGTGTTTTCTTCAGAACAGATCTTCTGAACCTAGAGAAAGCAGCAGAAGAAAGAGGACTCAACAAACACACCATGACTACATTATTGGCCAGGAGACAACAGGAGACAAGAAGAAGGGGCCTGAAAATGCATCGCTTTGAACCATACCAGCGCTCTGCAAGGACATGCACAGGTAAGGGTCAATGACCAAACACACATACTACATGTTGTCTTGTCAAAATGCATAGATAAGTATTTCTATAATTAAAGTGAAATCTAAAATGTATTAGATTGAAGTGAGGCTATTTAAGCAAATAAATAGGCTAAATGTAAGGGGTCTAAATTATCTCTCTTCTCTCTATAGGTGCTCAGAAAAAGCAGCAGCTTTTTCAAAAAACCTCCATGGACAAATACTTTGATGTCACCACCCCAATGGTTGACATCCTGACCAGGATCTTCCCCAGACACTCCAGCATGTCCAGCTCCACTAGCTCTTATCCAGACTGGGACAATGTTGAGCAGAACATAATCAACTCAGACGATGTCCCTTCCCCATCGGTTAACGTTGACACCGTGACCCCGACCGCCCCGAAACCCGTCATCGTGTCCTGTTCATTTAGCTCGGATCCAGAGTGGGGCAGAGTTGAGCTGGACGTGTTCAACTCTGTCGATGTCCCTTCCCCAACATCACTGATCATCGTGACCACCAGCTCCTCCCAACACTCTGATGATCCAGACAGTTGCATATCTGAGCAGGACTTGCTGGACAGAGGCATGTACCTCGTCCAGAGCTTCATCGGGGAAGGAAGCTTTGGGACGGTGGCCAAAGCCATCAACACGTTCACCGGTGACACGGTGGCCATCAAGATATTAAAAATAAAAGATCGTTATAATTACGATGAAGTGGCAGCACGTGAGGTAAGCATCGTTTTGGAAGATGTTGCCTATTTGGGCATAATTTATTATGTATACCTGTCTAAATCTTCTTGTATTCCTAGATGGCCATGTTGCAAACGCTGCAAGTCCTGGACCCTGACACGTGTGGAATAGTGAGATATTACGACAGCTTTGTGCATAAAGGATTGAGATGCATGGTGTTTGAGTCTCTGGATATTAATCTCCTGGATTTCTTCAATGGGAAAGGTTCTCCTATGTCCACGATGGAGACGAAACGCATCATACAGCAGGTATGGGACAATTATATTTGAAAGTGATGGCAACAAATTGAGTTATCACCAACTTGATGTGCATACTAATATTAATCATGATCTTTATTCTTGACTTGCAGCTTGCCATTGCACTCCAGGCCCTGAAGGGTATAGGTCTCATCCATACAGACATCAAACTAGATAACGTCATGCTGGTGAACCAACGAGAACAACCCCTCAAAGTCAAACTCATTGACTTTGGTCTCGCCGTTCCTGTCTCTGAGACTAAGGAACGGAGGATCAAGCCGCCTCTTTGGTATAGGTGAGTTCTATAGAGACACTCTTTTGGGCTACGGTATATGTTGTATTAATATATTATTCATCATTGTCTTATTATCTGCTTTACTGAAAACACATGCAAGCAAAGATTCAAAATGAAGTGTGACAAGTGCAATTGAGAAGAAACGTGTTTGTTGCTAACATTACCCTTTTATTTTACAACCCACAGAGCACCAGAACTCTTCCTAGGACTCCCAATCACAGAGGCACTTGATATGTGGTCACTGGGCTGTATGGTGGTTAATGGGATGCTGTTCCGTGATCTCTTCCCCGGGAATACTGAATATGATGTGGTGAGTATTGTACTGATGCACTGCGCATTACAACATGCATTCTGATTCTACTCTGAATAAATCATACAGTAGTTACATTTTCATATTAGATCTGCATCTAAGTTTGCCTAACACTGTTAATGAAATTATTTGAAATATCATGTGTTTTTCTGCAGCTTCAATCCATCCTCTTGACGCTTGGTATGCCAGAACAATCTCTCTTGGATGCTGGACAAACAACTTGCAGCTTTTTCACCAAGGACAACGATACATGGTGATTTAAGGTATGACTGCAACTAATATTGGACTAATAACTTCATCTCTGACATTTTCGAGTAGGCTATCTTTGCACGTCATTCAATCAAATCACTCAAACTGAAAATATTTTTGTTTTGTATTTTTTAGAAACCAGAGGAGTATTGCATAGAGCCTGAGTTTGAAGCAGACGATGAAGACCTCTTGGATGACATCTGCTCACTGGAAGAAGTGTTCACCTCCCTGTGTGATGATGCTGATGAAACTGGTGACATGTGGGTCTTCATGGACCTGTTGAAACGAATGCTTCATCTGGATCCAAAGGAGAGGATAACACCTGACCAGGTGTTGAACCATCCCTTCATCACCATGTCTCACCTATGACCGTCTCATAGTAAATATGCAGTCTCTGTTTGGAGATGCATGCTTGTGACGATGTCTCTATGAACTGTGGGATATTTGTAGACTGATCTGAGCAATAACATATCAAGGTGTTTGTGGGGCCAACAATTACAAATGTAAGGTACTCCTAGTTATTGTTATTTGATTCAGTGTACAGTACATGTTTGACAATGACAACGCCACAAGATGGTGATGTCCACCAACACTGATCCTGACAGGACACTATATGCTAAGACACTTCAGTCAACTGAAACTGAGATCACTTGCCATCAATCGTGTGTACCATTTGTGATCACAGTACTCTTAGTAATATACTGTATATTCTGTAAGGACACAGGCGTTATCACTGACTATGATTATACTCCACCACTGCTGCTGCACTTGTGCTATTTGGAACAAAGTTCTTTCAATAAGGGGACACTTCATGATATCGGCTGCTAAGTGTTGTCTCTCACCTGCACTAAACACTGATTTATTATATTATGCTGCTATTCATTTCTGAGGCAAATATTTATCTTCTTGCAGAAGAAGCATTTCTGCCTCGTTTTATTTATTATTTTGACCATGCACCTTATGTATATATTTGACATTTTATATTGGACATGTATTACATTTTATATTAGACAGTTCATATTTTATATTTGACATTGTGGCACATGTGAGTGCTGTGATTTGGTCATTGACACAGAAAATATGTATTTTCTACTGATATGTTGTAAGCACTTGTGAACATGGTTGAAATAAAATCCTTGAAAGAAATGTTGTGTCTGCATAAGTTATTGAATATGGTAGAGCCCAGGATCACCCTTCATATTACCATTGATCAATTATATTAACACATTTCACATTATGAAAGAGCAATAATCATTCCCATGTGTTAGGCCTATTCTGTAGTTTTGCTGAAACTCATCAGACTCAAAGAGCAGTAAAGTGGTCTCAGTTCATCATAATGTGATCATTAACAGGTGATCTGTTCACTGCCAGACAACCAGTGACCATTACCACGTTAAATCTCTGTGTGAGAATGCCCGACTTGAGGCTGGAAGCAGTAGGGGCCTTGAGTAGGCTTTAACTTGTATTTATTCACCATAGAACAGACAACAAGACAAGAACATCACATTCATAGCTCTGCCTTTTATGCTCAGCTGAGCTAATGAGCCAGCCTGGACTATACCACTGTAAGGGGTGTATTCTAACTCAGAGCACACAATTAACAGAGCATACAATCAAGTATACTAAAACTTATGAACTATAGACAAGGCTTCCTTCAAAAGTACTCTATTACAGCACCTATAACATTTCACAAAGGGTAATAATAATTTCCATGTGAAAGGCCTAATACTATAGTTTTGCTGAAACCCGTCAGACTCAAAGAGCAGTAAACTGGTCTCTGTTCATCCATAATGTGATCATTAACAGGTGATCTGTTCAATGCCAGACAACCAGTGACCATTAACACGTTTAATCTCAGCATTTGAATGAGACATTGTCTATAATAAAGCATCAGCCATCATCATTTAGCCTATTTGCATTTTAACCTGGTCCAGGTGAAAGAATGCAGGTTTTCTTATTTGCATTCAAAATACTTTAAATGAAAGCACAATCAAAACCCAATTGAAACTAATTCCACACACCCTGAGTGCTCCACATTCCTTCAGAGCAACACAACATGAACAATGACTCAAAGCCTTAAATTGTCAGGTTTCCATATTTGTAAACCATAACACTTTTCTGTTATTGTGTTTGTTTTGTTGTTACTCTACTGTTCAGTAGACACGTTACCATTATGCACAGAACTCTGTGGGATTTCATTTAAATAAAGATAAGAAATAAGATGAAAACAATACAAGTTCAAAACACATCAGAAATACTGCTGACAATAGACTACTTTGTTGTTAGGCGTGAAAAAAATGGAAATCCTTTGCAGTAAAAATTTAAGGGGAAACACTGTAAATACAAATAATAATACACCAGACACCTCACTGGATAAAAGCATCACAGTGAGGACAACAAGACAATGAAACAGAAACATAAGAGAATAAATAAGAATGTCTTATATATACTTTTTTTTAAATTATTTTTATTATTAGAAGTCCAACTGATGATACATTTTTTTTGTTAATACCTGTTAAGTAATAACACACTAACTAAACTAACTCTGACTGCGATCATAAAATTGAGGTAAATTAGCAATCACATTTCACAATGCATTTAGAAAAATATATTAAGTATATGTTCATGGATAAATAGCCTTTTAATATAAGAGTTTAATATAACAATTTAGGGATCCAGTGACCCCCCTCTACCCAACACACCTTGGTAAAGGTGTTACCTGATTGGTCAGACTGGGCCAGGCTACTCTGACCAACCAGGTAACATCTTCCCTAAGTACCCTGGCTAGACTGCATATATAATGTGGGTTTAGTGTTTTCTTCAGAACAGATCTTCTGAACCTAGAGAAAGCAGCAGAAGAAAGAGGACTCAACAAACACACCATGACTACATTATTGGCCAGGAGACAACAGGAGACAAGAAGAAGGGGCCTGAAAATGCATCGCTTTGAACCATACCAGCGCTCTGCAAGGACATGCACAGGTAAGGGTCAATGACCAAACACACACACTACATGTTGTCTAGTCAAAATGCATAGATAAGTATTTCTATAATTAAAATGAAATCTAAAATGTATTAGATTGAAGTGAGGCTATTTAAGCAAATAAATAGGCTAAATATAAGGGGTCTAAATTATCTCTCTTCTCTCTATAGGTGCTCAGAAAAAGCAGCAGCTTTTTCAAAAAACCTCCATGGACAAATACTTTGATGTCACCACCCCAATGGTTGACATCCTGACCAGGATCTTCCCCCGACACTCCAGTATGTCCAGCTCCACTAGCTCTTATCCAGACTGGGACAATGTTGAGCAGGACATAATCAACTCAGACGATGTCCCTTCCCCATCGGTTAACGTTGACACCGTGACCCCGGCCGCCCCGAAACCCGCCATCGTGTCCTGTTCATTTAGCTCGGATCCAGAGTGGGGCAGAGTTGAGCTGGACGTGTTCAACTCTGTCGATGTCCCTTCCCCAACATCACTGATCATCGTGACCACCAGCTCCTCCCAACACTCTGATGATCCAGAGAGTTGCATATCTGAGCAGGACTTGCTGGACAGAGGCATGTACATTGTCCAGAGCTTCATGGGGGAAGGAAGCTTTGGGACGGTGGCCAAAGCCATCAACACGTTCACCGGTGACACAGTGGCCATCAAGATATTAAAAATAAAAGATCGTTATAATTACGCTGAAGTGGCAGCACGTGAGGTAAGCATCGTTTTGGAAGATGTTGCCTATTTGGGCATAATTTATTATGTATACCTGTCTAAATCTTCTTGTATTCCTAGATGGCCATGTTGCAAACGCTGCAAGTCCTGGACCCTGACACGTGTGGAATAGTGAGATATTACGACAGCTTTGTGCATAAAGGATTGAGATGCATGGTGTTTGAGTCTCTGGATATTAATCTCCTGGATTTCTTCAATGGGAGAGGTTCTCCTATGTCCATGATGGAGACGAAACGCATCATACAGCAGGTATGGGACAATTATATTTCAAAGTGATGGCAACAAATTGAGTTATCACCAACTTGATGTGCATACTAATATTAATCATGATCTTTATTCTTGACTTGCAGCTTGCCATTGCACTCCAGGCCCTGAAGGGTATAGGTCTCATCCATACAGACATCAAACTAGATAACGTCATGCTAGTGAACCAACGAGAACAACCCCTCAAAGTCAAACTCATTGACTTTGGTCTCGCCGTTCCTGTCTCTGAGACTAAGGAACGGAGGATCAAGCCGCCTCTTTGGTATAGGTGAGTTCTATAGAGACACTCTTTTGGGCTACGGTATATGTTGTATTAATATATTATTAATCATTGTCTTATTATCTGCTTTACTGAAAGCACATGCAAGCAAAGATTCAAAATTAAGTGTGACAAGTGCAATTGAGAAGAAACGTGTTTGTTGCTAACATTACCCTTTTATTTTACAACCCACAGAGCACCATCATTGTCTTATTATCTGCTTTACTGAAAGCACATGCAAGCAAAGATTCAAAATTAAGTGTGACAAGTGCAATTGAGAAGAAACATGTTTGTTGCTAACATTACCCTTTTATTTTACAACCCACAGAGCACCAGAACTCTTCAGAATCAGTTTTATTGTCACATCACAGGTTTACAAGGTAAAAAAGTGGGTGAAATTCTTTTTTGTACATCGTTCCCATCGCAACGTTAGTTTCCATAGAAAGAAGAGGGGGGGGGGAGAAGAAGAGGGTGGGGGGCAGGTGGGAAGGAGATCAAAAACAAGAGAGCAACAGAAGGCCAGACAAGTTATCTACATATTTACAAATTACCTGAGATAATAAATAAAACTAAAAAAACTAAACTAAGGTGCCTGAGCATAGCAGCAATGTATTGTACTGTGCATGTTATACTTATACTGTGCATGATAGACAAAGGACGTTAAGGTGCTTAAGGAGCACAATAAAAAGACCCAAAAAAAGTCAGCGCGTTATACAAGGGATTAAGGTGCAAAAGGTCAGTGCGTGTCCACCTAGAGTGGACTGACCCTAGTATAATCCGCATGTAGCTCCATGAGGGAGTGCAACAAAAAGTCATTTGTACCTGGTGTAGTCCACAGGTGTGTCCGAGGGGGGGGCTAAAGTCCAAGTCATTGTCCCTGGTATAATCCACAGGTGTGTTCAGGAAGAGCCAGAAAAGTCTGCGCCGCCTGCTGTCAGGCTGCTGAACTCATCCAGGCTTATGCCCCATTCAGCATTCTGACAGCGGCTGGATTGAAACTACACCAAAATCTGGTGGTGGAACTCTTGATACTGCGGTAGAGCCCCTTGCCCGGTCGCGGTCGTTGTAGGGGGTTGAACAGTCTATGACTTGGGTGGTGCTTGTCCTTGATGATGCGCTTGGCTTTGACCACGCACCGCTTTTTGTACAGTTCCTGGAGCGCTGGGAGCTCGATTCCCATTATCCGCTCTGCCGATCGCACTACTCGTTGTAGGCTGACCTTTTCTCGGGCAGTGCAGTTCCCGTACCAGGCCGTGACACAGCCTGTTAGGATGCCTTCGACAGAACTGTTGTAGTACAGCCTGAGGATGCGACGTCCTACTCCGAGCTTCTTCAGGCGGCGGAGCCAGTACAGTACAGTCTTCCTAGGACTCCCAATCACAGAGGCACTTGATATGTGGTCACTGGGCTGTATGGTGGTTAATGGGATGCTGTTCCGTGATCTCTTCCCCGGGAATACTGAATATGATGTGGTGAGTACTGTACTGATGCACTGCGCATTACAACATGCATTCTGATTCTACTCTGAATAAATCATACAGTAGTTACATTTTCATATTAGATCTGCATCTAAGTTTGCCTAAAACTGTTAATGAAATTATTTGAAATATCATGTGTTTTTCTGCAGCTTCAATCCATCCTCTTGACGCTTGTAATGCCAGAACAATCTCTCTTGGATGCTGGACAAACAACTTACAGCTTTTTCACCAAGGACAACGATACATGGAGATTTAAGGTATGACTGCAACTAATATTGGACTAATAACTTCATCTCTGACATTTTCGAGTAGGCTATCTTTGCACGTCATTCAATCAAATCACTCAAACTGAAAATATTTTTGTTTTGTATCTTTTAGAAACCAGAGGAGTATTGCATAGAGCCTGAGTTTGAGACAGACGATGAAGACCTCTTGGTTGACGTCTGCTCACTGGAAGAAGTGTTCACCTGCCTGTGTGATGATGCTGATGAAACTGGTGACATGTTGGTCTTCATGGACCTGTTGAAACGAATGCTTCATCTGGATCCAAAGGAGAGGATAACACCTGACCAGGTGTTGAACCATCCCTTCATCACCATGTCTCACCTATGACCGTCTCATAGTAAATATGCAGTCTCTGTTTGGAGATGCATGCTTGTGACGATGTCTCTATGAACTGTGGGACATTCATCTGTAGACTGATCTGAGCAATAACATATCAAGGTGTTTTTGGGGCCAACAATTACAAATGTAAGGTACTCCTAGTTATTGTTATTTGATTCAGTTTACAGTACATGTTTGACAATGACAACGCCACAAGATGGTGATGTCCGCCAACACTGATCCTGACAGGACACTATATGCTAAGACACTTCAGTCAACTGAAACTGAGATCACTTGCCATCAATCGTGTGTACCATTTGTGATCACAGTACTCTTAGTAATATACTGTATATTCTGTAAGGACACAGGCGTTATCACTGACTATGATTACACTCCACCACTGCTGCTGCACTTGTGCTATTTTGAACAAAGTTCTTTCAATAAGGGGACACTTCATGATATCGGCTGCTAAGTGTTGTCTCTCACCTGCACTAAACACTGTGATTTTATATTATGCTGCTATTCATTTCTGAGGCAAATATTTATCTTCTTGCAGAAGAAGCATTTTTGCCTCGTTTTATTTATTATTTTGACCATGCACCCTATGTATATATTTGACATTTTATATTTGACATATATTACATTTTATATTAGACAGTTCATATATTATATTTGACATTGTGGCACATGTGAGTGCTGTGATTTGGTCATTGACACAGAAAAGATGTATTTATGGTTCTGTGGATCCAGTCCAGGTTTTCTACTTATTAAAAATGGCAAAATCAACAGGAAGTTGACATTTTTATTTTAAAAAAAACAGTACTGGGTTTGGTGATGTTCTATATTGTCTGAATCAACTTTGTTTGCGTTCGTTTATGTGCTAAAAGAGTGACTTTGAGAGCTGTTTTACCGTACAATGTAAGTCAATGAGGAGCATATTTTGAATTATCAATTTCTAATCAATGGAGCAATTATTTTTGATTTCTTGTCCACCTTTGGAGTTACATCATGGCAAGATAAATACACAACCCAAACCTCTACCATAGTGGTCTGGTCTTGCCCTTTAACAGGTGATCTGTTCACTGCCAGACAACCAGTGACCATTAACATGTTAAATCTCTGTGTGAGAATGCCCGACTTGAGGCTGGAAGCAGTAGGGGCCTTGAGTAGGCTTTAACCTGTATTTATTCACCATAGAACAGACAACAAGGACAAGAACATCACATTCATAGCTCTGCCTTTTATGCTCAGCTGAGCTAATGAGCCAGCCTGGACTATACCACTGTAAGGGGTGTATTCTAACTCAGAGCACACAATTAACAGAGCATACAATCAAGTATACTAAAACTTATGGACTATAGACAAGGCTTCCTTCAAAATTACTCTATTAAAGCACCTTTAACATTTCACAAAGGGTAATAATAATTTCCATGTGAAATGCCTAATACTATAGTTTTGCTGAAACCCATCAGACTCAAAGAGCAGTAAACTGGTCTCTGTTCATCCATAATGTGATCATTAACAGGTGATCTGTTCAATGCCAGACAACCAGTGACCATTAACACGTTTAATCTCAGCATTTGAATGAGACATTGTCTATAGCATCAGCCATCATCATTTAGCCTATTTGCATTTTAACCTGGTCCAGGTGAAAGAATGCAGGTTTTCTTATTTGCATTCAAAATACTTTAAATGAAAGCACAATCAAAACCCAATTGAAACTAATTCCACACACCCTGAGTGCTCCACATTCCTTCAGAGCAACACAACATGAACAATGACTCAAAGCCTTAAATTGTCAGGTTTCCATATTTGTAAACTATAACACTTTTCTGTTATTGTGTTTGTTTTGTTGTTACTCTACTGTTCAGTGGACACATTACCGTTATGCACAGAACTCTGTGGGATTTCATTTAAATAAAGATGAGAAATAAGATGAAAACGTTATCACTGACTATGATTACACTCCACCACTGCTGCTGCACTTGTGCTATTTGGAACAAAGTTCTTTCAATAATGGGACACTTCATGATATCGGCTGCTAAGTGTTGTCTCTCACCTGCACTAAACACTGTGATTTTATATTATGCTGCTATTCATTTCTGATGCAAATATTTATCTTCTTGCAGAAGAAGCATGTCTGCCTCGTTTTATTTATATTTTGACCATGCACCTTATGTATATATTTGACATTTTTATTTGACATATATTACATTTTATATTAGACAGTTCATATTTTATATTTGACATTGTGGCACATGTGAGTGCTGTGACTTGGTCATTGACACAAAAAAGATGTATTTTCTACAGATATGTTGTAAGCACTTATATACAAATACATGTGTTGCTGTTATTGTGTCTCTGTTGTTAATAAAAATGAAGTATATAGGGATAAAGTGGTTAATGCATATTTTGTAATAATAATACAAATCTACAAAGTAACTAGTAAAGTTTTCAAAAATAATTGTAGTGGAGTAAAAGTACAATATTTGCCTATGAGATGTAGTGGAGTAGAAGTAAAAGTACTGAGATTTTTTAAATACTCCATTAAAGTAGAAAAAAACTCAAATTTGTTGGCTACTTAAGCACATGTATTTAGTTACTTTCCACCACTGGATTTCATTGTAAATAAAACAAATCGAATAAGAACATATAAAGCACAATATGAGACTTTCAATTGATTAGAAATATGAAAAAATAACCAGGAACGTGCGCACACACAAGCAAATGCATGAAGTACAAATATGGAGAGAGAACTTCAGAAATACTGCTGACCTTGAAAATTGGAAATAAGTTGCAGTAAAAATGTAGGTGAAACACTGCAATTAATGTAAATACAAATAATAATACATCCCACACATCACTTGATAAAAGCATCACAGTGAGGACAACAAGACAATGCAATAGAAATATAAGAGAATACAGAAGAATGTCTTCCATATAAAACATTAGTTTATGTTATTACCTGTTAAGTAATAACAAACTAACTAAACTGACTGACTGTGATCATACAGTTGCGGTAAAGTAGTAATTACATTTCACAATGCATTTAGAAAAATATATTAAGTATATTGGATCAATAGCCCTATATATAAGAGTTCTATATAACAATGCAGGGGTCCAGCCCCCCCCCCCCCCCCCCCCCCAACACACACATACACCTTGGGAAAGGTGTTACCTGATTGGTCAGACTGGGCCATGTTACTCTGACCAACCAGGTAACATCTTCCCTAAGTACCCTGGCTAGACTGCATATATAATGTGGGTTTAGTGTTTTCTTCAGAACGGATCATCTGAACCTAGAGAAAGCAGCTAGAGAAAGCACCTGAACCTAGAGAAAGCAGCAGAAGAAAGAGGACTCAACAAACACACCATGACTACATTAATGGCCAGGAGACAACAGGAGACAAGAAGAAGGGGCCTGAAAATGCATCGCTTTGAACCATACCAGCGCTCTGCAAGGACATGCACAGGTAAGGGTCAATGACCAAAGGGTCAATGACCAAACACACACTACATGTTGTCTAGTCAAAATGCATAGATATATAATTAAAGTAAAATCTATGATTTATTAGATTGAAGTGAGGCTACTTGAGCAAATACATAGGCAAAATACAAGGGGTCTAACTTCTCTCTCTTCTCTCTATAGGTGCTCAGAAAAAGCAGCAGCTTTTTCAAAATACCTCCATGGACAAATACTTTGATGTCACCACCCCAATGGTTGACATCCTGACCAGGATCTTCCCCAGACACTCCAGCTCCAAAAGCTCATATCCAGACTGGGACAATGTTGAGCAGGACATAATCAACTCAGACGATGTCCCTCCCCTGGCGATTAACGTTGACACCGTGACCCTGACCGCCCCCAAACCCACCATCATGTCCTGTTCATTTAGCTCGGATCCAGAGTGGGGCAGAGTTGAGCTGGCCGTGTTCAACTCTGTCGATGTCCCTACCCCATCATCACTGATCATCGTGACCACCAGCTCCTCCCAACACTCTGATGATCCGGAGAGTTGCATATCTGAGCAGGACTTGCTGGACAGAGGCAAGTACCTCGTCCAGAGCTTCATGGGGGAAGGAAGCTTTGGGACGGTGGCCAAAGCCATCAACACGTTCACCGGTGACACGGTGGCCATCAAGATATTAAAAAAAGATCATTATAATTATGATGAAATGGCAGCACGTGAGGTAAGCATAATTTTTGAAGATGTTGAATATTTTGGCATAATTTATTATATATACCTGTCTAAATCTGTCTTCTTGTATTCCTAGATGGCCATGTTGCAAACACTGCAAGTTCTGGACCCTGACACATGTGGAATAGTGAGATTTTACGACAGCTTCGTGCATAAAGGATTGAGATGCATGGTGTTTGAGTCTCTGGATATTAATCTCCTGGATTTCTTCAATGGGAGAGGTTCTACTATGTCCATGATGGAGACGAGACGCATCATACAGCAGGTATGGGACAATTATATTTCAAAGTGATGGCAACAAATTGAGTTATCACCAACTTGATGTGCATACTAATACTAATCATGATCTTTATTCTTGACTTGCAGCTTGCCATTGCACTCCAGGCCCTGAAGGGTATAGGTCTCATCCATACAGACATCAAACTAGATAACATCATGCTGGTGAACCAACGAGAACAACCCCTCAAAGTCAAACTCATTGACTTTGGTCTCGCCGTTCCTGTCTCTGAGACTAAGGAACGGAGGATCAAGCCGCCTCTTTGGTATAGGTGAGTTCTATAGAGACACTCTTTTTGGCTACGGTATATGTTGTATTAATATATTATTCATCATTGTCTTATTATCTGCTTTACTGAAAGCACATGCAAGCAAAGATTCAAAATTAAGTGTGACAAGTGCAATTGAGAAGAAACGTGTTTGTTGCTAACATTACCCTTTTATTTTACAACCCACAGAGCACCAGAACTCTTCCTGGGACTCCCAATCACAGAGGCACTTGATATGTGGTCACTGGGCTGTATGGTGGTTAATGGGATGCGGTTCCGTGATCTCTTCCCCGGGAATACTGAATATGATGTGGTGAGTATTGTACTGATGCACTGCGCATTACAACATGCATTCTGATTCTACTCTGAATAAACCATACAGTAGTTGCACTTTTTTTAAAGTTAGATCTAGGTTTGTATAAGACTCTTATATAAAACAATTTGATTAAGTGAAATATCCTGTGTTTTTCTGCAGCTTCAATCCATCCTCTTGACGCTTGGTATGCCAGAACAATCTGTCTTGGATGCTGGACAAACAACTTGCAGCTTTTTCACCAAGGACAACGATACATGGAGATTTAAGGTATGACTGCAACTAATATTGGCGTAATAACTTAATCTCTGACATTTTCGAGTAGGCTATCTTTGCACGTCATTCAATCAAATCACTAAAACTGAAAATATTTTTGTTTTGTATTTTTCTAGAAACCAGAGGAGTATTGCATAGAGCAGGAGTTTGAGGCAGACGATGAAGACCTCTTGGATGATACCTGCTCACTGGAAGAAGTGTTCACCTCCCTGTGTGACGATGCTGATGAAACTGGTGACATGTGGGTCTTCATGGACCTGTTGAAACGAATGCTTCATCTGGATCCAAAGGAGAGGATAACACCTGACCAGGTGTTGAACCATCCCTTCCTCACCATGTCTCACCTATGACCGTCTCATATATTAAGTATGCAGTCTCTGTTTGGAGGTGCATACTTGTGACGATGTCTCTATGAACTGTGGGATATTCATTTGTAGACTGATCTGAGCAATAACATATCAAGGTGTTTGTGGGGCCAACGATTACAAATGTACGGTACTCCCAGCTATTGTTATTTCATTCAGTGTACAGTACATGTTTGACAATGACAACACCACAAGATGGTGATGTCCACCAACACTGATCCTGAGAGGACACTATGCTACCTATAGACACTTGTTGTCTCTCACCTGCACTAAACACTGTGATTTTATATTATGCTGCTATTCATTTCTGATGCAAATATGTATCTTCTTGCAGAAGAAGCATTTCTGCCTCGTTCTATTTATATTTTGACCATGCACCTTATGTATATATTTGACATTTTATATTTGACATATATTACATTTTATATTAGACAGTTCATATTTTATATTTGACATTGTGGCACATGTGAGTGCTGTGATTTGGTCATTGACACAAAAAAGATGTATTTTCTACGGATATGTTGTAAGCACTTGTGAACATGGTTGAAATAAAATCCTTGAAAGAAATGTTGTGCCTGCATAAGTTCTTGAATACGGTAGAGCCCAGGATCACCCTTCATATTACCATTGCTCAATTATATTAACACATTTCACATTATGAAAGAACAATAATCATTTCCATGTGTTAGGCCTATTCTGTAGTTTTGCTGAAACTCATCAGACTCAAAGAGCAGTAAAATGGTCTCAGTTCATCATAATGTGATCATTAACAGGTGATCTGTTCAATGCCAGACAACCAGTGACCATAAACACGTTTAATCTCTGCATTTGAATGTCTTGTCTATAATGAAGCATCAGCTATCATCATTTAGCCTATTTGCATTTTAACCTGGGGAAAGAATGTGGGTTTTCTTCATTATTTATTTGCATTTGAAAATACATAGAATAAAAGCACCATCAGAACCCTATTGAAACTAATTCCACAAATCAATACAACCTGAACAATGACTTAAAGCCTTACACTGTCCTGGTTTCCACAAATACATGTGTTGCTGTTATTGTGTCTCTGTTGTTAATAAAAATGAAGTATATAGGGATAAAGTGGTTAATGCATATTTTGTAATAATAATACAAATCTACAAAGTAACTAGTAAAGTTTTCAAAAATAATTGTAGTGGAGTAAAAGTACAATATTTGCCTATGAGATGTAGTGGAGTAGAAGTAAAAGTACTGAGATTTTTTAAATACTCCATTAAAGTAGAAAAAAACTCAAATTTGTTGGCTACTTAAGCACATGTATTTAGTTACTTTCCACCACTGGATTTCATTGTAAATAAAACAAATCAAATAAGAACATATAAAGCACAATATGAGACTTTCAATTGATTAGAAATATGAAAAAATAACCAGGAATGCGCGCACACACAAGCAAATGCATGAAGTACAAATATGGAGAGAGAACTTCAGAAATACTGCTGACAATAGACTACTTTGTTGTTGAGCCTTGAAAATTGGAAATAAGTTGCAGTAAAAATGTAGGTGAAACACTGCAATTAATGTAAATACAAATAATAATACATCCCACACATCACTTGATAAAAGCATCACAGTGAGGACAACAAGACAATGCAATAGAAATATAAGAGAATACAGAAGAATGTCTTCCATATAAAACATTAGTTTATGTTATTACCTGTTAAGTAATAACAAACTAACTAAACTGACTGACTGTGATCATACAGTTGAGGTAAAGTAGTAATTACATTTCACAATGCATTTAGAAAAATATATTAAGTATATGGGATCAATAGCCCTAAATATAAGAGTTCTATATAACAATGCAGGGGTCCAGCCCTCCCCCCCAACACACACATACACCTTGGGAAAGGTGTTACCTGATTGGTCAGACTGGGCCATGTTACTCTGACCAACCAGGTAACATCTTCCCTAAGTACCCTGGCTAGACTGCATATATAATGTGGGTTTAGTGTTTTCTTCAGAACGGATCATCTGAACCTAGAGAAAGCAGCTAGAGAAAGCACCTGAACCTAGAGAAAGCAGCAGAAGAAAGAGGACTCAACAAACACACCATGACTACATCAATGGCCAGGAGACAACAGGAGACAAGAAGAAGGGGCCTGAAAATGCATCGCTTTGAACCATACCAGCGCTCTTCAAGGACATGCACAGGTAAGGGTCAATGACCAAAGGGTCAATGACCAAACACACACTACATGTTGTCTAGTCAAAATGCATAGATATATAATTAAAGTAAAATCTATGATTTATTAGATTGAAGTGAGGCTACTTGAGCAAATACAGAGGCAAAATATAAGGGGTCTAACTTCTCTCTCTTCTCTCTATAGGTGCTCAGAAAAAGCAGCAGCTTTTTAAAAAAAACTCCATGGACAAATACTTTGATGTCACCACCCCAATGGTTGACATCCTGACCAGGATCTTCCCCAGACACTCCAGCTCCACTAGCTCTTATCCAGACTGGGACAATGTTGAGCAGGACATAATCAACTCAGACGATGTCCCTTCCCTGGCGATTAACGTTGACACCGTGACCCTGACCGCCCCCAAACCCACCATCATGTCCTGTTCATTTAGCTCGGATCCAGAGTGGGGCAGAGTTGAGCTGGCCGTGTTCAACTCTGTCGATGTCCCTACCCCATCATCACTGATCATCGTGACCACCAGCTCCTCCCAACACTCTGATGATCCGGAGAGTTGCATATCTGAGCAGGACTTGCTGGACAGAGGCAAGTACCTCGTCCAGAGCTTCATGGGGGAAGGAAGCTTTGGGACGGTGGCCAAAGCCATCAACACGTTCACCGGTGACACGGTGGCCATCAAGATATTAAAAAAAGATCATTATTATTATGATGAAATGGCAGCACGTGAGGTAAGCATTGTTTTGGAAGATGTTGAATATTTTGGCATAATTTATTATATATACCTGTCTAAATCTGCCTTCTTGTATTCCTAGATGGCCATGTTGCAAACACTGCAAGTTCTGGACCCTGACACATGTGGAATAGTGAGATTTTACGACAGCTTTGTGCATAAAGGATTGAGATGCATGGTGTTTGAGTCTCTGGATATTAATCTCCTGGATTTCTTCAATGGGAGAGGTTCTCCTATGTCCATGATGGAGACGAGACGCATCATACAGCAGGTATGGGACAATTATATTTCAAAGTGATGGCAACAAATTGAGTTATCACCAACTTGATGTGCATACTAATACTAATCATGATCTTTATTCTTGACTTGCAGCTTGCCATTGCACTCCAGGCCCTGAAGGGTATAGGTCTCATCCATACAGACATCAAACTAGATAACGTCATGCTGGTGAACCAACGAGAACAACCCCTCAAAGTCAAACTCATTGACTTTGGTCTCGCCGTTCCTGTCTCTGAGACTAAGGAACGGAGGATCAAGCCGCCTCTTTGGTATAGGTGAGTTCTATAGAGACACTCTTTTGGGCTACGGTATATGTTGTATTAATATATTATTCATCATTGTCTTATTATCTGCTTTACTGAAAACACATGCAAGCAAAGATTCAAAATTAAGTGTGACAAGTGCAATTGAGAAGAAACGTGTTTGTTGCTAACATTACCCTTTTATTTTACAACCCACAGAGCACCAGAACTCTTCCTAGGACTCCCAATCACAGAGGCACTTGATATGTGGTCACTGGGCTGTATGGTGGTTAATGGGATGCTGTTCCGTGATCTCTTCCCCGGGAATACTGAATATGATGTGGTGAGTATTGTACTGATGCACTGCGCATTACAACATGCATTCTGATTCTACTCTGAATAAACCATACAGTAGTTACATTTTCATATTAGATCTGCATCTAAGTTTGCCTAACACTGTTAATGAAATTATTTGAAATATCATGTGTTTTTCTGCAGCTTCAATCCATCCTCTTGACGCTTGGTATGCCAGAACAATCTCTCTTGGATGCTGGACAAACAACTTGCAGCTTTTTCACCAAGGACAACGATACATGGAGATTTAAGGTATGACTGCAACTAATATTGGACTAATAACTTCATCTCTGACATTTTCGAGTAGGCTATCTTTGCACGTCATTCAATCAAATCACTCAATCTGAAAATATTTTTGTTTTGTATTTTTTAGAAACCAGAGGAGTATTGCATAGAGCCTGAGTTTGAGGCAGACGATGAAGACCTCTTGGATGACATCTGCTCACTGGAAGAAGTGTTCACCTCCCTGTGTGATGATGCTGATGAAACTGGTGACATGTGGGTCTTCATGGACCTGTTGAAACGAATGCTTCATCTGGATCCAAAGGAGAGGATAACACCTGACCAGGTGTTGAACCATCCCTTCATCACCATGTCTCACCTATGACCGTCTCATAGTAAATATGCAGTCTCTGTTTGGAGATGCATGCTTGTGACGATGTCTCTATGAACTGTGGGACATTCATCTGTAGACTGATCTGAGCAATAACATATCAAGGTGTTTGTGGGGCCAACATTTACAAATGTAAGGTACTCCCAGTTGTTGTTATTTGATTCAGTGTACAGTACATGTTTGACAATGACAACGCCACAAGATGGTGATGTCCACCAACACTGATCCTGAGAGGACACTATGCTACCTATAGACACTTCAGTCAACAGAAAAGTATGCCGTCTGGTGGAAACTTTGCTTGTTCAAAACCGTTCCTTTCTCCTTATTATTTTTTTTTAATTTAAAGTGAAAATAGCAGATCTACAAGCTCTCGACGCGTTGACGCGCCGTGAGCTTGCAGATCTGCTAGTTTCACTACTTTTGTGTGAGAGTCTTGTATGATGAAGTAGGGCATAAACCCATTCAATCCAGGAACACATCTGTGTCATTTTAGATTTTAGCCATAACCATTATTTTATACTCAAAAATAGCAGATCTACAAGCTCATAGCGCGGCACTTGGTGCCGCGCTATGACCACAGATATATTAACGTACGTTTTTTTTCAGAAAACGTAGGATTTAGAAGACATTAGTAGACGCTTACGCGGTCTTAAAGGGTTAAATTACGAAGTTAAAGGGTTAAATTACGAAGTTACTCATTACGGAGTTATGAGGTTTTTCCGCCTGACACAGCATGCATAACCATGTCTTCTCTTTCCTTGTCGTTTTTTGTGTGTTTCGCTATAGCTGGCATGTCTGCGGACCCGCTGTGACGTGGCTGTGTCGTGTCTCGGTTGAGCGTGGTGCATGCGCGCGTCACGGCATCACGCGTCCCGTGAGCAGAAGTGACACACCTATTTGTGTCACAAGGTGAATGTAGGCCATGAGACGCTCTCTGTGGGACCCAGAGAGGAGAAGGAGGAGGAGAAAGGAGAGAGAGAGAAATGGAGAGAAATGTGCCGACAAACATTTCGACCGACGTCTCCCGCAGCGCACGTCAAAAGCTATCTCTCAGGTTCTCTCAGGAGATGTTTAAATGTTAAACCGTTACATACTATGATGACCGCGGGGTCCCCCAGGGCTATATCCTAGGTCTGCTATAATTTCCATACACACCAAATCTCAGTGGTCTAAAGTAACTAAGTACATTTATTCAAGTACTGTACTTAAGTACAATTTTGAGGTATTTTTTACTTTTAAGCATTGTTTTGGAAGATGTTGAATATTTTGGCATAATTTATTATGTATACCTGTCTAAATCTGTCTTCTTGTATTCCTAGATGGCCATATTGCAAACACTACAAGTTCTGGACCCTGACACATGTGGAATAGTGAGATTTTACGACAACTTCGTGCATAAAGGATTGAGATGCATGGTGTTTGAGTCTCTGGATATTAATCTCCTGGATTTCTTCAATGGGAGAGGTTCTCCTATGTCCATGATGGAGACGAGACACATCATACAGCAGGTATGGGACAATTATTTTTCAAAGTGATGGCAACAAATTGAGTTATCACCAACTTGATGTGCATACTAATATTAATCATGATCTTTATTCTTGACTTGCAGCTTGCCATTGCACTCCAGGCCCTGAAGGGTATAGGTCTCATCCATACAGACATCAAACTAGATAACATCATGCTGGTGAACCAACGAGAACAACCCCTCAAAGTCAAACTCATTGACTTTGGTCTCGCCGTTCCTGTCTCTGAGACTAAGGAACGGAGGATCAAGCCGCCTCTTTGGTATAGGTGAGTTCTATAGAGACACTCTTTTGGGCTACGGTATATGTTGTATTAATATATTATTCATCATTGTCTTATTATCTGCTTTACTGAAAGCACATGCAAGCAAAGATTCAAAATGAAGTGTGACAAGTGCAATTGAGAAGAAACGTGTTTGTTGCTAACATTACCCTTTTATTTTACAACCCACAGAGCACCAGAACTCTTCCTAGGACTCCCAATCACAGAGGCACTTGATATGTGGTCACTGGGCTGTATGGTGGTTAATGGGATGCTGTTCCGTGATCTCTTCCCCGGGAATACTGAATATGATGTGGTGAGTATTGTACTGATGCACTGCGCATTACAACATGCATTCTGATTCTACTCTGAATAAATCATACAGTAGTTACATTTTCATATTAGATCTGCATCTAAGTTTGCCTAACACTGTTAATGAAATTATTTGAAATATCATGTGTTTTTCTGCAGCTTCAATCCATCCTCTTGACGCTTGGTATGCCAGAACAATCTCTCTTGGATGCTGGACAAACAACTTGCAGCTTTTTCACCAAGGACAACGATACATGGAGATTTAAGGTATGACTGCAACTAATATTGGAGTAACAACTTAGTCTCTGACATTTTCGAGTAGGCTAT
This sequence comes from Gymnoscopelus braueri, assembly GCF_963280865.1. Lineage (NCBI taxonomy): Eukaryota > Metazoa > Chordata > Actinopteri > Myctophiformes > Myctophidae > Gymnoscopelus > Gymnoscopelus braueri. The sequence goes on from NC_137617.1 coordinate 46,711,009, forward strand.
CTTTGCACGTCATTCAATCAAATCACTCAAACTGAAAATATTTTTGTTTTGTATTTTTTAGAAACCAGAGGAGTATTGCATAGAGCCTGAGTTTGAGGCAGACGATGAAGACCTCTTGGATGACATCTGCTCACTGGAAGAAGTGTTCACCTCCCTGTGTGATGATGCTGATGAAACTGGTGACATGTGGGTCTTCATGGACCTGTTGAAACGAATGCTTCATCTGGATCCAAAGGAGAGGATAACACCTGACCAGGTGTTGAACCATCCCTTCATCACCATGTCTCACCTATGACCGTCTCATAGTAAATATGCAGTCTCTGTTTGGAGATGCATGCTTGTGACGATGTCTCTATGAACTGTGGGACATTCATCTGTAGACTAATCTGAGCAATAACATATCAAGGTGTTTGTGGGGCCAACATTTGAGTTCTATATAACAATGCAGGGGTCCAGCCCTCCCCCCCAACACACACATACACCTTGGGAAAGGTGTTACCTGATTGGTCAGACTGGGCCATGTTACTCTGACCAACCAGGTAACATCTTCCCTAAGTACCCTGGCTAGACTGCATATATAATGTGGGTTTAGTGTTTTCTTCAGAACGGATCATCTGAACCTAGAGAAAGCAGCTAGAGAAAGCACCTGAACCTAGAGAAAGCTGCAGAAGAAAGAGGACTCAACAAACACACCATGACTACATCAATGGCCAGGAGACAACAGGAGACAAGAAGAAGGGGCCTGAAAATGCATCGCTTTGAACCATACCAGCGCTCTTCAAGGACATGCACAGGTAAGGGTCAATGACCAAAGGGTCAATGACCAAACACACACTACATGTTGTCTAGTCAAAATGCATAGATATATAATTAAAGTAAAATCTATGATTTATTAGATTGAAGTGAGGCTACTTGAGCAAATACAGAGGCAAAATATAAGGGGTCTAACTTCTCTCTCTTCTCTCTATAGGTGCTCAGAAAAAGCAGCAGCTTTTTAAAAAAAACTCCATGGACAAATACTTTGATGTCACCACCCCAATGGTTGACATCCTGACCAGGATCTTCCCCAGACACTCCAGCTCCACTAGCTCTTATCCAGACTGGGACAATGTTGAGCAGGACATAATCAACTCAGACGATGTCCCTTCCCTGGCGATTAACGTTGACACCGTGACCCTGACCGCCCCCAAACCCACCATCATGTCCTGTTCATTTAGCTCGGATCCAGAGTGGGGCAGAGTTGAGCTGGCCGTGTTCAACTCTGTCGATGTCCCTACCCCATCATCACTGATCATCGTGACCACCAGCTCCTCCCAACACTCTGATGATCCGGAGAGTTGCATATCTGAGCAGGACTTGCTGGACAGAGGCAAGTACCTCGTCCAGAGCTTCATGGGGGAAGGAAGCTTTGGGACGGTGGCCAAAGCCATCAACACGTTCACCGGTGACACGGTGGCCATCAAGATATTAAAAAAAGATCATTATTATTATGATGAAATGGCAGCACGTGAGGTAAGCATTGTTTTGGAAGATGTTGAATATTTTGGCATAATTTATTATATATACCTGTCTAAATCTGCCTTCTTGTATTCCTAGATGGCCATGTTGCAAACACTGCAAGTTCTGGACCCTGACACATGTGGAATAGTGAGATTTTACGACAGCTTTGTGCATAAAGGATTGAGATGCATGGTGTTTGAGTCTCTGGATATTAATCTCCTGGATTTCTTCAATGGGAGAGGTTCTCCTATGTCCATGATGGAGACGAGACGCATCATACAGCAGGTATGGGACAATTATATTTCAAAGTGATGGCAACAAATTGAGTTATCACCAACTTGATGTGCATACTAATACTAATCATGATCTTTATTCTTGACTTGCAGCTTGCCATTGCACTCCAGGCCCTGAAGGGTATAGGTCTCATCCATACAGACATCAAACTAGATAACGTCATGCTGGTGAACCAACGAGAACAACCCCTCAAAGTCAAACTCATTGACTTTGGTCTCGCCGTTCCTGTCTCTGAGACTAAGGAACGGAGGATCAAGCCGCCTCTTTGGTATAGGTGAGTTCTATAGAGACACTCTTTTGGGCTACGGTATATGTTGTATTAATATATTATTCATCATTGTCTTATTATCTGCTTTACTGAAAACACATGCAAGCAAAGATTCAAAATGAAGTGTGACAAGTGCAATTGAGAAGAAACGTGTTTGTTGCTAACATTACCCTTTTATTTTACAACCCACAGAGCACCAGAACTCTTCCTAGGACTCCCAATCACAGAGGCACTTGATATGTGGTCACTGGGCTGTATGGTGGTTAATGGGATGCTGTTCCGTGATCTCTTCCCCGGGAATACTGAATATGATGTGGTGAGTATTGTACTGATGCACTGCGCATTACAACATGCATTCTGATTCTACTCTGAATAAACCATACAGTAGTTACATTTTCATATTAGATCTGCATCTAAGTTTGCCTAACACTGTTAATGAAATTATTTGAAATATCATGTGTTTTTCTGCAGCTTCAATCCATCCTCTTGACGCTTGGTATGCCAGAACAATCTCTCTTGGATGCTGGACAAACAACTTGCAGCTTTTTCACCAAGGACAACGATACATGGAGATTTAAGGTATGACTGCAACTAATATTGGACTAATAACTTCATCTCTGACATTTTCGAGTAGGCTATCTTTGCACGTCATTCAATCAAATCACTCAATCTGAAAATATTTTTGTTTTGTATTTTTTAGAAACCAGAGGAGTATTGCATAGAGCCTGAGTTTGAGGCAGACGATGAAGACCTCTTGGATGACATCTGCTCACTGGAAGAAGTGTTCACCTCCCTGTGTGATGATGCTGATGAAACTGGTGACATGTGGGTCTTCATGGACCTGTTGAAACGAATGCTTCATCTGGATCCAAAGGAGAGGATAACACCTGACCAGGTGTTGAACCATCCCTTCATCACCATGTCTCACCTATGACCGTCTCATAGTAAATATGCAGTCTCTGTTTGGAGATGCATGCTTGTGACGATGTCTCTATGAACTGTGGGACATTCATCTGTAGACTGATCTGAGCAATAACATATCAAGGTGTTTGTGGGGCCAACATTTACAAATGTAAGGTACTCCCAGTTGTTGTTATTTGATTCAGTGTACAGTACATGTTTGACAATGACAACGCCACAAGATGGTGATGTCCACCAACACTGATCCTGAGAGGACACTATGCTACCTATAGACACTTCAGTCAACAGAAAAGTATGCCGTCTGGTGGAAACTTTGCTTGTTCAAAACCGTTCCTTTCTCCTTATTATTTTTTTTTAATTTAAAGTGAAAATAGCAGATCTACAAGCTCTCGACGCGTTGACGCGCCGTGAGCTTGCAGATCTGCTAGTTTCACTACTTTTGTGTGAGAGTCTTGTATGATGAAGTAGGGCATAAACCCATTCAATCCAGGAACACATCTGTGTCATTTTAGATTTTAGCCATAACCATTATTTTATACTCAAAAATAGCAGATCTACAAGCTCATAGCGCGGCACTTGGTGCCGCGCTATGACCACAGATATATTAACGTACGTTTTTTTTCAGAAAACGTAGGATTTAGAAGACATTAGTAGACGCTTACGCGGTCTTAAAGGGTTAAATTACGAAGTTAAAGGGTTAAATTACGAAGTTACTCATTACGGAGTTATGAGGTTTTTCCGCCTGACACAGCATGCATAACCATGTCTTCTCTTTCCTTGTCGTTTTTTGTGTGTTTCGCTATAGCTGGCATGTCTGCGGACCCGCTGTGACGTGGCTGTGTCGTGTCTCGGTTGAGCGTGGTGCATGCGCGCGTCACGGCATCACGCGTCCCGTGAGCAGAAGTGACACACCTATTTGTGTCACAAGGTGAATGTAGGCCATGAGACGCTCTCTGTGGGACCCAGAGAGGAGAAGGAGGAGGAGAAAGGAGAGAGAGAGAAATGGAGAGAAATGTGCCGACAAACATTTCGACCGACGTCTCCCGCAGCGCACGTCAAAAGCTATCTCTCAGGTTCTCTCAGGAGATGTTTAAATGTTAAACCGTTACATACTATGATGACCGCGGGGTCCCCCAGGGCTATATCCTAGGTCTGCTATAATTTCCATACACACCAAATCTCAGTGGTCTAAAGTAACTAAGTACATTTATTCAAGTACTGTACTTAAGTACAATTTTGAGGTATTTTTTACTTTTAAGCATTGTTTTGGAAGATGTTGAATATTTTGGCATAATTTATTATGTATACCTGTCTAAATCTGTCTTCTTGTATTCCTAGATGGCCATATTGCAAACACTACAAGTTCTGGACCCTGACACATGTGGAATAGTGAGATTTTACGACAACTTCGTGCATAAAGGATTGAGATGCATGGTGTTTGAGTCTCTGGATATTAATCTCCTGGATTTCTTCAATGGGAGAGGTTCTCCTATGTCCATGATGGAGACGAGACACATCATACAGCAGGTATGGGACAATTATTTTTCAAAGTGATGGCAACAAATTGAGTTATCACCAACTTGATGTGCATACTAATATTAATCATGATCTTTATTCTTGACTTGCAGCTTGCCATTGCACTCCAGGCCCTGAAGGGTATAGGTCTCATCCATACAGACATCAAACTAGATAACATCATGCTGGTGAACCAACGAGAACAACCCCTCAAAGTCAAACTCATTGACTTTGGTCTCGCCGTTCCTGTCTCTGAGACTAAGGAACGGAGGATCAAGCCGCCTCTTTGGTATAGGTGAGTTCTATAGAGACACTCTTTTGGGCTACGGTATATGTTGTATTAATATATTATTCATCATTGTCTTATTATCTGCTTTACTGAAAGCACATGCAAGCAAAGATTCAAAATGAAGTGTGACAAGTGCAATTGAGAAGAAACGTGTTTGTTGCTAACATTACCCTTTTATTTTACAACCCACAGAGCACCAGAACTCTTCCTAGGACTCCCAATCACAGAGGCACTTGATATGTGGTCACTGGGCTGTATGGTGGTTAATGGGATGCTGTTCCGTGATCTCTTCCCCGGGAATACTGAATATGATGTGGTGAGTATTGTACTGATGCACTGCGCATTACAACATGCATTCTGATTCTACTCTGAATAAATCATACAGTAGTTACATTTTCATATTAGATCTGCATCTAAGTTTGCCTAACACTGTTAATGAAATTATTTGAAATATCATGTGTTTTTCTGCAGCTTCAATCCATCCTCTTGACGCTTGGTATGCCAGAACAATCTCTCTTGGATGCTGGACAAACAACTTGCAGCTTTTTCACCAAGGACAACGATACATGGAGATTTAAGGTATGACTGCAACTAATATTGGAGTAACAACTTAGTCTCTGACATTTTCGAGTAGGCTATCTTTGCACGTCATTCAATCAAATCACTCAAACTGAAAATATTTTTGTTTTGTATTTTTTAGAAACCAGAGGAGTATTGCATAGAGCCTGAGTTTGAGGCAGACGATGAAGACCTCTTGGATGACATCTGCTCACTGGAAGAAGTGTTCACCTCCCTGTGTGATGATGCTGATGAAACTGGTGACATGTGGGTCTTCATGGACCTGTTGAAACGAATGCTTCATCTGGATCCAAAGGAGAGGATAACACCTGACCAGGTGTTGAACCATCCCTTCATCACCATGTCTCACCTATGACCGTCTCATAGTAAATATGCAGTCTCTGTTTGGAGATGCATGCTTGTGACGATGTCTCTATGAACTGTGGGACATTCATCTGTAGACTAATCTGAGCAATAACATATCAAGGTGTTTGTGGGGCCAACATTTGAGTTCTATATAACAATGCAGGGGTCCAGCCCTCCCCCCCAACACACACATACACCTTGGGAAAGGTGTTACCTGATTGGTCAGACTGGGCCATGTTACTCTGACCAACCAGGTAACATCTTCCCTAAGTACCCTGGCTAGACTGCATATATAATGTGGGTTTAGTGTTTTCTTCAGAACGGATCATCTGAACCTAGAGAAAGCAGCTAGAGAAAGCACCTGAACCTAGAGAAAGCAGCAGAAGAAAGAGGACTCAACAAACACACCATGACTACATCAATGGCCAGGAGACAACAGGAGACAAGAAGAAGGGGCCTGAAAATGCATCGCTTTGAACCATACCAGCGCTCTTCAAGGACATGCACAGGTAAGGGTCAATGACCAAAGGGTCAATGACCAAACACACACTACATGTTGTCTAGTCAAAATGCATAGATATATAATTAAAGTAAAATCTATGATTTATTAGATTGAAGTGAGGCTACTTGAGCAAATACAGAGGCAAAATATAAGGGGTCTAACTTCTCTCTCTTCTCTCTATAGGTGCTCAGAAAAAGCAGCAGCTTTTTAAAAAAAACTCCATGGACAAATACTTTGATGTCACCACCCCAATGGTTGACATCCTGACCAGGATCTTCCCCAGACACTCCAGCTCCACTAGCTCTTATCCAGACTGGGACAATGTTGAGCAGGACATAATCAACTCAGACGATGTCCCTTCCCTGGCGATTAACGTTGACACCGTGACCCTGACCGCCCCCAAACCCACCATCATGTCCTGTTCATTTAGCTCGGATCCAGAGTGGGGCAGAGTTGAGCTGGCCGTGTTCAACTCTGTCGATGTCCCTACCCCATCATCACTGATCATCGTGACCACCAGCTCCTCCCAACACTCTGATGATCCGGAGAGTTGCATATCTGAGCAGGACTTGCTGGACAGAGGCAAGTACCTCGTCCAGAGCTTCATGGGGGAAGGAAGCTTTGGGACGGTGGCCAAAGCCATCAACACGTTCACCGGTGACACGGTGGCCATCAAGATATTAAAAAAAGATCATTATTATTATGATGAAATGGCAGCACGTGAGGTAAGCATTGTTTTGGAAGATGTTGAATATTTTGGCATAATTTATTATATATACCTGTCTAAATCTGCCTTCTTGTATTCCTAGATGGCCATGTTGCAAACACTGCAAGTTCTGGACCCTGACACATGTGGAATAGTGAGATTTTACGACAGCTTTGTGCATAAAGGATTGAGATGCATGGTGTTTGAGTCTCTGGATATTAATCTCCTGGATTTCTTCAATGGGAGAGGTTCTCCTATGTCCATGATGGAGACGAGACGCATCATACAGCAGGTATGGGACAATTATATTTCAAAGTGATGGCAACAAATTGAGTTATCACCAACTTGATGTGCATACTAATACTAATCATGATCTTTATTCTTGACTTGCAGCTTGCCATTGCACTCCAGGCCCTGAAGGGTATAGGTCTCATCCATACAGACATCAAACTAGATAACGTCATGCTGGTGAACCAACGAGAACAACCCCTCAAAGTCAAACTCATTGACTTTGGTCTCGCCGTTCCTGTCTCTGAGACTAAGGAACGGAGGATCAAGCCGCCTCTTTGGTATAGGTGAGTTCTATAGAGACACTCTTTTGGGCTACGGTATATGTTGTATTAATATATTATTCATCATTGTCTTATTATCTGCTTTACTGAAAACACATGCAAGCAAAGATTCAAAATGAAGTGTGACAAGTGCAATTGAGAAGAAACGTGTTTGTTGCTAACATTACCCTTTTATTTTACAACCCACAGAGCACCAGAACTCTTCCTAGGACTCCCAATCACAGAGGCACTTGATATGTGGTCACTGGGCTGTATGGTGGTTAATGGGATGCTGTTCCGTGATCTCTTCCCCGGGAATACTGAATATGATGTGGTGAGTATTGTACTGATGCACTGCGCATTACAACATGCATTCTGATTCTACTCTGAATAAACCATACAGTAGTTACATTTTCATATTAGATCTGCATCTAAGTTTGCCTAACACTGTTAATGAAATTATTTGAAATATCATGTGTTTTTCTGCAGCTTCAATCCATCCTCTTGACGCTTGGTATGCCAGAACAATCTCTCTTGGATGCTGGACAAACAACTTGCAGCTTTTTCACCAAGGACAACGATACATGGAGATTTAAGGTATGACTGCAACTAATATTGGACTAATAACTTCATCTCTGACATTTTCGAGTAGGCTATCTTTGCACGTCATTCAATCAAATCACTCAATCTGAAAATATTTTTGTTTTGTATTTTTTAGAAACCAGAGGAGTATTGCATAGAGCCTGAGTTTGAGGCAGACGATGAAGACCTCTTGGATGACATCTGCTCACTGGAAGAAGTGTTCACCTCCCTGTGTGATGATGCTGATGAAACTGGTGACATGTGGGTCTTCATGGACCTGTTGAAACGAATGCTTCATCTGGATCCAAAGGAGAGGATAACACCTGACCAGGTGTTGAACCATCCCTTCATCACCATGTCTCACCTATGACCGTCTCATAGTAAATATGCAGTCTCTGTTTGGAGATGCATGCTTGTGACGATGTCTCTATGAACTGTGGGACATTCATCTGTAGACTGATCTGAGCAATAACATATCAAGGTGTTTGTGGGGCCAACATTTACAAATGTAAGGTACTCCCAGTTGTTGTTATTTGATTCAGTGTACAGTACATGTTTGACAATGACAACGCCACAAGATGGTGATGTCCACCAACACTGATCCTGAGAGGACACTATGCTACCTATAGACACTTCAGTCAACAGAAAAGTTAGATCATTTGCCATCAAGCGTGTGTACCATTTGTGATCACAGTACTCTTAGTAATATACTGCATATTCTGTAAGGACACAGGCGTTATCACTGACTATGATTACACTCCACCACTGCTGCTGCACTTGTGCTATTTGGAACAAAGTTCTTTCAATAATGGGACACTTCATGATATCGGCTGCTAAGTGTTGTCTCTCACCTGCACTAAACACTGTGATTTTATATTATGCTGCTATTCATTTCTGATGCAAATATTTATCTTCTTGCAGAAGAAGCATGTCTGCCTCGTTTTATTTATATTTTGACCATGCACCTTATGTATATATTTGACATTTTATATTTGACATATATTACATTTTATATTAGACAGTTCATATTTTATATTTGACATTGTGGCACATGTGAGTGCTGTGATTTGGTCATTGACACAAAAAAGATGTATTTCTACGGATATGTTGTAAGCACTTGTGAACATGGTTGAAATAAAATCCTTGAAAGAAATGTTGTGCCTGCATAAGTTCTTGAATACGGTAGAGCCCAGGATCACCCTTCATATTACCATTGCTCAATTATATTAACACATTTCACATTATGAAAGAACAATAATCATTTCCATGTGATAGGCCTATTTCTATAGTTTTGCTGAAACCCATCAGACTCAAAGAGCAGTAAAATGGTCTCAGTTCATCATAATGTGATCATTAACAGGTGATCTGTTCAATGCCAGACAACCAGTGACCATTAACACGTTTAATCTCTGCATTTGAATGTAATGTCTATAATGAAGCATCAGCCATCATCATTTAGTCTATTTGCATTTTAACCAGGGGAAAGAATGTGGGGTTTCTTCATTATTTATTTGCATTTGAAAATATATTGAATAAAAGCACCATCACAACCCTATTGAAACTAATTACACAAACCTGCGCTCCACATTCCTTCAAATCAATATAACCTGAAACATGACTTAAAGCCTTACACTGTCCTGGTTTCCACAAATATATGTGCTGCTTTTATTGTGTCTCTGTTGTTAATAACCATGAAGTATATAGGGATAAAGTGTTTAATGCATGTTTTGTAATAATAATACAAATCTACAAAATAACTAGTAAAGTTTTCAAAATAATTGTAGTGTAGTAAACGTACAATATTTGCTGCTGAGATGTAGTGGAGTAGAAGTAAAAGTACTGACATTTTTATATACTGTAATACTCCATTAAAGTAAAATATCCTCAAATTTGTTGGCTACTTAAGAACATGTATTTAGTTACTTTCCACCACTGGATTTTACTGTAAATAAAGATAAGAAATCAAATAAGAACATATAAAGCACACTATGAGACTTTCAATTGATTAGAAATATGAAAAAATAACCAGGAACGTGCGCACACACAAGCAAATGCATGAAGTACAAATATGGAAAGAGAACTTAAGAAATACTGCTGACAATAGACTACTTTGTTGTTAATAATAATTTGCAGTAAGAAACAATTTGAACTCACAACGGACTCAATGGATAGATTACACTCCACTGCTTTTGCACTGGTACTGTCACGTACAGTATGTAAGATATCTACTGCTGGGTGTTTTCTCTCACCTGAGAGACCAAGAGACTGAATTTATATCTGCTGCTATTCATAGCTGCCGCAAATGTTTCTCTATACTATTTCTGCTTAATTTTATTTCTATGTTGACCATGCAGTTTATTTATAGATATTTATATTAGACATTTTATATTAGACATTTTATATTAGACATTAGACATATTAGATATTGTGAGTGTTGTCAGTGACACAGAAAATATGTGGTCTTTCTTCCATCCTCAGCCCGTATACGTCTTCACAGTTGGAAGTGTGTCCTGTCTGTGTTCATATCAGACAGTACATGGTGTTTTACTGTGAGGTCAGATGTTTATCTGTATTCTCTCTCTTTCATTTGGATCATCTCTCATGTCCAGTTCTCTGGTTACTGTTTCACATCATTGTTGGCATTCCAAGAGAGAGAGAAGAAATGAGCACATGATGCATTTTGTACATAATATTTTTCTAGTGATATATGTTGTAAGCATGGTTGAAATAAAACTTGTTACATTGAAAGAAATATGGTGTACGTTCTTATATATCTATATCTAGACCCTAGACAGTTTTTAAGTTACTTGATTCAGTATTTAGATATTTGATATTCATTTGATCAGACACCCTTCCTATACAAGCCCATTGTAAACTCCATTTAACCATGTTAGAGTCATTGAAAACACACATATTTGGGGGGGGAAGGACCAAGTCACAATAATCAAGTTGGAAATTCCATCCAATAAGGAGAGAGAACCCTTCAAAGATCATTTATCAGCTTGTGTTTCAGTTATCCTGTTGAGTTCTCTCTCCTGATATATATAAAATATATGTTCTCAAGAGCTGGAGACATGGGGAGACCTCTGTTATTTCTGTAGTTCTGCTGAAACTTATCAGACTCAAAGAGGTGTAAAATGGTCTCAGTTCATCCATAATGTGATCATTAACAGCTGATCTGTTCAATGCCAGACAACCAGTGACCATTAACATGTGTAATCTCTGCATTTGAATGTATTGTCTATAATGAAGCATCAGCCACCATCATTTAGCCTATTTGCATTTTAACCTGCATGGGAAATAATGTGGGGTTTCTTCATTATTTATTTGCATTTGAAAATACATTGAATAAAGGCACCATCAGAACCCTATTGAAACCAATTCCAAAAACCTGTGCTCCACATTCCTTCAGATCAATATAACCTGAACAATTACTTAAAGCCTTACACTGTCCTGGTTTCCACAAATACATGTGCTGCTGTTATTGTGTCTCTGTTGTTAATAACCATGAAGTATATAGGGATAAAGTGTTTAATGTATGTTTTGCAATAATAATACAAATCTACAAAGTAACTAGTAAAGTTTTCAAAAATAATTGTAGTGGAGTAAAAGTGCAATATTTGCCTATGAGATGTAGTGGAGTAGAAGTAAAAGTACTGACATTTTTAAATACTCCATTAAACTCCATTAAAAACTTCAGAAATACTGCTGACAATAGACTACTTTGTTGTTAGGCCTTGAACATTGGAAATCATTTGCAGTAAAAATGCAGGTGAAACACTGCAATTAATGTAAATACAAATAATAATACATCCCACACATCACTTGATAAAAGCATCACAGTTAGGACAACAAGACAATGACACAGATATATAAGAGAATACAGAGGAATGTCTTATATATAAATTATATATTTGTTTTTACTTGAAGTCAAGCTGAGGATACATTAGTTTTTGTTATTACCTGTTGAGTAATAACAAACTAACTAAACTGACTCTGACTGTGATCATAAAGTTGAGGTAAAGTAGTAATTCAATTGCACAGTGCATTTAGAAAACTATAGTAAGTATGCTGGATCAATAGCCTTTTAATATAAGAGTTCTTTATAACAATGCAGGGTGAACCCCCCCCAACACACACATACACCTTGGGAAAGGTGTTACCTGATTGGTCAGACTGGGCCAGGCTACTCTGACCAACCAGGTAACATCTTCCCTAAGTACCCTGGCTAGACTGCATATATAATGTGGGTTTAGTGTTTTCTTCAGAACGGATCATCTGAACCAAGAGAAAGCAGCTAAAGAAAGTAGCTAGAGAAAGAGGACTCAACAAACACACCATGACTACATTAATGGCCAGGAGACAACAGGAGACAAGAAGAAGGGGCCTGAAAATGCATCGCTTTGAACCATACCAGCGCTCTGCAAGGACATGCACAGGTAAGGGTCAATGACCAAACACACACTCTACATGTTGTCTAGTCAAAATGCATAGATATCTATAATTAAAGTAAAATCTATGATTTATTAGATTGAAGTGAGGCTACTTGATCAAATACATAGGCTAAATATAAGGGGTCTAACTTCTCTCTCTTCTCTCTATAGGTGCTCAGAAAAAGCAGCAGCTTTTTCAAAAAAACTCCATGGACAAATACGTTGAGGTCAACACCCCAATGGTTGACATCCTGACCAGGATCTTCCCCCGACACTCCAGCATGTCCAGCTCCACTAGCTCTTATCCAGACTGGGACAATGTTGAGCAGGACAGAATCAACTCAGACGATATCCCTTCCCTGGCGATTAACGTTGACACCGTGATCCTGACCGCCCCCAAACCCTCCATCATGTCCTGTTCATTTAGCTCGGATCCAGAGTGGGGCAGAGTTGAGCTGGCCGTGTTCAACTCTGTTGATGTCCCTTCCCCAACATCACTGATCATCGTGACCACAGGCTCCTCCCAACACTCTGATGATCCAGAGAGTTGCATATCTGAGCAAGACTTGCTGGACAGAGGCATGTACCTCGTCCAGAGCTTCATTGGGGAAGGAAGCTTTGGGACGGTGGCCAAAGCCATCAACACGTTCACCGGTGACACAGTGGCCATTAAGATATTAAAAAAAGATCGTTATAATTATGATGAAGTGGCAGCACGTGAGGTAAGCATTGTTTTGGAAGATGTTGAATATCTTTGGCATAATTTATTATATATACCTGTCTAAATCTTCTTGTATTCCTAGATGGCTATATTGCAAACACTGCAAGTCCTGGACCCTGACACATGTGGAATAGTGAGATTTTACGACAGCTTCGTGCATAAAGGATTGAGATGCATGGTGTTTGAGTCTCTGGATGTTAATCTCCTGGATTTCTTCAACGGGAGAGGTTCTCCTATGTCCATGATGGAGACGAGACGCATCATACAGCAGGTATGGTTTTGACAGTTATATTTCAAAGTGATGGCAACAAATTGAGTTCTCACCAACTTGATGTGCATACTAATATTAATCATAATCTTTATTCTTGACTTGCAGCTTGCCATTGCACTCCAGGCCCTGAAGGGTTTAGGTCTCATCCATACAGACATCAAACTAGATAACGTCATGCTAGTGAACCAACGAGAACAACCCCTCAAAGTCAAACTCATTGACTTTGGTCTCGCCGTTCCTGTCTCTGAGACTAAGGAACGGAGGATCAAGCCGCCTCTTTGGTATAGGTGAGTTCTATAGAGACACTCTTTTGGGCTACGGTATATGTTGTATTAATATCTTATTTATTCATATTATCTGCTTTACTGAAAGCACATGCAAGCAAAGATTCAAAATTAAGTGTGAAACGTGCAATTGAGAAGAAACTTGTTTGTTGCTAACATTACCCTTTTATTTTACAACCCACAGAGCACCAGAACTCTTCCTAGGACTCCCAATCACAGAGGCACTTGATATGTGGTCACTGGGCTGTATGGTGGCTAATGGGATGCTGTTCCGTGATCTCTTCCCCGGGAATACTGAATATGATGTGGTGAGTATTCTACTGATGCACTGTGCATAAAACAAGCATTCTGATTATACTCTGAATATACCATACAGTAGTTACATTTCCATTTTAGATCAAAGTTTGTATCATAAGACTCTTATATGAAAAATTGTGATTAAGTGAAATATCCTGTGTTTTTCTGCAGCTTCAATCCATCCTCTTGACGCTTGGTATGCCAGCTAGTGATGAGCGGGTCGACCCGTAACCCGCGGGACCCGCGGGTCAACCCGCGGCGCGGGTGGGTCGAGTCAGGATTTCAGAGGCAATTATGCGGGCTGAGGGTGAGCGGGTTGGCCTCTCTCTCACGCAAAAAAATAATTAAAAAAATCACATGCTCTTGTTTTGTCTTTATTCCTAATAAGAATAAGAATAATAACAATAAAACAGTTTGAATACACTTGGGGTGTATACTTGAAGATTATTTTCTAACCTTCATGATTTTACTGAATTAGAGGAGGCAGGCTAAAGGTTGTCTAGTAGACTTCGGTACCGGACCTGTCACCTGTGTTATTTCCTATAGTGGTATGATCCCTTCTAGTTCCGCTCACGTAATTTGGCGCGAGATCACATAGAGTTGAGAGTTCAGAAAAAAAGAAGTGTAAACAACATGGAAGATATCAGAGCGAAATTGCAAGCTGGAGAAGCTAAAATTAAAAAAATAACTGATGGGAAAAGTGATGTGTGGAAAAGGTTTGGGCAGGTTGTCATGCCCGATGACACAATTTCAGAATACGTGATTTGTTTAAAATGCGAGGCGCTGTACAAATTTGAGAGCCACAAATCGGGAACATCTAACCTGAAACGGCATTCATGCCCCGAAGACTCTAACCAGAACCCCAAAAAAAGAGTGCCATCAAATCAGCCCTTGGTGTCCACGTTCATGAAGAACAAGGTTCCACTTGCAGCGAAATCTAAGCTTGTGGATGAGTTTGTGGACTTCTGCTGCGCTGACCTGCGCCCATTTGATGTGGTGTCTGGTAAGGGATTCAATAGTGTTGCGCAAGGCCTAATAAACATTGGGGCACGTTATGGAGCAGTGGACGCAGACTCTGTCATTCCACACAGGACTACCATCTCCGCCAGAGCAAATGAAGAAGCAAAAAAAGAAAAGGCTATTCTCTATCAGGCTGTCAACAAAGCACTGGACTACGGGATTGGGATCACAACCGATATGTGGACAGACAGCTTTCAAATGAGATCATACACAGTGCTGACATGTCACTTCATCACTGAAGAGTGGGGGCTAGCGAGTCGAGTGCTTTCCACTTTGGAGTTTGATTCTACTTTGAGGAAAACTGCGGTGAACATACATGACCAAATCAGCAGGGAGCTTGTACACATTGGCATATCAGCTGAAGACTTGTCAAAAGTTGTATTCGTAAGTGATCAAGGTCCCAATATTAAAGCTGCGCTCAAGAACCATTCGTGGATACCTTGTGCTGCGCATGTAATCAATACGATCCTGAAACATACTTTTGAGGAGAAGGATGCGCCAGATTTCATGGCTGAGGTGACTGACCAAATAGTTAAGTGCAAAAGCCTGGTTGCTTACCTGAAGAAGTCCGGTAGCACGCTCAACCTCCCATATGCTGTTTTACAAGAAAGCGAGACGAGGTGGAACAGCAAGGCCGCAATGCTTAAGTCAGTTGCCAAACAACACAAGGAGATCCTGCAATTGCTTCAGGGAAAAGATCAAGAGCAGCGGATGGATGGCATCGAGGTGGAGGTGCTTGACACAATCGGAGAGTTCTTGTCCGTCTTCAAAAATGCATCAGAAGATATGGAGGGTGACCGTTACCCAACAATCAACAGCGTCCTGCTGTGGTTCCACAAGATGAAATCGCATTGTGCACCTCGGAGCGGGGATCCGTGCTATATGGAACACATCCGCAGCCGTGCAGAACAGCTCTTAAAAAAGAAGTTTATCATCACCTCCACACATAAAATCGCCACCTTCCTATCTCCACGTTTCAAGGCGTTGAAAATGCTCCTGCCAACCGAAAGGTGTGCAGTCCAGGGAGAGGTCCGAAGACTGGTAGCAGCGCTGGTACCAACCCTGCAGGCACAGGCTGAGCAAATTAACACAGAAGGTGAGATTAATAAATTGTAAGGATGTCTGATTTCGTTAGCCTACTATGGCCTATAGCCATCCTCCTAATCGATCCGAGCTTGCATGTGTTCAATTAATTGTTGATTTTATAAAGTTATGCACAGCTGTTTTCAGTTATAATTGTTTTTTTTATTAGAGCCACTGATCTCATGCAGCTTATTTTTTCTCCTTTTAAACTGCTTTTTTCATTTATTTTTCATTATGTTTTACATTTTAAGATTTAAGATTTTAAGTGTGTTTGGTAGTTTAGTTTATTTTTATTTATTTTTAACTTTATCCTATACCGAAATTGTTTTGTTGCCGATGCTGTTTTTATGCCATGCTTTTATCTGTAGCTGTCTGAGAATGTAAAGTGTGTTATAAATAAAAAAGTATTATTATTATTATTATTATTATTATTATTATTATTATTATTACCCTTATTATTATTATCAGTTTTTAAAAGGCTTATAGTTTTAATATATTTTTTTATCAGCTATAAGTTAGTTTTTAATTGCTATGGGCTATTTGTCAGGGGAAAGGTCTCCAAAAATGTTTAAACATTATATTATAATAAAACACTATTTTAAAAGTATTAACATGCAGTTAAAACACGCAAAAAAGCCGCAGTCAAAATTAACACATTTTGGGCATTCTGGCATCGTCAGCACCACCACTGATGTTGGAGCTTTGTGTTAAACTTTAAAGCAAGAAGTGTGCTCTCTTTCGTTTGTCATGACTAGGCCAACTGTTAATTAATTTCGTATTACCTTTTGTAGAACTAATGGGTGACCCAATCGCTTCAAGCACCCCGGTGGACGAGGAGACTCTGGAGGAAGGTAAATGCATCACGCATCTTGCATTTTTAATAAATTAATTTAGGCTATTGAATTTCATAAACAGTATGTTCCTGAAATAGAAGGTGATATGAGTCTTAAATCCAGGTTGTGATATAAAGTTATCTAAAGTAATATGTCGTCCAGGTCATTTGTGATGACGGCCAGTTAATTGCACTTCTTTTTTAATACCAGAGCTTGCAGTGAAAAGACGGAGGTTGTTCGTGGAGTGGGAGGACACCCCAGACCTGATAGAGCCAGATGAAGTACAGCGTTACCTGCAGGCTCACTTCACCGTGGACCAGTGTCAGGATGAGGTCATCCTTGAGTTCTGGAAGGACCAGCGTTTCACATTCCCGCTCCTTTCCATGCTGGCTAGAGCGGTGCTATGTGTTCCAGCATCAAGCGCATCTAGCGAGCGCGCTTTCAGCTCAGCTGGTCGCGTGCTCGAAGCACGTCGAAATAGATTAAATCCGGGAACTGTGGATTCCATTCTTTTTCTACACAGCGCAGCCAGCCATGATAAAGTACACTAATATTGTGTATATGCATGTATAGCCGACCTGCAACATAGGTTAAGGTTATATATTACTGTTGAGTGAAATCAGGGTTGAGAGATGTAAAAGAATGGGTATATTCTATGTCATGTGTGTGCATGCGTCCGTGCGCGCGCGAGAGAGCGCGACACACACACACACACACACACACACACACACACACACACACACACACACACACACACACACACACACACACACACACACACACACACACACACACACACACACACACACACACACACACACACACACACAAATACATTGGGTATTAATTTGGTTTGCCTCATTCATGCAGGTTGATGCTTTAATTCTTGCTGAAAAAGAATTGTTTATAAAATAATTAGGCCTGCTGTGTTGCTTAACTTGCTTTATCGCATGCTTAATACGCCTATTCATGTTCTAGGTATCGATTCATGTTCTATGCGTACCCTGACCTAATGCTATAGAGGCCTTTTGATAATTTCATTTGTATATTGTTTAAGAATACATAATCAGAGACAGCTTATTTGTTTTATTTTCTATATTTCTCAGAAAGACAGATCTATGTTGTTTAGGCTAGAGAGAACTAACGGATTCTCAAAAAGAGAGAGACCGAGTCATATGTCTTTTCGCTGTCAATAAAAAATAAAAAGAACTATTTTGAACAACATGCTTGTTTATTTAGCCCATGACGATGTTGTGTTACTGTAGACAATAGACATTAAAGCGACTTTGGGTACTTAAAAGAGCGCTATATACATCTGAGCTATTATGATGATGATGATTATCGTTTTTTTTTCCACCGCGGGTCGCGGGGCGGGTTGAGCCATAGATTTATATATTGGTTCGCGGGGCGGGTTGAGGCGGGTTGGGTTCCGTTGCGGGGCGGGGCGGGGCGGGTCATGAAAAAACCCGACCCGCACATCACTAATGCCAGCACAATCTCTCTTGGATGCTGGACAAACAACCTGCAGCTTTTTCACCCAGGACAACGATACATGGGGATTTAAGGTATGACTGCAACTAATATTGGAGTAATAACATCATCTCTGACATTTTCGAGTAGGCTATCTCTGCACGTCATTCAATCAAATCATTCAAACTGAAAATGTTTTTGTTTTTTATTTTCTAGAAACCAGAGGAGTATTGCACAGAGCAGGGGTTTGAGGCAGAAGATGAAGACCTCTTGGATGATACCTGCTCACTGGAAGAAGCGTTCACCTCCCTGTGTGACGATGCTGATGAAACTGGTGACATGTGGGTCTTCATGGACCTGTTGAAACGAATGCTTCATCTGGATCCAAAGGAGAGGATAACACCTGACCAGGTGTTGAACCATCCCTTCATCACCATGTCTCACCTATGACCGTCTCATATATTAAGTATGCAGTCTCTGTTTGGAGGTGCATGCTTGTGACGATGTCTCTATGAACTGTGGGATATTTGTAGACTGATCTGAGCAATAACATATCAAGGTGTTTGTGGGGCCAACAATTACAAATGTAAGGTACTCCTAGTTATTGTTATTTGGTTCAGTGTACAGCATGTTTGACAATGACACCACCACAAGATGGCGATGTCCTATTACCTAAGACACTTCAGTCAACTGAAAATGAGATCATTTCCCATCAATCTGTTTACCCTTTGTGATCACAGTACTCGTAGTAAAATACTTTATATTATTTAAGGACAAAGGCATCATCAGTGACTATGATTACATTCCACCACTGCTGGTGCATTGGTGCTGTTAAGAGACGAATAAGAGACAGTTCCGTATTACAAGGGATGGTTGTCAAGCCTACTCTAGGTGCTTTATATCCCTTATACACATGATATCTGCTGCTAAGTGTTGTCTCTCACCTGCACTAAACACTGTGATTCTATATTATGCTGCTATTCATTTAGGATGCAAATGTTTGTCTACTTGCAGAAGAAGCATTTCTATTTTGACCATGCACCTTATGTATATATTTGACATTTTATATTTGACATAGTACTGTATAGTTGCTATTGTATATATATTTATATTACATTTTATGTTAGACATTTTATATTAGACATTGTGGCACATGTGAGTGTTGTTGATTTGGTCATTGACACAGAAAAGCTGTATTTTCTACTGATATGTTGTAAGCACTTTGAAATAAAATCTGTGAAATAAATATTGTGTAGGAATACATTCTTAAATACGATAGAGCCCAGGACCCCCCCCCCCCTTCATAATACCGTTGAACAATTATATTAACACATTTCACATTATGAAAGAGCAATAATCATTTCCATGTGATAGGCCTATTTCTGTAGTTTTGCTGAAACTCATCAGACTCAAAGAGCAGTAAAATGGTCTCAGTTCATCATAATGTGATCATTAACAGGTGATCTGTTCAATGCCAGACAACCAGTGACCATTAACACGTTAAATCTCTGTGTGAGAATGCCCGACTTGCGGCTGGAAGCAGTATAGGGGCCTTGAGTAGGCTTTAACCTGTATTTATTCACCATAGAACAGACAACAAGACAAGAACATCACATTCATAGCTCTTTTATGCTCAGCTGAGCTAATGAGCCAGCCTGGACTATACCACTGTAAGTATTCTAACTCAGAGCACACAATTAAAATAGCATACAATCAAGTATACTAAAACTTATGAACTATAGATAAGGCTTCCTTCCAAATGACTCTATTACAGCACCTTTAAAATTTCACAAAGGGTAATAATAATTTCCATGTGATAGGCCTATTCCTAGTTTTGCTGAAACCCATCAGACTCAAAGAGCAGTAAAATGGTCTCAGTTCATCCATAATGTGATCATTAACAGGTGATCTGTTCAATGCCAGACAACTAGTGACCATTAACACGTTTAATCTCATCATTTGAATGACACATTGTCTATAATAAAGCATCAGCCATCATCATTTAGCCTATTTGCCTTTTAACCTGGTCCAGGTGAAAGAATGCAGGTTTTCTTATTTGCATTAAAAAAACTTTAAATGAAAGCACAATCAAAACCTTCAAAACCTTCAACCACAATCTTATTTGCATTTAAAATACTTTAATTGAAAGCACAATCAAAACCCAATTGAAACTAATTCCACACACCCTGCTCCACTTTCCTTCAGAGCAACACAATATGAACAATGACTCAAAACCTAACATTGTCAGGTTTCCATATTTGTAAACAAAAACCCTTTTCTGTTATCTTGTTTGTTTTGTTGTTACTCTACTGTTCAGTTGACATATTACCATTCTGCATAGAACTCTGTGGGATTTCATTTCAATAAAGATAAGAATTAAGATGAAAACAATACAAATTCAAAACACTTCAGAAATACTGCTGACAATAGACTACTTTGTTGTTAGGCCGTGAAAGAATGGAAATCCTTTGCAGTAAAAATGTAAGGTGAAACACTGCAATAAATGTAAATACAAATAATAATACACCAGACACCTCACTGGGTAAAAGCATCACAGTGAGGACAACAAGACAATGAAACAGAAATATAAGAGAATACATAAGAATGTCTTATATATACTTTTTTTTAAATTCTTTTTATTATTAAAAGTCCAGCTGATGCTATTTTTTTTGTTAATACCTGTTAAGTAATAACAAACTAACTAAACTAACTCTGCCTGCGATCATAAAGTTGAGGTAAATTAGCAATCACATTTCACAATGCATTTAGAAAAATATATTAAGTATATGTTCATGGATAAATAGCCTTTTAATATAACAGTTTAATATAACAATTTAGGGATCCAGTGACCCCCCCTCTACCCAACACACCTTGGTAAAGGTGTTACCTGATTGGTCAGACTGGGCCAGGCTACTCTGACCAACCAGGTAACATCTTCCCTAAGTACCCTGGCTAGACTGCATATATAATGTGGGTTTAGTGTTTTCTTCAGAACAGATCTTCTGAACCTAGAGAAAGCAGCAGAAGAAAGAGGACTCAACAAACACACCATGACTACATTATTGGCCAGGAGACAACAGGAGACAAGAAGAAGGGGCCTGAAAATGCATCGCTTTGAACCATACCAGCGCTCTGCAAGGACATGCACAGGTAAGGGTCAATGACCAAACACACACACTACATGTTGTCTAGTCAAAATGCATAGATAAGTATTTCTATAATTAAAATGAAATCTAAAATGTATTAGATTGAAGTGAGGCTATTTAAGCAAATAAATAGGCTAAATGTAAGGGGTCTAAATTATCTCTCTTCTCTCTATAGGTGCTCAGAAAAAGCAGCAGCTTTTTCAAAAAACCTCCATGGACAAATACTTTGATGTCACCACCCCAATGGTTGACATCCTGACCAGGATCTTCCCCCGACACTCCAGCATGTCCAGCTCCACTAGCTCTTATCCAGACTGGGACAATGTTGAGCGGAACATAATCAACTCAGACGATGTCCCTTCCCCATCGGTTAACGTTGACACCGTGACCCCGACCGCCCCGAAACCCCCCATCGTGTCCTGTTCATTTAGCTCGGATCCAGAGTGGGGCAGAGTTGAGCTGGACGTGTTCAACTATGTCGATATCCCTTCCCCAACATCACTGATCATCGTGACCACCAGCTCCTCCCAACACTCTGATGATCCAGAGAGTTGCATATCTGAGCAGGACTTGCTGGACAGAGGCATGTACCTCGTCCAGAGCTTCATGGGGGAAGGAAGCTTTGGGACGGTGGCCAAAGCCATCAACACGTTCACCGGTGACACGGTGGCCATCAAGATATTAAAAATAAAAGATCGCTATAATTACGATGAAGTGGCAGCACGTGAGGTAAGCATCGTTTTGGAAGATGTTGCCTATTTGGGCATAATTTATTATGTATACCTGTCTAAATCTTCTTGTATTCCTAGATGGCCATGTTGCAAACGCTGCAAGTCCTGGACCCTGACACGTGTGGAATAGTGAGATATTACGACAGCTTTGTGCATAAAGGATTGAGATGCATGGTATTTGAGTCTCTGGATATTAATCTCCTGGATTTCTTCAATGGGAGAGGTTCTCCTATGTCCATGATGGAGACGAGACGCATCATACAGCAGGTATGGGACAATTATATTTGAAAGTGATGGCAACAAATTGAGTTCTCACCAACTTGATGTGCATACTAATATTAATCATGATCTTTATTCTTGACTTGCAGCTTGCCATTGCACTCCAGGCCCTGAAGGGTATAGGTCTCATCCATACAGACATCAAACTAGATAACGTCATGCTAGTGAACCAACGAGAACAACCCCTCAAAGTCAAACTCATTGACTTTGGTCTCGCCGTTCCTGTCTCTGAGACTAAGGAACGGAGGATCAAGCCGCCTCTTTGGTATAGGTGAGTTCTATAGAGACACTATTTTGGGCTACGGTATATGTTGTATTAATATCTTATTCATCATTGTCTGCTTTACTGAAAGCAAATAGATAATAGCAAGCAAAGATTCAACATTAAGTGTGACAAGTTCAATTGAGAAGAAACGTGTTTGTTGCTAACATTACCCTTTTATTTTACAACCCACAGAGCACCAGAACTCCTCCTAGGACTCCCAATCACAGAGGCACTTGATATGTGGTCACTGGGCTGTATGGTGGTTAATGGGATGCTGTTCCGTGATCTCTTCCCCGGGAAGACTGAATATGATGTGGTGAGTACTGTACTGATGCACTGCACATTACAACATGCATTCTGATTCTACTCTGAATAAACCATACAGTAGTTACATTTTCATATTAGATCTGCATCTAAGTTTATCTAACACTGTTAATGAAATTATTTGAAATATCATGTGTTTTTCTGCAGCTTCAATCCATCCTCTTGACGCTTGGTATGCCAGAACAATCTGTCTTGGATGCTGGACAAACAACTTGCAGCTTTTTCACCAAGGACAACGATATATGGAGATTTAAGGTATGACTGCAACTAATATTGGAGTAACAACTTCATCTCTGACATTTTCGAGTAGGCTATCTTTGCACGTCATTCAATCAAATCACTAAAACTGAAAATATTTTTGTTTTGTATTTTTTAGAAACCAGAGGAGTATTGCATAGAGCCTGAGTTTGAGGCAGACGATGAAGACCTCTTGGATGACATCTGCTCACTGGAAGAAGTGTTCACCTCCCTGTGTGACGATGCTGATGAAACTGGTGACATGTGGGTCTTCATGGACCTGTTGAAACGAATGCTTCATCTGGATCCAAAGGAGAGGATAACACCTGACCAGGTGTTGAACCATCCCTTCATCACCATGTCTCACCTATGACCGTCTCATATATTAAGTATGCAGTCTCTGTTTGGAGGTGCATGCTTGTGACGATGTCTCTATGAACTGTGGGACATTCATTTGTAGACTGATCTGAGCAATAACATAGCAAGGTGTTTTTGGGGCCAACAATTACAAATGTAAGGTAGTCCTAGTTATTGTTATTTGATTCAGTGTACAGTACATGTTTGACAATGACAATGCCACAAGATGGTGATGTCCGCCAACACTGATCCTGACAGGACACTATATGCTAAGACACTTCAGTCAACTGAAACTGAGATCACTTGCCATCAATCGTGTGTACCATTTGTGATCACAGTACTCTTAGTAATATACTGTATATTCTGTAAGGACACAGGCGTTATCACTGACTATGATTATACTCCACCACTGCTGCTGTACTTGTGCTATTTGGAACAAAGTTCTTTCAATAAGGGGACACTTCATGATATCGGCTGCTAAGTGTTGTCTCTCACCTGCACTAAACACTGATTTATTATATTATGCTGCTATTCATTTCTGATGCAAATATTTATCTTCTTGCCGAAGAAGCATTTCTGCCTTGTTTTATTTATATTTTGACCATGCACCTTATGTATATATTTGACATTTTATATTTGACATATACTACATTTTATATTAGACAGTTCATATTTTATATTTGACATTGTGGCACATGTGAGTGCTGTGATTTGGTCATTGACACAGAAAAGATGTATTTTCTACGGATATGTTGTAAGCACTTGTGAACATGGTTGAAATAAAATCCTTGAAAGAAATGTTGTGCCTGCATAAGTTCTTGAATACGGTAGAGCCCAGGATCCCCCCTTCATATTACCATTGATCAATTATATTAACACATTTCACATTATGAAAGAGTAATAATCATAACCATGTGTTAGACCTATTCTGTAGTTTTGCTGAAACTCATCAGACTCAAAGAGCAGTAAAATGGTCTCAGTTTGATTGATTGATTGATGTACTTTATTTAGTAAGACATGAGAACAGTACATGACAGTACATGGAAGTACAAATTCACAATACAAGGTCTACTAAACTGGAAATCTCATTAAGCACACAGCTTGTTTAAGATGAGAACCCCATGCACACAAATCATGATGATATATAAGAGACAGACAGATATACACACTACTATACAGAATGTCATACAATCAGCTTTCAGGTTACTGGTATGAAGAGAGAAAAAATATATATACAAAAGAGGAAAATGAAGGAGGGGGGGGTAGGTTAAGACTTAGGGCCGTTTCTCACTGGATCCGTTTTCATTGAAAACGTTTCCCAGTTCGAATGCTGGCCTGAATTCACATTGGCCAAGATCCAATCGCGCCAGAGAACACATGCATATATACCCCCGATCCTACAGGTGGCGGCATGCACATAGTGTTTCCCCTGTGGACACAGACGTCATCAACTATGCGACAATGTTTTTGTTGGTCGCGCATATATATGGGGTTGCGGCTGGAGAGCTATGCTGGGGAGGGGAGGCGATCTATGTAAGTGCACGGTCTTTGGGGAGCCTCGCCCCGAAGCGGGGAGAACGCACTGAGCGCTCAACGCAGTGTTGTTGAAGGACAATGGATGTACGCTTATGAGAAACAACACAAATAAAACCTGGTGAAACACTTGTGTGCATTAGGGCAAGATGATGATACAGGAAACATTCAGTATAAATGTCCAGTTTGCTAACTTTCACAACTACTACTACTTTTGCATTTGAAACTTTAAATTTCTCTAAATATTATAAACTTTCACGACAGCTTAAGTACAAAAAAATATCATTTATGAAAAGGCAACTATAGTAGCCTATACAGTGAAGTCGGACTGAATGATATATATATATATATATATATATATATATATATATATATATATATATATATATATATGCGCCCTGTGCTCTCCTTTTTCTCTATGAAGAAAAGTACAAGTACAGTTGACACAAACGCATTCCGCAACGCTGCCTGTCTGTTGTTTAATCTGCGCATCCGCGCATCCTCTGGACTGCAAAGCCATAGCTGGTCATGTAGGAAGGTGTGCGATAGGATCGCGCTTGCCATAGTCTCCAAAGTAATAATAATAATAAGAGAAAGTTCACTTTTGGTTATTTAAAAAGAGTCTCCTTATTTTATGTATTAATTTATGATTTGTGGGTCCAGCACTGTGTGTAAAAAAGAACTGTGGGGACGTGCATCTCCTGCCTTTGTTCATATTTAAAATATTTTTTTTATTTTCCAATGCAAGATCTGTGTGGTTATCTGCTCTATATTGTAATATAAAAAATAGCAGATCAACAAGCTCAATGTGTCGCATTGCACCGCATTTTCAGCTTGTAGCTTGGCTAGTTTTGCTACTTTTGTGTGACACTGTATGACAATAGGGCATTAATTCAGAATCAGAATCAGAATCAGTTTTATTGTCACATCACAGGTTTACAAAGTAAAAAAGTGGGTGAAATTCATTTTAGTGCAGCTTAATAAAAAACAACACCACAGCAGCCGTAACAGTGGACTGGCACGAAATGATGACATGATACAAGGCGGCAACTTCGTTGCCTCTCAATGAAACATGAACAACAAACATAACCATATACCACAATGGCGCTAAACGATCCCTCTTAAGAAGAGTTTTGGACGGGGAGAGGGGGTGGGATAGAATGGGGTACACAGGCAAAAAAACACTGCGCGCACGCTATGCTCCCAAAAGGGAGCATAGCGTCCAAGGAGCAAAAAATACACCAGGGGGTGGACTGGGGAAGGGAGCAGGACAGATAGGAGCAGGGGGGGGGGGGCGGGTTGCGAAGGCATGTAGTGCAGACATGTGTGTGTGTGTGTGTGTGTGTGTGTGTATGTGGAACTCTGTGACATGTCCTTGGGCTTTCACCCATTTCAGAGCAGTCTCTAGCTGATGGCAGAGCTTATCGCATGTTGTTGTTTTGCGATAGCAGCGAATTAGGGCTGCGTGAGACGTCCTTGAATGGCTTCCGAACCAAAGTCATAACACCAGGTGTCCATGAGGGGGGAGCTGGTCGAGGGGGGGTGGGTTCTTGGTATGGGTACGGTTCTGGGGAGGGGGGGAGGGGGGGTGGGCATCTACTCCTCTGCATTTCGCTGGGTGAAAAAGTCCAGGTTTTTTGGCTTGGGGGGGGTCCAAATCGATCCTAAAAAATCCAAACCAGACAATTTATCTAGTCTTTATCCAAATGTGGGCCTTCCAGTCTGTCCATGCCCGCTCTGATCATGGTCAAATAGCCTTGCAGTGCGGTTATGTCGGCGCGAAGAACACCGGCTCGCTCAGCGGCACCTCTGGCTTCGACCTCCGCACGTGCCATGATCTTGTCTAGCTTCGTGTCCAAACCACGGACCCTTTCGTTGTTGTTGTCCACCTCGTGCCTCAGTTCAGTGATGTTGCCCAACTTTGCGTCCAGTTTGGGTATCCACTCGATGATGTTGTCCATCTCGCGTCTTAGCTCAGTGGCCATACCCGTCAGAGTAGCCAGTCCTCTACCCGCCTCCGCACCGTCCCGGGCAGCTCTCATCTTGACAATTTGTCGATACACAAGTGTAATGCCCGCTCCAATTAGCAAGAAACCTGTTATCGTTGCTGCGAAGATATAAATATCTTCCGCATCCTCAATTTGCAGCACTTCAAAACACAGAACTCTCCATTTGAAGTCGGAATCACCCATGTATCCACTCAGATAGGTGCCGTCTGGACAAATTGGCTCATCTGGGCCAGATTGCCGGGTTGAGAAAATTTTGTCAATTGCGTTTAACGACCAGTTAATAATATAATCCATGTTTTTATCCTGAGACTGTTCGCTCGTGCAGTGGAGAGAGGCTGGAAAGTTTTTGGGATAGGATGGGAGGAGAGGAGAGGGTGCGACTGCCTTCGTCAAGCAGCAGGAGCATTAATTTATGATGAAAAAGCATTAAAAGTTGCAATATGGGATACAGGGTTTCTTCCTAACAGCAAAGATATGTAGTAGAGATGCGCGGATGGCCTCTCATGGTCATCTGAATCCGCATGTACAAATTAATTATCCACCCGTTATCCAACCGCAATAATTATTTTATCCAATTTAAATATCCGCACCAACCGTTTCTCCCGTATGTCAAAATATTATTATTTTCGGGTATTCCCCGTTAGTTTTAGTAGGCTATAGTTGTGCGATGCGATCACAAAATGCATTGATTTAGCCTATGGAATGTCGGTGTGTCTTTTTTCTTTTTTTTCAAACCGGTGCTGCGCTGACAGACGGCATCCAACATACAGGCGTCCAACACATGCGGCATCCAACGGTTGGATGCCGCAACGGTTGGATTCCAGCCTACAGAGAGCACTGCTATGTGTGTCTGTCCAATCTAGGAACCCAGCCAAAAAAAGGAAAAAACAGCATTACATTCCTAACTATACACGTTGTATCAGGAGCTCCCGACAGATTTACTGTAGCTGCGGAGCTCTGAATCTGTCTTGAGAGATTAGTGTCTGTCTGACTGTATGTGTATATGTCTGACTGCCATCACCTGAGAGTTACACCTGTTGCTGCCACAAAACATAAATTCTGCACCAGGGACTGCGACAATTTGATTAAAACAAACAGCAAAAAACCTGGGTGTCTTTTTCGACAACCAGATGAACTTTGAGTTCCATGTTAAAAAGGTAACTCAGTCATGTTTCTACCATCTGCGCAACATTAATAAAATAAAATCAATTATCACATCTCAAGACCTGGAAAAAATCATGCATGCATTTGTCTCTTCCCGTCTTGATTACTGCAACGGACTCTACACCACTCTGAGCCGTGCGTCACTATCACGACTTCAACTAGTACAGAACACGGCGGCCAGAATTCTCACCAACACTAATCGCAGAGCACACATAACACCAGTGTTAGCCGCACTTCACTGGCTACCAATTAGGTCCAGGATAGATTTTAAAATCTTGTTAACCACCTATAAAGCTCTACATGGGCTAGCGCCACTTTATATTGCTGACCTACTGCCCCCTAAGGACAAGGTGAGGTCCCTCAGGTCCTCTGACAAAGGCCTTTTGAAGATACCCGCGTCCAATCTAAAAACAAAGGGTGACAGGGCCTTTGCAGTAGTTCCTCCCACACTGTGGAACGCCCTTCCCCTGGCATTAAAAAATGCTGAGTCGGTTGATTGTTTTAAGAGAATGCTTAAAACACTTTTGTTTCGTAAGCACTTTGTCATTTGAAGACCTGACTCACATAGGTCAATGCTTTTGTTTTTATCCTTGCTGTTTTGTACTTTTCACTATTTTTTGTACTATAATACCCTGTTGTTATCTTGTTAATTGTATGTATTTTATGTTCCATTGTACAGCACTTTGTAACACTGTTTCGAAAGGTGCTTTATAAAAAAAAAACTTACTATTAAATCAGAGGTGACAGAAAAAATGTGAGACACTTTGAGGTTCAATTTGAGGTTTGTATTACTTTCTCTTTGAATACAGAACATTTTTTATGTTAGCTGTGCCATTAAAGATCAAAAAGTGGACAGAGCAAGAAGAAAACATGAAGAGTCTGTGAGCCCAGTAAAAACACAGTGCATGAATAGTGGTGGCAAGTTCACTGCACAGGTTATACTCTCATGCTCATCATCATCCTCATGTGAACAAACCACACCGTGTTTCTTCTGTGGTGAAGTTGGCAACAGAAAGGAACTAAGGAGGGCTTCCAACCTGGGATTGGATCGAAAAGTGAAATAATGTGCTCAGGTGCTGGGTGACAAGTGGCTGTTAGCTAAACAAGCTGCTGGTGACATGGTAGCTATGGAGGCAGTGCATCATTGTGCATGCCTGACTAGGCTCTATAGAAAAGCAGAAACCGCCGTTCTGACACGACAGAAAATAAGGCAACACAGGTCATCAGAGCACATGAAAAGCAACACATCTACTGAGGTCTCCATCATCTTCAGAGCAGCTAAAATCCTCCGGGAAGAATATCTTCAGATGAAACAATAATTTACAGGTTCCTTCACAGCCTCCTGATTCAATCCCTCCCCTGCTGCGATTGTTCCTAAAGATACTTCTGGATGAATAAGGTATTGACCAGCCAGCCCCGGAACCAGAGAAGTACCAGGTTGATACATCAATTGGACAGCAAATCATTTACAACTCTGTGAAATGCAAATCCAAGAAATGTGGCAGTAGTGTTAGTTGTCACATAAGAGAAAGGGAAACATCAGCTTCACTGTATCTGGCAATGAATCTGCTCCTGCATACTGGCAGTAAACACCAGGTGGATACCATGCATAAGCGAGGTATGTGTATGTTATATAGTGAAGTTTACTATTACTACTGCTAATTTGGGAAAGCAGCCAGTCCAGCAAGGGGCATTCACACACTGTCTGGGGGCTGGGGGTTGTCTTGGGCATGACGTAGACTAGTACCCCGGATGCGATGTTTTCGTTCAGTTGCATGCTACCAGCGGAATGTTGTGATTGTATCATGCTGAAGTTTACTTGAGTAGAAAGGATTATTTCACAACACCTGTGTGGTTATTCACAGTCACGATATAACAGTGTGTATCATATGATTGCTTGAAAACATTGAGTACAGTGATCAATCAGTGGGAGCAGATTGGTGTGGTGGTCCCACCTCAGGCAGTTAAGGGTGTCTTCACCAATGGTGGTTTTGACAACATTGACCACAACCCATCATCAACAACAGCAAAATCAGCCCTCCACGTGACATGCATTAGCATTCAGTAACATCCTAGTTCCAGCTAATATGGGGAAGAACCTGTACAATCCTTGCCAGCTTTCTACACAACAATGGATCTGGATGTTTCACTCCAAACTGATGTTCCTGCCCTTAATACAAACAGTCATCCTCAGCCAGCCTCTTGTCCTCTCAGCAACATACTTGAAGAAGGCTCCCAGTGGTTGGAGAGAGTCAGACACCTTCTGGGGAAAGACAACCTTGAGGGTGAAGAATGGATCTCATGGGCTGCATATTATGCAAGCATTGCAGAGCGTTGTTCAGCCCCCCCCATCCAGATCATACATACTGCCACTGTTCATAGAGTCTCCTACCAGTCCCATATGGCTTGGCTTGGCATGCAATGAATGTCCTCCTTCAAGCAATCAACTACCTAAATCCAGGTCAGACACCAGTCATGGTAGCTGATCAACCCCTATTCACACTTGCCAAAAAACATCAGTGGAAGTTCCCCCAGACAGAGCTTGGTGAGGACTCATTCCTAGTTACATTGGGGGCAATGCATACAAAGAAGATGCTCTGGAGTGTGTCTGGAGACTGGCTGGATGGATGGCAGTGGATGGACTACAGCTCTTACCAATAGTGGTATTTCAACTAGTGGCAAAGCTCAGTCTTTCATTGGTGTTCACCACATCTGCAGAACCTGGTACATGCAACAGGTGTCTGTAGCTGCTCTGTATGTACTCATGATGAAGGCTTATGAGCGATATTTGGAAAAGGCAACAACTGTAAATGATGAGTGGAGCCCCCTCTTCCTTGTGTCCTTTGATGAATGGCTTAAATTTCAATTATTTCAAGGGACTTGCCAGAACTGGTTATTTGCAAGTGCAAGACTCAAATTGCAATAGACAACCTCATTGTCATGGTAGTAAGAAAACTATTGGGGATTGGTTTTGCCTTGAAACCTAATTAATTGGATTCCTTGACCCTAAAAATTTACTCTTTGACACAATTTTACCATTATAGCTTTAACAGAAGTAAATATGGGTTCTGCTGTATTACTTCAAATGGTGGCGGCCATTTTTAACTCGTCTCTTTGGATAATTATTTTCCTATGGCCCTAAGGTACTTCCATACCAAAGGGGACCTTTGCTAGCCTGGTAAACACCCCCTCCCTCCGGAAATCTCATTTGCATTTGGTTTCAGGAAGGAGGGTCTGGGATTGCTCACAGAGTAAAGCTGCCCGAACCGCTGCGCATACGAACCAATCAGCGGCTGCTAGGGGCGGGATCATCCAATCACCTGCCTAGTAGCTTGAAAAAATGAAACTCCGTCTGTCATCGATTCTGCGCCCGGAGTCTCAGATGCAAGTACGCTGTGAAACAAAATGTGTGTCGCAAGCTTCTTCCATTTGACGGAGTGAGGTTAGACCTTTGCATCATGACTTGAAGTTAAATGTGTCTTAACACCTCCACTACCACTTTTTTACCTTGTAAACCTGTGATGTGACAATAAAACTGATTCTGATTCTGATTCTGATACAAGTTCAAAACACTTCAGAAATACTGCTGACAATAGACGACTTTGTTGTTAGGCCTTGAAAATTGGAAATAATTTGCAGTAAAAATGTAGGTGAAACACTGTAGTTAATGTAAATACATTAACTACATCACTAGCATCACAGTTAGGACAACAAGACAATGACACAGAAATATAAGAGAATACATAAGAATGTCTTAAATATACTTTTTTTTAAATTATTTTTATTATTAGAAGTCCAACTGATGATAAATTTTTTTGTGTTAATACCTGTTAAGTAATAACACACTAACTAAACTAACTCTGCCTGCGATCATAAAGTTGAGGTAAATTAGCAATCACATTTCACAATGCATTTAGAAAAATATATTAAGTATATGTTCATGGATAAATAGCCTTTTAATATAACAGTTTAATATAACAATTTAGGGATCCAGTGACCCCCCTCTACCCAACACACCTTGGTAAAGGTGTTACCTGATTGGTCAGACTGGGCCAGGCTACTCTGACCAACCAGGTAACATCTTCCCTAAGTACCCTGGCTAGACTGCATATATAATGTGGGTTTAGTGTTTTCTTCAGAACAGATCTTCTGAACCTAGAGAAAGCAGCAGAAGAAAGAGGACTCAACAAACACACCATGACTACATTATTGGCCAGGAGACAACAGGAGACAAGAAGAAGGGGCCTGAAAATGCATCGCTTTGAACCATACCAGCGCTCTGCAAGGACATGTACAGGTAAGGGTCAATGACCAAACACACACACTACATGTTGTCTTGTCAAAATGCATAGATAAGTATTTCTATAATTAAAATGAAATCTAAAATGTATTAGATTGAAGTGAGGCTATTTAAGCAAATAAATAGGCTAAATGTAAGGGGTCTAAATTATCTCTCTTCTCTCTATAGGTGCTCAGAAAAAGCAGCAGCTTTTTCAAAAAACCTCCATGGACAAATACTTTGATGTCACCACCCCAATGGTTGACATCCTGACCAGGATCTTCCCCCGACACTCCAGCATGTCCAGCTCCACTAGCTCTTATCCAGACTGGGACAATGTTGAGCAGAACATAATCAACTCAGACGATGTCCCTTCCCCATCGGTTAACGTTGACACCGTGACCCCGGCCGCCCCGAAACCCGCCATCGTGTCCTGTTCATTTAGCTCGGATCCAGAGTGGGGCAGAGTTGAGCTGGACGTGTTCAACTCTGTCGATGTCCCTTCCCCAACATCACTGATCATCGTGACCACCAGCTCCTCCCAACACTCTGATGATCCAGACAGTTGCATATGTGAGCAGGACTTGCTGGACAGAGGCATGTACCTCGTCCAGAGCTTCATGGGGGAAGGAAGCTTTGGGACGGTGGCCAAAGCCATCAACACGTTCACCGGTGACACGGTGGCCATCAAGATATTAAAAATAAAAGATCGTTATAATTACGATGAAGTGGCAGCACGTGAGGTAAGCATCGTTTTGGAAGATGTTGCCTATTTGGGCATAATTTATTATGTATACCTGTCTAAATCTTCTTGTATTCCTAGATGGCCATGTTGCAAACGCTGCAAGTCCTGGACCCTGACACGTGTGGAATAGTGAGATATTACGACAGCTTTGTGCATAAAGGATTGAGATGCATGGTGTTTGAGTCTCTGGATATTAATCTCCTGGATTTCTTCAATGGGAGAAATTCTCCTATGTCCATGATGGAGACGAAACGCATCATACAGCAGGTATGGGACAATTATATTTCAAAGTGATTGCAACAAATTGAGTTATCACCAACTTGATGTGCATACTAATATTAATCATGATCTTTATTCTTGACTTGCAGCTTGCCATTGCACTCCAGGCCCTGACGGGTATAGGTCTCATCCATACAGACATCAAACTAGATAACGTCATGCTAGTGAACCAACGAGAACAACCCCTCAAAGTCAAACTCATTGACTTTGGTCTCGCCGTTCCTGTATCTGAGACTAAGGAACGGAGGATCAAGCCGCCTCTTTGGTATAGGTGAGTTCTATAGAGATACTCTTTTGGGCTACGGTATATGTTGTATTAATGTATTATTCATCATTGTCTTATTATCTGCTTTACTGAAAGCACATGCAAGCAAAGATTCAAAATTAAGTGTGACAAGTGCAATTGAGAAGAAAAGTGTTTGTTGCTAACATTACCCTTTTATTTTACAACCCACAGAGCACCAGAACTCTTCCTAGGACTACCAATCACAGAGGCACTTGATATGTGGTCACTGGGCTGTATGGTGGTTAATGGGATGCTGTTCCGTGATCTCTTCCCCGGGAAGACTGAATATGATGTGGTGAGTATTCTACTGATGCACTGCGCATTACAACATGCATTCTGATTCTACTCTGAATAAATCATACAGTAGTTACATTTTCATATTAGATCTAACACTGTTAATGAAATTATTTGAAATATCATGTGTTTTTCTGCAGCTTCAATCCATCCTCTTGACGCTTGGTATGCCAGAACAATCTGTCTTGGATGCTGGACAAACAACTTGCAGCTTTTTCACCAAGGACAACGGTACATGGAGATTTAAGGTATGACTGCAACTAATATTGGAGTAACAACTTCATCTCTGACATTCGAGTAGGCTATCTTTGCACGTCATTCAATCAAATCACTAAAACTGAAAATATTTTTGTTTTGTATTTTTTAGAAACCAGAGGAGTGTTGCATAGAGCCTGAGTTTGAGGCAGACGATGAAGACCTCTTGGATGACATCTGCTCACTGGAAGAAGTGTTCACCTCCCTGTGTGACGATGCTGATGAAACTGGTGACATGTGGGTCTTCATGGACCTGTTGAAACGAATGCTTCATCTGGATCCAAAGGACAGGATAACACCTGACCAGGTGTTGAACCATCCCTTCATCACCATGTCTCACCTATGACCTTCTCATAGTAAGTATGCAGTCTCTGTTTGGAGATGCATGCTTGTGACGATGTCTCTATGAACTGTGGGACATTCATCTGTAGACTGATCTGAGCAATAACATATCAAGGTGTTTGTGGGGCCAACGATTACAAATGTACGGTACTCCCAGCTATTGTTATTTCATTCAGTGTACAGTACATGTTTGACAATGACAACACCACAAGATGGTGATGTCCACCAACACTGATCCTAACAGGACACTATGAAGTGTTGTCTCTCACCTGCACTAAACACTGTGATTTTATATTATGCTGCTATTCATTTCTGATGCAAATATTTATCTTCTTGCAGAAGAAGCATGTCTGCCTCGTTTTATTTATATTTTGACCATGCACCTTATGTTTATATTTGACATTTTATATTTGACATATATTACATTTTATATTAGACAGTTCATATTTTATATTTGACATTGTGGCACATGTGAGTGCTGTGATTTGGTCATTGACACAGAAAAGATGTATTTTCTACGGATATGTTGTAAGCACTTGTGAACATGGTTGAAATAAAATCCTTGAAAGAAATGTTGTTTCTGCATAAGTTCTTGAATACGGTAGAGCCCAATATTAACACATTTCACATTATGAAAGAGCAATAATCATTTCTGTGTGTTAGGCCTATTTCTGTAGCTTTGCTGAAACTCATCAGACTCAAAGAGCAGTAAAATGGTCTCAGTTCATCATAATCTAATCATTAACCGGTGATCTGTTCACTGCCAGACAACCAGTGACCATTAACACGTTAAATATCTGTGTGAGAATGCCCGACTTGCTGCTGCTTCTATAGGGACCTTGAGTAGGGTTTAACCTGTATTCTTTCACCATAAAACAGACAACAAGACAAGAACATCACATTCATAGCTCTTGTCTTTTATGCTCAGCTGAGCTAATGAGCCAGCCTGGACTATAGCACTGTAAGTATTCTAACTCAGAGCACACAATTAACAGAGCATACAATCAAGTATACTAAAACTTATGAACTATAGATAAGGCTTCCTTCAAAATGACTATTAAAGCACCTTTAACATTTCACAAAGGGTAATAATAATTTCCATGTGATAGGCCTATTCCTAGTTTTGCTGAAACCCATCAGACTCAAAGAGCAGTAAACTGGTCTCTGCTCATCCATAATGTGATCATTAACAGGTGATCTGTTCAATGCCAGACAACTAGTGACCATTAACACGTTTAATCTCATCATTTGAATGAAACATTGTCTATAATAAAGCATCAGCCATCATCATTTAGCCTATTTGCCTTTTAACCTGGTCCAGGTGAAAGAATGCAGGTTTTCTTATTTGCATTAAAAAAACTTTAAATGAAAGCACAATCAAAACCCAATTGAAACTAATTGCACACACCCTGAGTGCTCCACATTCCTTCAGAGCAACACAACATGAACAATGACTCAAAGCCTTAAATTGTCAGGTTTCCATATTTGTAAACAAAAACACTTTTCTGTTATCTTGTTTGTTGTGTTGTTACTGTTCAGTAGACACGTTACCATTCTGCACAGAACTCTGTGGGATTTCATTTAAATAAAGATAAGAAATAAGATGAAAACAATACGAAAAAAAAAAAAAAGTTCAAAACACTTCAGAAATACTGCTGACAATAGACGACTTTGTTGTTAGGCCCTGAAAATTGGAAATAATTTGCAGTAAAAATGTAGGTGAAACACTGTAGTTAATGTAAATACAAATAATAATACATCCCACACATCACTTGATAAAAGCATCACAGTTAGGACAACAAGACAATGACACAGAAATATAAGAGAATACAGAGGAATGTCTTATATATAAATTATAAATTTGTTTTTACTTGAAGTCAAGCTGAGGATACATTAGTTTTTGTTATTACCTGTTTAGTATTACCTCTTAAGTAATAACTTAACTAAACTGACTCTGACTGTGATCATAAAGTTGAGGTAAAGTAGTAATTACATTACACAATGCATTTAGAAAACTATAGTAAGTATACTGAATCAATAGCCTTTTAATATAAGAGTTTTTTATAACAATGCAGGGTGAACCCCCCCCCCCCCCAACACACACACATACACCTTGGGAAAGGTGTTACCTGATTGGTCAGACTGGGCCAGGCTACTCTGACCAACCAGGTAACATCTTCCCTAAGTACCCTGGCTAGACTGCATATATAATGTGGGTTTAGTGTTTTCTTCAGAACGGATCATCTGAACCTAGAGAAAGCAGCTAAAGAAGGTAGCTAGAGAAAGCATCTGAACCTAGAGAAAGCAGCAGAAGAAAGAGGACTCAACAAACACACCATGACTACATTAATGGCCAGGAGACAACAGGAGACAAGAAGAAGGGGCCTGAAAATGCATCGCTTTGAACCATACCAGCGCTCTGCAAGGACATGCACAGGTAAGGGTCAATGACCAAACACACACACTACATGTTGTCTAGTCAAAATGCATAGATATCTATAATTAAAGTAAAATCTATGATTTATTAGATTGAAGTGAGGCTATTTGATCAAATACATAGGCTAAATATAAGGGGTCTAACTTCTCTCTCTTCTCTCTATAGGTGCTCAGAAAAAGCAGCAGCTTTTTAAAAAAAACTCCATGGACAAATACGTTGAGGTCAACACCCCAATGGTTGACATCCTGACCAGGATCTTCCCCCGACACTCCAGCATGTCCAGCTCCACTAGCTCTTATCCAGACTGGGACAATGTTGAGCAGGACATAATCAACTCAGACGATGTCCCTTCCCTGGCGATTAACGTTGACACCGTGATCCCGACCGCCCCCAAACCCTCCATCATGTCCTGTTCATTTAGCTCGGATCCAGAGTGGGGCATAGTTGAGCTGGCCGTGTTCAACTCTGTTGATGTCCCTTCCCCAACATCACTGATTATCGTGACCACAGGCTCCTCCCAACACTCTGATGATCCAGAGAGTTGCATATCTGAGCAGGACTTGCTGGACAGAGGCATGTACCTCGTCCAGAGCTTCATTGGGGAAGGAAGCTTTGGGACGGTGGCCAAAGCCATCAACACGTTCACCGGTGACACAGTGGCCATTAAGATATTAAAAAAAGATCGTTATAATTATGATGAAGTGGCAGCACGTGAGGTAAGCATTGTTTTGGAAGATGTTGAATATTTTTGGCATAATTTATTATATATACCTGTCTAAATCTTCTTGTATTCCTAGATGGCTATATTGCAAACACTGCAAGTCCTGGACCCTGACACGTGTGGAATAGTGAGATTTTACGACAGCTTCGTGCATAAAGGATTGAGATGCATGGTGTTTGAGTCTCTGGATATTAATCTCCTGGATTTCTTCAATGGGAGAGGTTCTCCTATGTCCATGATGGAGACGAGACGCATCATACAGCAGGTATGGTTTTGACAGTTATATTTCAAAGTGATGGCAACAAATTGAGTTCTCACCAACTTGATGTGCATACTAATATTAATCATAATCTTTATTCTTGACTTGCAGCTTGCCATTGCACTCCAGGCCCTGAAGGGTATAGGTCTCATCCATACAGACATCAAACTAGATAACGTCATGCTAGTGAACCAACGAGAACAACCCCTCAAAGTCAAACTCATTGACTTTGGTCTCGCCGTTCCTGTCTCTGAGACTAAGGAACGGAGGATCAAGCCGCCTCTTTGGTATAGGTGAGTTCTATAGAGACACTCTTTTGGGCTACGGTATATGTTGTATTAATATCTTATTCATCATTGTCTTATTATCTGCTTTACTGAAAGCACATGCAAGCAAAGATTCAAAATTAAGTGTGAAAAGTGCAATTGAGAAGAAACTTGTTTGTTGCTAACATTACCCTTTTATTTTACAACCCACAGAGCACCAGAACTCTTCCTAGGACTCCCAATCACAGAGGCACTTGATATGTGGTCACTGGGCTGTATGGTGGCTAATGGGATGCTGTTCCGTGATCTCTTCCCCGGGAATACTGAATATGATGTGGTGAGTATTCTACTGATGCACTGTGCATTAAAACAAGCATTCT
Source organism: Gymnoscopelus braueri (assembly GCF_963280865.1). Classification (NCBI taxonomy): domain Eukaryota; kingdom Metazoa; phylum Chordata; class Actinopteri; order Myctophiformes; family Myctophidae; genus Gymnoscopelus; species Gymnoscopelus braueri. Next base: position 46,750,061 of record NC_137617.1, read on the forward strand.
GATTATACTCTGAATATACCATACAGTAGTTACATTTCCATTTTAGATCATAGTTTGTATCATAAGACTCTTATATGAAAAATTGTGATTAAGTGAAATATCCTGTGTTTTTCTGCAGCTTCAATCCATCCTCTTGACGCTTGGTATGCCAGCACAATCTCTCTTGGATGCTGGACAAACAACCTGCAGCATTTTCACCCAGGACAACGATACATGGGGATTTAAGGTATGACTGCAACTAATATTGGACTAATAACTTCATCTCTGACATTTTCGAGTAGGCTATCTCTGCACGTCATTCAATCAAATCATTAAAACTGAAAATGTTTTTGTTTTTTATTTTCTAGAAACCAGAGGAGTATTGCACAGAGCAGGAGTTTGAGGCAGAAGATGAAGACCTCTTGGATGATACCTGCTCACTGGAAGAAGTGTTCACCTCCCTGTGTGACGATGCTGATGAAACTGGTGACATGTGGGTCTTCATGGACCTGTTGAAACGAATGCTTCATCTGGATCCAAAGGAGAGGATAACACCTGACCAGGTGTTGAACCATCCCTTCATCACCATGTCCCACCTATGACCGTCTCATATATTAAGTATGCAGTCTCTGTTTGGAGGTGCTTGCTTGTGACGATGTCTCTATGAACTGTGGGATATTTGTAGACTGATCTGAGCAATAACATATCAAGGTGTTTGTGGGGCCAACAATTACAAATGTAAGGTACTTCCAAATATTGTTATTTGGTTCAGTGTACAGTACATGTTTGACAATGACACCACCACAAGATGGCGATGTCCGCCAACTGAGTTACCTATTACCTAAGACACTTCAGTCAACTGAAAATGAGATAATTTCCCATCAATCTGTTTACCCTTTGTGATCACAGTACTTGTAGTAATATACTTTATATTATTTAAGGACAAAGGCATCATCAGTGACTATGATTACATTCCACCACTGCTGGTGCATTGGTGCTGTTAAGAGACGAATAAGAGACAGTTCCGTATTACAAGGGATGGTTGTCAACCCTACTCTAGGTGCTTTATATCCCTTATACACATGATATCTGCTGCTAAGTGTTGTCTCTCACCTGCACTAAACACTGTGATTCTATATTATGCTGCTATTCATTTAGGATGCAAATGTTTGTCTACTTGTAGAAGAAGCATTTCTATTTTGACCATACACCTTATGTATATATTTGACATTTTATATTTGACATAGTACTGTATAGTTGCTATTGTATATATATTTATATTACATTTTATATTAGACATTTTATATTAGACATTGTGGCACATGTGAGTGTTGTTGATTTGGTCATTGACACAGAAAAGCTGTATTTTCTACTGAGATGTTGTAAGCACTTTGAAATAAAATCTGTGAAATAAATATTGTGTAGGAATACATTCTTAAATACGGTAGAGCCCAGGACCCCCCCCCCCCCTTCATAATACAGTTAAACAATTATATTAACCCATTAATACCTGGAACTGTGTCATTTTTAGATTTGAGCTAAAAAGCATTATTTTACACTTTGGGCTATACAAAAATAGCCGATATACAAGCTCATAGTGCGGCACCGAGTGCCGCGCCGAGTGCCGCGCTACGAGCTTGTAGATCAGCTATTTTTGAAAAATCGTGAAAATGTGTGCAAATCTTTGAATATATATTTTTTTAAAGCGAACATTTTTAACTCAAATCTTTGCTTCTGGGGGGTCCCTGGAACAAAATATTTTGATGGGGGTCTGCGGCCAAATACATATCATTTTGGGGGTCCTTGACATGAAAAAGATTGAGGACCACTGATATAGAAACATACGTTTTTCAGAATACTGTTGGGATTTAGGAGACATGTAGAATCGGCTTCAGGTCTCAATGGGTTAACACATTTCACATTATGAAAGAGCAATAATCATTTCCATGTGTTAGGCCTATTTCTGTAGTTTTGCTGAAACTCATCAGACTCAAAGAGCAGTAAAATGGTCTCAGTTCATCATAATGTGATCATTAACAGGTGATCTGTTCAATGCCAGACAACCAGTGACAATTACCACGTTAAATCTCTGTGTGAGAATACTGGCTGGAAGCAGTATAGGGGCCTTGAGTAGGCTTTAACCTGTATTTATTCGCCATAGAACAGACAACAAGGACAAGAACATCACATTCATAGCTCTTTTATGCTCAGCTGAGCTAATGAGCCAGCCTGGACTATACCACTGTAAGTATTCTAACTCAGAGCACACAATTAACAGAGCATACAATCAAGTATACTAAAACTTATGAACTATAGATAAGGCTTCCTTCCAAATGACTCTATTACAGCACCTTTAAAATTTCACTAAGGGTAATAATAATTTCCATGTGATAGGCCTATTCCTAGTTTTGCTGAAACCCATCAGACTCAAAGAGCAGTAAAATGGTCTCAGTTCATCCATAATGTGATCATTAACAGGTGATCTGTTCAATGCCAGACAACTAGTGACCATTAACACGTTTAATCTCATCATTTGAATGACACATTGTCTATAATAAAGCATCAGCCATCATCATTTAGCCTATTTGCCTTTTAACCTGGTCCAGGTGAAAGAATGTAGGTTTTCTTATTTGCATTCAAAAAACGTTAAATGAAAGCACAATCAAAACCCAATTGAAACTAATTCCACACACCCTGAGTGCTCCACATTCCTTCAGAGCAACACAATATGAACAATGACTCAAAGCCTTAAATTGTCAGGTTTCCATATTTGTAAACAAAAACACTTTTCTGTTATCGTGTTTGTTTTGTTGTTATTCTACTGTTCAGTGGACATATTACCATTATGCACAGAACTCTGTGGGATTTCATTTAAATAAAGATAAGAAATAAAATGAAAACAATACAAGTTCAAAACACTTCAGAAATACTGCTGACAATAGACGACTTTGTTGTTAGGCCTTGAAAATTGGAAATAATTTGCAGTAAAAATGTAGGTGAAACACTGTAGTTAATGTAAATACAAATAATAATACATCCCACACATCACTTGATAAAAGCATCAACGTTAGGACAACAAGACAATGACACAGAAATATAAGAGAATACAGAGGAATGTCTTATATTTAAATTATACATTTGTTTTTACTTGAAGTCAAGCTGAGGATACATTAGTTTTTGTTATTACCTGTTTAGTATTACCTCTTAAGTAATAACTTAACTAAACTGACTCTGACTGTGATCATAAAGTTGAGGTAAAGTAGTAATTACATTACACAATGCATTTATAAAACTATAGTAAGTATACTGAATCAATAGCCTTTTAATATAAGAGTTCTTTATAACAATGCAGGGTGAACCCCCCCCCCCCCCCCAACACACACACACACACCTTGGGAAAGGTGTTACCTGATTGGTCAGACTGGGCCAGGCTACTCTGACCAACCAGGTAACATCTTCCCTAAGTACCCTGGCTAGACTTCATATATAATGTGGGTTTAGTGTTTTCTTCAGAACGGATCATCTGAACCAAGAGAAGGCAGCTAGAGAAAGTAGCTAGAGAAAGCATCTGAACTCAACAAACACACCATGACTACATTAATGGCCAGGAGACAACAGGAGACAAGAAGAAGGGGCCTGAAAATGCATCGCTTTGAACCATACCAGCGCTCTGCAAGGACATGCACAGGTAAGGGTCAATGACCAAACACACACACTACATGTTGTCTAGTCAAAATGCATAGATATCTATAATTAAAGTAAAATCTATGATTTATTAGATTGAAGTGAGGCTACTTGATCAAATACATAGGCTAAATATAAGGGGTCTAACCAGGGCCGCTTCTCCCTACACGCACACTACGCAGGCTGCGTAGGGCCCCGCCTTGCGTGGGGCCCCGCCTACCCGCAAAAAAAATAAAAAATAAAAAATTAAAAAAATTAATTTTTTTTTTTTTTTTTTTTTACCCAATCTGCCCAGAACTGCAAAGAAAACGGACCCAATCCGCCCAGAACCGCGAAAAAAACGGGCCCAATCCGCCCAGAACCGCCAAAAAAAAATCGCGCGCGCGTGCATGTGTCCCGTATCATGCTTCAGAATCAGAATCAGAATCAGTTTTATTGTCACATCACAGGTTTACAAGGTAAAAAAGTGGGTGAAATTCTTTTTTGTACATCGTTCCCATCGCAACGTTAGTTTCCATAGAAAGAAGAGGGGGGGGGGGGGAGAAGAAGAGGGTGGGGGGCAGGTGGGAAGGAGATCAAAAAGGGCCCCCGTGGAGTCTAAAGCGGCACTGGGTCTAACTTCTCTCTCTTCTCTCTATAGGTGCTCAGAAAAAGCAGCAGCTTTTTCAAAAAAACTCCATGGACAAATACGTTGAGGTCACCACCCCAATGGTTGACATCCTGACCAGGATCTTCCCCCGACACTCCAGCATGTCCAGCTCCACTAGCTCTTATCCAGACTGGGACAATGTTGAGCAGGACATAATCAACTCAGACGATGTCCCTTCCCTGGCGATTAACGTTGACACCGTGATCCTGACCGCCCCCAAACCCTCCATCATGTCCTGTTCATTTAGCTCGGATCCAGAGTGGGGCAGAGTTGAGCTGGCCGTGTTCATCTCTGTTGATGTCCCTTCCCCAACATCACTGATCATCGTGACCACAGGCTCCTCCCAACACTCTGATGATCCAGAGAGTTGCATATGTGAGCAGGACTTGCTGGACAGAGGCATGTACCTCGTCCAGAGCTTCATTGGGGAAGGAAGCTTTGGGACAGTGGCCAAAGCCATCAACACGTTCACCGGTGACACAGTGGCCATTAAGATATTAAAAAAAGATCGTTATAATTATGATGAAGTGGCAGCACGTGAGGTAAGCATTGTTTTGGAAGATGTTGAATATTTTTGGCATAATTTATTATATATACCTGTCTAAATCTTCTTGTATTCATAGATGGCTATATTGCAAACACTGCAAGTCCTGGACCCTGACACGTGTGGAATAGTGAGATTTTACGACAGCTTTGTGCATAAAGGATTGAGATGCATGGTGTTTGAGTCTCTGGATATTAATCTCCTGGATTTCTTCAATGGGAGAGGTTCTCCTATGTCCATGATGGAGACGAGACGCATCATACAGCAGGTATGGTTTTGACAGTTATATTTCAAAGTGATGGCAACAAATTGAGTTCTCACCAACTTGATGTGCATACTAATATTAATCATAATCTTTATTCTTGACTTGCAGCTTGCCATTGCACTCCAGGCCCTGAAGGGTATAGGTCTCATCCATACAGACATCAAACTAGATAACGTCATGCTAGTGAACCAACGAGAACAACCCCTCAAAGTCAAACTCATTGACTTTGGTCTCGCCGTTCCTGTCTCTGAGACTAAGGAACGGAGGATCAAGCCGCCTCTTTGGTATAGGTGAGTTCTATAGAGACACTCTTTTGGGCTACGGTATATGTTGTATTAATATCGTATTCATCATTGTCTGCTTTACTGAAAGCAAATAGATAATAGCAAGCAAAGATTCAACACTAAGTGTGACAAGTTAAATTGAGAAGGAACGTGTTTGTTGCTAACATTACCCTTTTATTTTACAACCCACAGAGCACCAGAACTCCTCCTAGGACTCCCAATCACAGAGGCACTTGATATGTGGTCACTGGGCTGTATGGTGGTTAATGGAATGCTGTTCCGTGATCTCTTCCCCGGGAAGACTGAATATGATGTGGTGAGTATTGTACTGATGCACTGCACATTACAACATGCATTCTGATTCTACTCTGAATAAACCATACAGTAGTTACATTTTCATTTTAGATCTAAGTTTGTATAAGACTCTTATATAAAACTATTTGATTAAGTGGAATATCCTGTGTTTTTCTGCAGATTCAATCCATCCTCTTGACGCTTGGTATGCCAGAACAATCTCTCTTGGATGCTGGACAAACAACTTGCAGCTTTTTCACCAATGACAACGATACATGGAGATTTAAGGTATGACTGCAACTAATATTTGGCGTAATAACTTCATCTCTGACATTTTCGAGTAGGCTATCTTTGCACGTCATTCAATCAAATCACTAAAACTGAAAATATTTTTGTTTTGTATTTTCTAGAAACCAGAGGAGTATTGCATAGAGCAGGTGTTTGAGGCAGAAGATGAAGACCTCTTGGATGATACCTGCTCACTGGAAGAAGTGTTCACCACCCTGTGTGACGATGCTGATGAAACTGGTGACATGTGGGTCTTCATGGACCTGTTGAAACGAATGCTTCATCTGGATCCAAAGGAGAGGATAACACCTGACCAGGTGTTGAACCATCCCTTCATCACCATGTCCCACCTATGACCGTCTCATATATTAAGTATGCAGTCTCTGTTTGGAGGTGCATGCTTGTGACGATGTCTCTATGAACTGTGGGATATTCATTTGTAGACTGATCTGAGCAATAACATATCAAGGTGTTTGTGGGGCCAACGATTACAAATGTACGGTACTCCCAGCTATTGTTATTTCATTCAGTGTACAGTACATGTTTGACAATGACAACACCACAAGATGGTGATGTCCACCAACACTGATCCTGACAGGACACTATGAAGTGTTGTCTCTCACCTGCACTAAACACTGTGATTTTATATTATGCTGCTATTCATTTCGGATAAAAATATTTATCCTCTTGCAGAAGAAGCATTTCTGCCTCGTTTTATTTATATTTTGACCATGCACCTTATGTATATATTTGACATTTTATGTTTGACATATATTACATTTTATATTAGACAGTTCATATTTTATATTTGACATTGTGGCACATGTGAGTGCTGTGATTTGGTCATTGACACAGAAAAGATGTATTTTCTACGGATATGTTGTAAGCACTTATGTAAGAACATGGTTGAAATAAAATCCTTGAAAGAAATGTTGTTTCTGCATAAGTTCTTGACTACGGTAGAGCCCAATATTAACACATTTCACATTATGAAAGAGCAATAATCATTTCTGTGTGTTAGGCCTATTTCTGTAGCTTTGCTGAAACTCATCAGACTCAAAGAGCAGTAAAATGGTCTCAGTTCATCATAATCTGATCATTAACCGGTGATCTGTACACTGCCAGACAACCAGTGACCATTAACCCGTTAAATATCTGTGTGAGAATGCCCGACTTGCGGCTGCTTCTATAGGGACCTTGAGTAGGGTTTAACCTGTATTCTTTCACCATAAAACAGACAACAAGGACAAGAACATCACATTCATAGCTCTGCCTTTATGCTCAGCTGAGCTAATGAGCCAGCCTGGACTATACCACTGTAAGGGGTGTATGCACACAATTAACAGAGCATACAATCAAGTATACTAAAACTTATGAACTATAGATAAGGCTTCCTTCAAAATGACTCTATTACAGCACCTTTAAAATTTCACAAAGGGTAATAATAATTTCCATGTGATAGGCCTATTCCTAGTTTTGCTGAAACCCATCAGACTCAAAGAGCAGTAAAATGGTCTCAGTTCATCCATAATGTGATCATTAACAGGTGATCTGTTCAATGCCAGACAACTAGTGACCATTAACACGTTTAATCTCATCATTTGAATGACACATTGTCTATAATAAAGCATCAGCCATCATCATTTAGCCTATTTGCCTTTTAACATGGTCCAGGTGAAAGAATGCAGGTTTTCTTATTTGCATTCAAAATACTTTAAATGAAAGCACAATCAAAACCCAATTGAAACTAGTTCCACACACCCTGAGTGCTCCACATTCCTTCAGAGCAACACAACATGAACAATGACTCAAAGCCTTAAATTGTCAGGTTTCCATATTTGTAAACAAAAACACCTTTCTGTTATCTTGTTTGTTTTGTTGTTACTCTACTGTTCAGTAGACACGTTACCATTATGCACAGAACTCTGTGGGATTTCATCTAAATAAAGATAAGAAATAAGATGAAAACAATACAAGTTCAAAACACTTCAGAAATACTGCTGACAATAGACTACTTTGTTGTTAGGCCTTGAAAATTGGAAATAATTTGCAGTAAAAATGTAGGTGAAACACTGTAGTTAATGTAAATACCAATAATAATACATCCCACACATCACTTGATAAAAGCATCACAGTGAGGACAACAAGACAATGACACAGAAATATAAGAGAATACAGAGGAATGTATTATATATAAATTATACATTTGTTTTTACTTGAAGTCAAGCTGAGGATACATTAGTTTTTGTTATTACCTGTTTAGTATTACCTCTTAAGTAATAACTTAACTAAACTGACTCTGACTGTGATCATAAAGTTGAGGTAAAGTAGTAATTACATTACACAATGCATTTAGAAAACTATAGTAGTAAGTATACTGAATCAATAGCCTTTTAATATAAGAGTTCTTTATAACAATGCAGGGTGCAACCCAACCCCCCCCCCCCCCCCCAACACACACATACACCTTGGGAAAGGTGTTACCTGATTGGTCAGACTGGGCCAGGCTACTCTGACCAACCAGGTAGCATCTTCCCTAAGTACCCTGGCTAGACTGCATATATAATGTGGGTTTAGTGTTTTCTTCAGAACGGATCATCTGAACCTAGAGAAAGCAGCTAACGAAAGTAGCTAGAGAAAGCATCTGAACCTAGAGAAAGCAGCAGAAGAAAGAGGACTCAACAAACACACCATGACTACATTAATGGCCAGGAGACAACAGGAGACAAGAAGAAGGGGCCTGAAAATGCAACGCTTGGTATGCCAGCACAATCTCTCTTGGATGCTGGACAAACAACCTGCAGCTTTTTCATCCAGGACAACGATACATGGGGATTTAAGGTATGACTGCAACTAATATTGGAGTAATAACATCATCTCTGACATTTTCGAGTAGGCTATCTCTGCACGTCATTCAATCAAATCATTAAAACTGAAAATGTTTTGTATTTTCTAGAAACCAGAGGAGTATTGCACAGAGCAGGAGTTTGAGGCAGAAGATGAAGACCTCTTGGATGATACCTGCTCACTGGAAGAAGCGTTCACCTCCCTGTGTGACGATGCTGATGAAACTGGTGACATGTGGGTCTTCATGGACCTGTTGAAACGAATGCTTCATCTGGATCCAAAGGAGAGGATAACACCTGACCAGGTGTTGAACCATCCCTTCATCACCATGTCTCACCTATGACCGTCTCATATATTAAGTATGCAGTCTCTGTTTGGAGGTGCTTGCTTGTGACGATGTCTCTATGAACTATGGGATATTTGTAGACTGATCTGAGCAATAACATATCAAAGTGTTTGTGGGGCCAACAATTACAAATGTAAGGTACTCCTAGTTATTGTTATCTGGTTCAGTGTACAGTACATGTTTGACAATGACACCACCACAAGATGGCAATGTCCGCCAACTGAGTTACCTATTACCTAAGACACTTCAGTCAACTGAAAATGAGATCATTTCCCATCAATCTGTTTACCCTTTGTGATCACAGTACTCGTAGTAATATACTTTATATTATTTAAGGACAAAGGCATCATCAGTGACTATGAATACATTCCACCACTGCTGGTGCATCGGTGCTGTTAAGAGACGAATAAGAGACAGTTCCGTATTACAAGGGATGGTTGTCAACCCTACTCTAGGTGCTTTATATCCCTTATACACATGATATCCGCTGCTAAGTGTTGTCTCTCACCTGCACTAAACACTGTGATTCTATATTATGCTGCAATTCATTTAGGATGCAAATGTTTGTCTACTTGCAGAAGAAGCATTTCTATTTTGACCATGCACCTTATGTATATATTTGACATTTTATATTTGACATAGTACTGTATAGTTGCTATTGTATATATATATATATTACATTTTATATTAGACATTTTATATTAGACATTTTATATTAGACATTGTGGCACATGTGAGTGTTGTTGATTTGGTCATTGACACAGAAAAGCTGTATTTTCTACTTGTAAGCACTTTGAAATAAAATCTGTGAAATAAATAGTGTAGGAATTAGGCCCGTAACGATACAGTAACTGCATCGATGCATCGTTTTGAATTTTCAACGATCTACTATATCGATATGCAAACAGCTAAATATCGTATCGTTTGACTTTGAATCGTATCGAATCGTTTTGCAATGCAAATAATCGTATCGAATCGTTCTGCAATGCAAATAATCAATTATATCAATACTAAGTACTTTTAAGAAGAAGAAAAGAGAAAGAGGGGTTTATATCCAGTATCCAGGTATTTATTTTTCACACAGAATTTTTGGGTAAATAAATAGTTACTATATCGATTTTAAATCATTGAATCGAATCGTATCGTTCTAAATTAACCTGTCCTGTATCGTTCATGTATCGTATCGACTAAATCGCTGAATCGAAACGTATCGTATCGTTCTAAATTAACCTGTATCGTTCATGTATCGTATCGACAACCAAGTATCGTGATACGTATCGAATCGTTGTTAAAACGTATCGTTACACCCCTAGTAGGAATACATTCTTAAATACGGTAGAGCCCAGGACCCCCCCCTTCATAATACAGTTGAACAATTATATTAACACATTTCACATTATGAAAGAGCAATAATCATTTCCATGTGATTTCTGTAGTTTTGCTGAAACTCATCAGACTCAAAGAGCAGTAAAATGGTCTCAGTTCATCATAATGTGATCATTAACAGGTGATCTGTTCACTGCCAGACAACCAGTGACCATTACCACGTTAAATCTCTGTGTGAGAATGCCCGACTTGCGGCTGGAAGCAGTATAGGGCCTTGAGTAGGCTTTAACCTGTATTTATTCACCATAGAACAGACAACAAGACAAGAACATCACATTCATAGCTCTTGTCTTTTATGCTCAGCTGAGCTAATGGGCCAGCCTGGACTATACCACTGTAAGTATTCTAACTCAGAGCATACAATGACACCACCACAAGATGGCAATGTCCGCCAACTGAGTTACCTATTACCTAAGACACTTCAGTCAACTGAAAATGAGATCATTTCCCATCAATCTGTTTACCCTTTGTGATCACAGTACTCGTAGTAATATACTTTATATTATTTAAGGACAAAGGCATCATCAGTGACTATGAATACATTCCACCACTGCTGGTGCATCGGTGCTGTTAAGAGACGAATAAGAGACAGTTCCGTATTACAAGGGATGGTTGTCAACCCTACTCTAGGTGCTTTATATCCCTTATACACATGATATCCGCTGCTAAGTGTTGTCTCTCACCTGCACTAAACACTGTGATTCTATATTATGCTGCAATTCATTTAGGATGCAAATGTTTGTCTACTTGCAGAAGAAGCATTTCTATTTTGACCATGCACCTTATGTATATATTTGACATTTTATATTTGACATAGTACTGTATAGTTGCTATTGTATATATATATATATTACATTTTATATTAGACATTTTATATTAGACATTGTGGCACATGTGAGTGTTGTTGATTTGGTCATTGACACAGAAAAGCTGTATTTTCTACTTGTAAGCACTTTGAAATAAAATCTGTGAAATAAATAGTGTAGGAATACATTCTTAAATACGGTAGAGCCCAGGACCCCCCCCTTCATAATACAGTTGAACAATTATATTAACACATTTCACATTATGAAAGAGCAATAATCATTTCCATGTGATTTCTGTAGTTTTGCTGAAACTCATCAGACTCAAAGAGCAGTAAAATGGTCTCAGTTCATCATAATGTGATCATTAACAGGTGATCTGTTCACTGCCAGACAACCAGTGACCATTACCACGTTAAATCTCTGTGTGAGAATGCCCGACTTGCGGCTGGAAGCAGTATAGGGCCTTGAGTAGGCTTTAACCTGTATTTATTCACCATAGAACAGACAACAAGACAAGAACATCACATTCATAGCTCTTGTCTTTTATGCTCAGCTGAGCTAATGGGCCAGCCTGGACTATACCACTGTAAGTATTCTAACTCAGAGCATACAATCAAGTATACTAAAACTTATGAACTATAGATAAGGCTTCCTTCAAAATGACTCTATTACAGCACCTTTAAAATTTCACAAAGGGTAATAATAATTTCCATGTGATAGGCCTATTCCTAGTTTTGCTGAAACCCATCAGACTCAAAGAGCAGTAAAATGGTCTCAGTTCATCCATAATGTGATCATTAACAGGTGATCTGTTCAATGCCAGACAACTAGTGACCATTAACACGTTTAATCTCATCATTTGAATGACACATTGTCTATAATAAAGCATCAGCCATCATCATTTAGCCTATTTGCCTTTTAACATGGTCCAGGTGAAAGAATGCAGGTTTTCTTATTTGCATTCAAAATACTTTAAATGAAAGCACAATCAAAACCCAATTGGAACTAATTCCACACACCCTGAGTGCTCCACATTCCTTCAGAGCAACACAACATGAACAATGACTCAAAGCCTTAAATTGTCAGGTTTCCATATTTGTAAACAAAAACACCTTTCTGTTATCTTGTTTGTTTTGTTGTTACTCTACTGTTCAGTAGACACGTTACCATTATGCACAGAACTCTGTGGGATTTCATCTAAATAAAGATAAGAAATAAGATGAAAACAATACAAGTTCAAAACACTTCAGAAATACTGCTGACAATAGACTACTTTGTTGTTAGGCCTTGAAAATTGGAAATAATTTGCAGTAAAAATGTAGGTGAAACACTGTAGTTAATGTAAATACAAATAATAATACATCCCACACATCACTTGATAAAAGCATCACAGTGAGGACAACAAGACAATGACACAGAAATATAAGAGAATACAGAGGAATGTATTATATATAAATTATACATTTGTTTTTACTTGAAGTCAAGCTGAGGATACATTAGTTTTTGTTATTACCTGTTTAGTATTACCTCTTAAGTAATAACTTAACTAAACTGACTCTGACTGTGATCATAAAGTTGAGGTAAAGTAGTAATTACATTACACAATGCATTTATAAAACTATAGTAGTAAGTATACTGAATCAATAGCCTTTTAATATAAGAGTTCTTTATAACAATGCAGGGTGCAACCCAACCCCCCCCCCCCCCAACACACACATACACCTTGGGAAAGGTGTTACCTGATTGGTCAGACTGGGCCAGGCTACTCTGACCAACCAGGTAGCATCTTCCCTAAGTACCCTGGCTAGACTGCATATATAATGTGGGTTTAGTGTTTTCTTCAGAACGGATCATCTGAACCTAGAGAAAGCAGCTAAAGAAAGTAGCTAGAGAAAGCATCTGAACCTAGAGAAAGCAGCAGAAGAAAGAGGACTCAACAAACACACCATGACTACATTAATGGCCAGGAGACAACAGGAGACAAGAAGAAGGGGCCTGAAAATGCATCGCTTTGAACCATACCAGCGCTCTGCAAGGACATGCACAGGTAAGGGTCAATGACCAAACACACACACTACATGTTGTCTAGTCAAAATGCATAGATATCTATAATTAAAGTAAAATCTATCATTTATTAGATTGAAGTGAGGCTACTTGATCAAATACATAGGCTAAATATAAGGGGTCTAACTTCTCTCTCTTCTCTCTATAGGTGCTCAGAAAAAGCAGCAGCTTTTTCAAAAAAACTCCATGGACAAATACGTTGAGGTCAACACCCCAATGGTTGACATCCTGACCAGGATCTTCCCCCGACACTCCAGCATGTCCAGCTCCACTAGCTCTTATCCAGACTGGGACAATGTTGAGCAGGACATAATCAACTCAGACGATGTCCCTTCCCTGGCGATTAACGTTGAAACTGTGATCCTGACCGCCCCGAAACCCTCCATCATGTCCTGTTCATTTAGCTTGGATCCAGAGTGGGGCAGAGTTGAGCTGGACGTGTTCAACTCTGTCGATGTCCCTTCCCCAACATCACTGATCATTGTGACCACCAGCTCCTCCCAACACTCTGATGATCCAGAGAGTTGCATATCTGAGCAGGACTTGCTGGACAGAGGCAAGTACCTCGTCCAGAGCTTCATGGGGGAAGGAAGCTTTGGGACGGTGGCCAAAGCCATCAACACGTTCACCGGTGACACGGTGGCCATCAAGATATTAAAAATAAAAGATCGTTATAATTACGATGAAGTGGCAGCACGTGAGGTAAGCATTGTTTTGGAAGATGTTGCCTATTTGGGCATAATTTATTATGTATACCTGTCTAAATCTTCTTGTATTCCTAGATGGCCATGTTGCAAACGCTGCAAGTCCTGGACCCTGACATGTGTGGAATAGTGAGATTTTACGACAGCTTCGTGCATAAAGGATTGAGATGCATGGTGTTTGAGTCTCTGGATATTAATCTCCTGGATTTCTTCAATGGGAGAGGTTCTCCTATGTCCATGATGGAGACGAAACGCATCATACAGCAGGTATGGTTTTGACAGTTATATTTCAAAGTGATGGCAACAAATTGAGTTCTCACCAACAAGATGTGCATACTACTATTAATCATGATCTTTATTCTTGACTTGCAGCTTGCCATTGCACTCCAGGCCCTGAAGGGTATAGGTCTCATCCATACAGACATCAAACTAGATAACGTCATGCTAGTGAACCAACGAGAACAACCCCTCAAAGTCAAACTCATTGACTTTGGTCTCGCCGTTCCTGTCTCTGAAACTAAGGAACGGAGGATCAAGCCGCCTCTTTGGTATAGGTGAGTTCTATAGAGGTACTCTTTTGGGTTACGGTATATGTTGTATTAATATCTTATTAATCATTGTCTTATAATATGCTTTACTGAAAGCACATGCAAGCAAAGATTCAAAATTAAGTGTGACAAGTGCAATTGAGAAGAAACGTGTTTGTTGCTAACATTACCCTTTTATTTTACAACCCACAGAGCACCAGAACTCTTCCTAGGACTCCCAATCACAGAGGCACTTGATATGTGGTCACTGGGCTGTATGGTGGTTAATGGGATGCTGTTCCGTGATCTCTTCCCCGGGAATACTGAATATGATGTGGTGAGTATTGTACTGATGCACTGCGCATTACAACATGCATTCTGATTCTACTCTGAATAAACCATACAGTAGTTACATTTTCATTTTAGATCTAAGTTTGTATAAGACTCTTATATAAAACTATTTGATTAAGTGAAATATCCTGTGTTTTTCTGCAGATTCAATCCATCCTCTTGACGCTTGGTATGCCAGAACAATCTCTCTTGGATGCTGGACAAACAACTTGCAGCTTTTTCACCAAGGACAACGATACATGGAGATTTAAGGTATGACTGCAACTAATATTTGGCGTAATAACTTCATCTCTGACATTTTCGAGTAGGCTATCTTTGCACGTCATTCAATCAAAAACATCATTCAATCAATTCACTAAAACTGAAAATATTTTTGTTTTGTATTTTCTAGAAACCAGAGGAGTATTGCATAGAGCAGGAGTTTGAGGCAGAAGATGAAGACCTCTTGGATGATACCTGCTCACTGGAAGAAGTGTTCACCTCCCTGTGTGACGATGCTGATGAAACTGGTGACATGTGGGTCTTCATGGACCTGTTGAAACGAATGCTTCATCTGGATCCAAAGGAGAGGATAACACCTGACCAGGTGTTGAACCATCCCTTCATCACCATGTCCCACCTATGACCGTCTCATATATTAAGTATGCAGTCTCTGTTTGGAGGTGCATGCTTGTGACGATGTCTCTATGAACTGTGGGATATTCATTTGTAGACTGATCTGAGCAATAACATATCAAGGTGTTTGTGGGGCCAACGATTACAAATGTACGGTACTCCCAGCTATTGTTATTTCATTCAGTGTACAGTACATGTTTGACAATGACAACACCACAAGATGGTGATGTCCACCAACACTGATCCTGACGGGACACTATGAAGTGTTGTCTCTCACTTGCACTAAACACTGTGATTTTATATTATGCTGCTATTCGTTTCTGATGCAAATATGTATCTTCTTGCAGAAGAAGCATTTCTGCCTCGTTTTATTTGACATTTTATATTTGACATATATTACATTTTATATTAGACAGTTCATATTTTATATTTGACATTGTGGCACATGTGAGTGCTGTGATTTGGTCATTGACACAGAAAAGATGTATTTTCTACGGATATGTTGTAAGCACTTATGTAAGAACATGGTTGAAATAAAATCCTTGAAAGAAATGTTGTTTCTGCATAAGTTCTTGAATACGGTAGAGCCCAATATTAACACATTTCACGTTATGAAAGAGCAATAATCATTTATGTGTGTTAGGCCTATTTCTGTAGCTTTGCTGAAACTCATCAGACTCAAAGAGCAGTAAAATGGTCTCAGTTCATCATAATCTGATCATTAACCGGTGATCTGTTCACTGCCAGACAACCAGTGACCATTAACACGTTAAATATCTGTGTGAGAATGCCCGACTTGCGGCTGCTTCTATAGGGACCTTGAGTAGGGTTTAACCTGTATTCTTTCACCATAAAACAGACAACAAGGACAAGAACATCACATTCATAGCTCTGCCTTTATGCTCAGCTGAGCTAATGAGCCAGCCTGGACTATACCACTGTAAGGGGTGTATGCACACAATTAACAGAGCATACAATCAAGTATACTAAAACTTATGAACTATAGATAAGGCTTCCTTCAAAATTACTCTATTACAGCCAACACAGTCTCACTCCGAAGAAGGCACATATTGTATTTTAGTCAGACCCCCAAAAATGCAAGGTGTGCCTTCTTCGGCCGCCGGCGACTTCATAATGCGCCTTCCTCGGCCACCCATTGACATTCAATGCGGTCCAAAGACGGCATATCGCTCCGTTTCCGGCGACTTCATAATGCGCCTTCCTCGGCCACCCATAGGTAATGCATTGGCTATTCAAAAGTGCGCTAATAAAGCTTGTTTAAAACGCACCAAACCACACGCCCGCACACACAGAAGCCTGTAAATATTATGAGCATTTCCATACTATTTTGGTAATTTTACGATGAGTATTTGTTGAGAACGAGACCTTTGTTTAACGTTTACAACCCAGGACGTCACGTGATATTCCTTCCGCATGCTGATGATTGACAGTGTGAAAGATTTTTATCAAAACTTCGATATTTACTATAATATATGTATATAATAGATGCGCTTGTCCATAAATCAATTATTCTGGCACTGAAATGCCTAATTTATCAAAATGTCCAGTATTAGATATTAATTTTAATATTAATTATAATTTCCTGGTTTCTGGCTTTCATTAAATCCCGCCTACTGCATCCGGTTTCTCATCACGTCCACATACATGGAAACAAAGGTAGCGTTTCCGTATCCGCTCTAGACCGGAAGTGTATTTATAGAAACCAACTGGTTTCAAATGTTTTTAGATTTCTTTTAAAGCCTTTTTAGATAAAAAGCATCAATCTTTTGCAGTCGCTTTGGAGCAAAAAGCAGCATTTATGTTTTCTTAAAACGATGTCATGTTTTCTTGATACATTTAGCACGTAAACAATCACATTGATTCTGTTTATATATATATCTATGGATAGAAGCGTCATGACGTCATGATGTCAGCGACGCGTTACCCATGATGCAGTGCGATATGATTCTCCCGGGAAAGTAAGTAATGTTGTTGTCCCTCTTGCATTATTTTATACAAATACATGGTTTAATCTGCACCACGACCACCATTAATCATAGAACCACAACACTGGGTTATTGCTAACAGGTTGGGGTGTGTAGCAAGTTGCAAGTTGGTCTGTTTGTATAACTTTAATACTGTTTTACTGTGGCTAGACCCAAGCTATGCTAAGCTACAACAACAACAACATGACATGAGTTTGGCTTTGTTTAGTAAGTGTGTACTCAATCTATCTGCTATGTTTGTTTGCACAACACTAAAAACGAAATGTATTCTTTATCTGTGTTTCCCATTTTGAGAGTATATCAAATGAATCAAATGGATGTTTCATGATTAGAGGCCAAAATGAATCCAATGAGCCAGTCATAGATATATTATTAGTGGGTGGGAGCAGAGGATTCAACTATAAAGGCTACCAGGAGTTATATAAAGAGATTTGAGAACAGGAACTATTTATCCAATGAATTAAAATGTGTTATGGGGTACTTGTTGTTATTGGGATACAACCAGGACAGGAATTTAAGGGAGGTCATGATGGCCGTGGTTGCCCCTCAGTCTGGCCTTGAGACCCTTAAAGGTTTAATGACATTCACTTTTACACCACATTCAAAGTCTTTGTCCTGGTCCTTCAAAAGTGTACAAAAAGTTTTAAGTGAAAATTCCATTCCAGTGATCCATGGCAGGTGTTTTTCTCTCACATTTCTAAAGCCTTTTCAACTGCAATGAAAAAAGAAATCTTTGCCTGCGGGTGTCGCTGGTGAGGGATTTTGCCTGTCAATCATCGCCTCTGCTCCGCCCCCTCCAAAGGAAAGGATAGGGGAGGGGAGGGGCGAGGAGGAGAGTGGGCGGGATTAATCGACTGTGACCTCACTGTCGAAGGGCCAAGCTCAGATTACTTTTCAGCCTAATTATTCAGAAAACCCCAGACCACAGAAAATCCACTGAATGTTCTAAGTTCAGGTTTTTTGGGTGTAATTGAGGTCATAAAACCCCAAATAAAACATTGAAAATAAAAAAAGTGAAAATGAATGTCATGATACCTTTAAAACATGGCATTTCCTGAAGCCATAGTGGCCTTAGTGCCCTAGATCAGTGGTTCTCAAACTAGTTAATGTCCAGGACCTCCAAATTGACACTTACTAGCCTGCGGACCCCAATTTGAAAAGATATACCAGAGACCCTCATATAAAAGAAGGTTTTTACAGCTCCAACAGTGATTTTCAACCATTTTAATTTCAGGGACCCCCAGTTTGACATGAATTATTTGCATTTATTGCATTATAATGGCATTTCTGTGTAGACTTGTACCAAATGGACACTAACGGTTCCATTTGTACACTCTGAGTTACAGACCCACAAGGGTTGGTTCCTAACTATCATTTAGCTGGGGACCCCCTGGAATTACCTCAAGGGACCCCGGACCCCACTTTGAGAACCAATGCCCTAGATAATGCCAACAGATAAACAGCTCTTTACTCCCCAGTGACCTTGATTGGTGCAGGGTTAGGCATGGATCAGATTGTAAAGTATTTATTGCAACGCAGATAGTCTGCCTATGATAGACTAATTATTTACCCTTCCTGCCCTGGTATTTGGTCTTTGTGCCCTCAAAAAATTGACAACAATAAAGGTGGCTTAAAATGATGAAATTTCAGGCCTGCTCACAACTCATTGTGATGTCACGTGAGCTATGTATCTAGCTATTAAAACTGAGATGTTACATATTAGTTTCTTTGACATGAAAAACATGTAGAAGTACTGCCATAAGGGTCTATTCGGTTCTGTACACTCACATAGTTTATCTGGGGATTACAGTTTATGGAGCTATTAAAGGTATTGTGAAATCTTTTGGGCTTTATTAATATTATGGATGTCTGGTTAAAGTCTCTTTTTCCTATTGTACATTGAAATTCTGAATATTTTGCTTTCTCTTACAGATTCTAGCTTTGTATTACAACCACACAAGAAACAAACAACAAACAACAAAAAGGCACTTTTAAGAGCCACTCTCTCTCTTTCTCTCTCTCTTGCGCTCTTCCTCTCTCTCTCTCTTGCTGTCTCTCTCTCCCTCCCCCCTCCTTCTCCCCCTCCCCCCTCCTTCTCTCCCTCCCCTCCTCCTCAACCACACATCTTTCTCTTGTGTGTGTGTGTGTGTGTGTGTGTGTGTGTGTGTGTGTGCGTGTGAGTGTGCGTGTTTGCCATTGTTTGTCTTATTGTTTTTGTCTGTTTTTTGTTGTGACCCGTCACCATGACTGATCCAAGCGCTTTGAGTGCGGAAGTTGAACGCAGTCTGAAGCGTGCTAAAGCAGCAGCTTTGATCAGTGGTTTCAATGCTATGATTCCCCCTGAGTCACAGTGGAGAGCACCAGCAAAGAAGGCAAAGGCACCTGGACCAAAGCAGAGGTGGAAAAATAGAGACAGCCATGGTAATGTCATCCCTGTGAGGCCAGGATCAACCAGAAATCAGGGTCAGTATTGTTATACCATTAACTCGTTTAAACCCAAGGCCATTTCTCAAATCCACTTGATAATTTCAACCGATTTTGCGATCCACCCATCCAACCACTTAACCCAGCAGCCTATCAGTTGCCACGCTCAGTGGATCGCGTGCATTTTCAGAGCTTGTTTATTTCAATGTCCAATCAAACGATAGTGTTCATGACTGAATCAATATATTTTTCACGCTTTTACGGTTTAAACATTAATCATTTTAATCTTAAATAAAAATGTTTAAATCTCATTGATAACAGCTACATGTTATATAATTGAAAGAGATACCTTAAGGTGTATATTACATACTGTAAAGCAGTATAAAATACATTCTGGTAAAGTGGCTGTTTGTTCCCCCGGGTTTGTGTCCACTAGACTTTGGGCAAGACACTGAACCCTAAACCCTAACTGCTCCTGATTATGAGATTGTTGCCTTGCTCTGCTGTTCATCTTGATGTGTGTGAATGCACTGAATCTAGAGTGAATTCTAACAGCACAAGTTATCCTTCTTATGCATAGAACAATTAATGAAAAACGTAGGTTGACCAATAATCTATTCTATAAAATCTATGACACGTAACTTGAAAACACTAATAATCTGTACATTTAAGCTATACTCACTGTAGGCAACATCAATATATATGAAAATGCAATCTAAAGGTTAGGTAAGTGCTACTGTTAATACTATGGGCTAAGGTGGGCTCTGAAGAGGTGAGTCTTCAGATTACGGCGGAAGCTGATTGAGTCTGGAGTTCTAACTGAAGCTATGGAGAAGAGTCTGCTATTCTAACTGAAGCTAGCGAGTGAGTCTACTGTTCAAACTGAAGCTAGGGAGTGCATAAGTTTGACACAAACTGAATCTAGGGCAGTGTGTCTCAAAAATTGAAATTCCAAGGTCTCCCCTTAACTCTGGTAGTGTACAAATGGAACCAAATGTACCCGTAAGGGTCCATTTGGTTCCATTTGTACACTGCCAGAGTTATAGACTTGTATGTCTTAAAGGAACCTTAAATCCACTGTGAGAACCACTGATCTAGGGAGTGAGTCTGGAGATCTAACTGAATCCAGTGAGGTGAGGGTAAATGTTGACATGAGTGTTTTGTTTTTTCTGTTATAGCTGGTCCGAGTCGGAAGGCTCATCCAGGTGGTTGCGGTGAGAAACCTGTTCCTGCCACCGATGTTCCAGACACAACCTTTGCGTCAGATGCCGTTGGTGAGTATTTCATTAGTGCAAAGCAATATGTTCATAATATATTCTAATAATCTGTCAATGAGTTTGAATGTTAATTAGATATTTGTACACATATACCAGATTATATGTGCAACTACCCTTTTCACATCATTATTATACTTTTAATAAAATAAAACTAACAATGTTGTGTTTCAATATTCCACACTATCTTAACAGAGCGCTTCATACAAGAGCTCCAGCACTCCCTGAGCGCTGTGTCAGCTTCCGTAGAGGAAGTACCAACCCCAGCAGCTCCCCTCCAGGCTTCCTTAGACTGGAGCACACGGAACCATTCTCTCTTAGAGAGATGGCGAGCAGAGAGACCCCGGCTGATTAACAGCGTTGCATCGAGTTCAGATGTAGGCACACACATGTGCCATCAGTGTGCCACCAGGCCAGCTGCTGTTTCCTGTAATGGCTGTGAACCAAGGCCATTCCTGTGTCCCGAATGCGACATCCAAACGCACTCTGACACAAGAAATGTTCTACACAACAGGGATGCCATGGATGCTGGGTTCTTCCAGCCCTTGTCTCCAACCACGTGCATTGTAGATAAGGCTCATTGCCGTTGTGGTAAGTTCTTATTCATGAATACAACATAACATATCCTCCCTGACTCATTAACGTCATTACTTAGATCACTTAAACCATGCCTTTTTTTCGTACGACCATGGAGTCTTTTTAACCTTTCTCAAGTAAAGATTCACTCTCTTCAATCATTTCCAGCAATCGTCAAGTTGTATGTCCTATTGGACATAAATTATTTAAATTCAATTTATAAACTCTTGCAGAGCGCCTTGTACCTGTGCGGGTGCCTGATATTATCTGTTGTTGTGGAAAAGAGTCATTGAGTGTCAACCCAGGAAAGGCTGTTGCTGTGATCACAATGGACGGTAAGGATGTGATTTTTCTTAAGCATCTTAAAAATAATTTGACTTGTCATTCCCACAAGGTTTGTCATAGGTGTATCAAAAAATAAAATGTATGCCCATTGACTAATTTATGATATGCTACGTTTTACATTACTGTGGGTGTGTCTTTTATTTTTCTAGGGCGATATGATCTCAACATGCCAGACCTGAGGTGCGAGTCATGCCAGGCCAGTTGGACTGCTGGAGTGGACGACCTCATACAGAGGAAGTACTGGCCTGCCACACTCCAGTTTGCCACTGTCTACGCCACTGATGTTTTTTTCTCTTTTGAGAAACTTAAGATGGCTTCACCTGGACTGTCCTGCCAGGCATTTTTAAGAATGCTGGATGAGCGATCTGTTTACTATGGCCGTGTGAGTATTTCAATTAGGCTTAATAATAGCCTTCAATATAACTTCTTTCTTTCTCATGTGCCTTGGATTCATTTATTGCCTACACATTTTAAGCTGTTGTGTTCAAATAGACAGGGAAGATCTCTCCAGATGCCTTCCAGAAGAGCTACTTCCAGTGGGCAGCTGTACAGTATGAGGTACAAAACCTCTGCAAGGAAGAGCCCCTTGTGTGTCCTGCTTGCTCACCAGAAATGCTTGCGATTTCGGTGGATGGGAACCGCAAACTATATCGGTTTAAGAGCGCAGCCAGGTACCTGAAAATGAGCATAATGCAACAACATTTATATTATCAAGAATCTTTTTGCTGAAATATGTTTTAAAATGTTAAGGATGTTTTCTTTCTGTCTTTCTCTTTTTGTTCTTTGGTTTTCTTAATCTTTTAGGTCTGAGGAAAAGCCCATCTTTGATGGAGTCTTCATAGCAGAGGATGAAGATGTTAGCAGATTTGTGGACTACATACACCAGACCACACGTCATGTAAGATTGCCTACTATAATTATATTTCAGAATGCACCTTGAGGTTACTTGTTCATGCTATTGTTGGTCTGATTGGTAAGATATCTATATTACTATGTCTGTCCAATATTTCTAACAGGGGTTCGGGGGGGAGTCAAGGTTAGGGTTAGTGTTAGTGTGTTAGTGTATGGCTATTTCATGGTGTGCTTGAGTACTAATCGGAAAGTCTCATATAGAACCCTAACCTTTGAGGTTTCTTAATTCGACTGAAGGAAGTTACTCTTACACCAACCATCAAAGAGCAAAATCATCCACTCTTCCTCGATAGCTTATCTCATCATGATCCTGGTAAGAGGTAGAAAATGTGGAAGACATAAAGAGACTGATCCATTGATCCCTCTTGGAAAATATTATTGTTGCCTGGTATTGCTCCTTATCATTGGTTTATTAGAACAGATCCCATACAGTCATTAATGTATCCAGTAGGATAGCTGGGGTACGGCTTGGAAGGGCAAAGCTATTGCCAGGGATAGAACTCACCCGCTAAACAGTCCTTAACAACATTTTACCCTCAGGACCACGGTACACAGAAGCTGCGTTGCAGGCTAGGGCTTCCAGTAAATTTTAGTTTAGGGCTTCTTAAAAAGGCTTCTTAAAAACAGGCCCCATCTAACCCTAACGACAAATAAAGGATCTATCTATGCTTTCACTGCATGTGACTGTGTTGTCTGTCTTTTTCATCCAATGGGAAAACTCTTTAAAAAATAAAGGGTGACGTGACTGACATCACCAAGCACAAGTGCGAGTAATATAAATAACAAGGCCCCAAGGTTAGCACCTCGAGAGAGTGCAGTATTGTTGGCTCCTACGAAAGGTTTAATCTTCCATTTCCCATATTATAGGACCCTGGGAAAGGTGTGTGTGGTGGGCAGTTTACAGCTGCAAGAGAATTGTCCAGACGTGCATCCAGCAACATTGACGAGGAAGGACTGGAGATAGCAGTGTGCCGCCATGGGGTGCTACTTGGTGCTCTCAATATGTTCAGGGGAGAGATATATGCATACCCACTGTACCTGCAGAAACAGCTGGCCAATAGGCAAATAATGTTCTTCTGTATGGATGTTACTTGCAAGTATTGGCCCTACCTTCGCAGAGTGGCAGAGAAATGTCCTGAGTTAAGCCATCTGCTTCACATGAAACCCTTCCTCTCTGTGTTTCATGCTAAGGCCCACGACTTCAAGTGTGAGGTAAGGAAACATTATCATGTGATGGTATTACTTCATCACTAGCACATGGATGTCAACCTAATCTGTGGATTGTTTTTTGGTGTTGTATATGTTTTTCCCAGGTGAATTGGAGTGGAAATCACCAAGAAGGAGCAGGGCTTACCCTAGGGGAAGAGGTGAGATACTTGATATCATTAGGTGCATTGACTGTTATGGACATAAAGATAAAGACTAGAGGCACTGAAGTGCAATGGCGGACGTGCATCGAGAAACTGAGGGAGTATCCCATGATTCACTGCGGCACATGAAAGTTGGTAAGCCAATCAGAGGCGGTTGTTTTCCTACACAGCCAATAAGAACAGCTAAGCCGCCCCAGGAACTGCTCTGTTGAATTGAATATTCATGAGTCCCGGAGAAGGTGTGCTGTGATTGGCCAGTAGTCACTATGACGCAGCCATCCCTTAGTTTTCTCCAGGAAGGAGGGCATAAGGTTGTTGCACGTCGCTCCAATGGAACACAGAGCCTATTGCTGTCTCTAGTCTTTATTCTATCTCTATGGTTATGGACACTTTTTGGGGCTAAGGACACTAACCCTAACCCCCCTTTTTTGTGTTTGTTATGAGGTGACACTGATGGAGCATTGACTGTTATAGACCATTTTTTCATCGTTTTTTGTTAGCTAATGACTGCTCTGTATTGTTGATTTGGTGTGTTTTTGCTGTGTTTTTTCCAATATACACTACAGTACTTTTTATTTTATTTTCTTACTTCTCTGTTGCTTGTAACGTTAATTGCTGAGCTGCCTCTGGGCAATTGATGTGCCCCGTTGTGTTAATAAAGGTATCTATTTATCTAGGTAGAGCAATGCAATGCCTTCCTCTCTAGGATTGCTGTCACCACCAAGCACATGTCAAAAGCGGGTGAGATGACCACCTCTAAAAAGTATACTAGCACTTACATATTTGTTCACACATATTATGATAAAGTTAACATGAATTTGCAGCACACACAGACATGTTGACGCAAATGACCATGTGCTGTAATTATCAGAATATTGGCATTTCCCCTCCATTTTTTCCTTTATCAAATTTGCATAAATGTATATTTGCAGGACGAACAGACATGTTGAGTCTCATGGCCATGCACTGGAATCAACAAAAGGTTGACAATTTAGCCACTTCACTGTGTCGCCGATATCAGAAGGTAATGACATCGTTGATGTTATTTAAGATGTTTAATATTCTATTTGGCAGTATTTTGACTTTTTTGAGACAACATTGTTTTCTTGTCATTGTAGGCCGTCAAAAGTCTTCAGAGCCAGCTGCAGACTCTGGAATCGCTGAAGGCAGAATTCGGTGTTTCAGAGAGCCAGTTGGAAGATTGGGCAAAGGATGTCAAGCGATGGGCAGAAGGTGAGGAATACATTTGATAATGCACATATTAATTGCCAGAATGTGTTCTAAATTTAGATTTAAAATATAATGGAATTTGCATAAACTGTGAGCATCTGTGAGTGCCTAGTCTCAGGATCTGAGACTGTGCACAGGCTTGTACAACGTTGTAAGTTCCAGCATGTCGTGTCAGAAATATAACTGGGAGCATGTCCATTTACAGCTTTAAAGGAGTAGTTCACCCCCAAAATGTTATTTTTTTAATATTGATTACTCATGCCTTGGACACCTGAGTTCAACAGGTTCTTTTTGTGTGTGTGTGTGTATTTGTCGCATTCTTAATTAATTTTAATAAAAAGTGTTGAAAGTAAAATCTTTAAATCGACTCTGACACTAACAGGTAATCGATGAGGATAGCTAAGATGCGGGTGATAATTTCCTGGAGTTCACGGACATTTGGTTTCTTTATCCTTCTGTCTTATACTGTGGTTTTGGATCCACCTATTTCTTCTCTGCAGCAACAACAACGACCGATGATGATCCAGATGGCTTGACCAACAAGATTGAGATGCTGGTTCTGGGAATAAAGTGGAGGTCTCAGCGTCTCCATAAAGACACTGATGGCTGCAAAGCTCGTGCCAGAATCTCAACAAAGTTGAGGAAGGAAAAAGTCATCCTAACCAACGTTGTAGAGCAGTATAACAGGGTGGTTCCTAGTGAAGAAGCCCTGTGCATGGAAACGATCCTGTCTCTTGATACAGCATGGCCGTGGCAGCTGCAACACAGTGGTATGGACACTATTCTGTTGACTGCTTACACCAAATCTGACCCATAATTACACATATACACATATATTACACTTACACGCTTGTTGAGTTTGTTAGAGGCAGGTTTAAGCGGTCTGTTAACAAGTGTGTTAATGGCTAGGGTATGTGGCATTGTTTGAGATTTCCCCAATTGGCTAATGTAGGCCCGTGAATCTTTGTCATAAATGCATTCCAGATTCTGTTGATCTACGGACAAAGCGGCGGGCATTCGACATCGTCATGTCAGTACGGAGACTGACAGAGGAGAAGAGCATCTTGGTGAGGGAGATGGAACGGCATTGGCAAACCCTGACAGCTCATGCCCGTGACCTGGAGGTGCAGTCCGTCAGTGTGTCTTCTGGGACATTGATAAGTATGTATTGCAATAACCCAAAAAGTCCCTTAATGTGTTTTAACGCTTTTCATAACACATAATAGGATTTTATGACGAGTCGGGCTGATGCATACTCCATTTTTAGAGCCAAGTTTATATACCGCTCACAAAAAGTAAGGAAACCTGACTTCGGGCCATTATATCTCCCCTTTACTAATACCTGTCAGTAATGCGTTTTATATCATTTTAATCGTTGATTTAAGATCTTTCCAACGAGGTGCTGCATGTTATGCATTGGGCAATCCTGGAATGAGAAACCTAGTCAAACGTGTGGGGAGTGCCAGCCAAAAAAGTGCCAAAATGGCCTGTAATGCAGTTCTGCTGGCATTCACTCTCGTTTTGGCGGGCAGGTGTGCGACAGTCACAGGTGTGTGCCTAGCATCGGAGCATGGGTTCTTCAAATTATTGGGTTTGTGGTTTCTTGAAGCAGCAACACTGGTGGAAAGATGCCACATTTGTTCCTTCAGAACAGGTCCCTTGAAATAAGGCAACTCAAGGCTGGTGTTCCAGCATTCAGAGTCACAGCATCATTTGGTGTCAGTCCAAACCTCAACCCAATTGAACACTGCTTGGTCGAGCTGTACGGGCTAGAGTGACCAACAGAACCACGCTGGCTGACTTGTAACAAATCCTTATTGAGGAATGGTTCATCCCACAGCATAATATGGTGACCAGCATAAGGAGAAGGTGCCAAGCTGTTCTGGCTGCATATGGATCTTCCACACGCTACTGAGGCCCCTGACACTGACTGTAAAATTGTGCGGCCAATTGTTTTTAGTTTTTTTTGTTGTCCTTTATTACTGTGTGGAAGTGCAATCTTCAATGCTTGAAGCAACAATTGTGAATGCCAGCAGAACTGCATTACAGGCCATTTTGGCACATTTTTGGCTTGCACTCCGCACACGTTTGCCTATGTTTCTCATTCCAAGATTGCCCAATACAAATTATGCAGCACCTCGTTGGAAAGGTCTCGATTAAAATGATATAAAACACATTACTGACAGGTATTACTAAAGGGGAGATATAATGGCCCGAAGTCAAGTTTCCTTTCTTTTTGTGAGCGGTTTATCTGTTCGGTTCGGGGTGTCACTACATTTCTGCAGCAGCACCGCCCTAACCTCTGAATGACGTGATTGTAGTTTGCACAGAGCCAAACTATTTTACCTCAGCTCTAAAAGTGAAGTATGCATCTGCCCATATAAGGTGAGCTGTGGCAGTGATACTCAAATAGCTGGGAAGATAACTTCGGTCTTTGCCTCATGCCTATCTTAACAACTCACTGGCAAATTAAACAGTGATATTGTAATTGCATGAGATGTTATAATCAAAGCCTAAGCATTGGACCTTAACTCCAATTGAATTTTGCATGGCATTATACGATCTGCTATAATGTCTTAAGGTATTATTATAAAGCTTTATTTTTTAGTGCTATACTTAGAACTGTATAAGTATGTTTATAGCAAATTATAGGAATGTGACAGATATTGTGTTCTTGTGTTCTACCCTTAGACTCACCGTGGGACCTTAATGAAGAGGGGATGAAAGGTCTACGGTGCCTTCTCCTCAGCAAGCTGTTTAATATCAGAAAAGTGATGATGCGGTCACGGGAAGGCTACCTTCAGGTTTTGACTGGTGGGGAGAACATCACCTTTTTGGACAACCCACCAGATGTGGATGACTATGACAGTGACTCGGACTTCTCTGAGGATGATTTTGAATAGCCAACTCTCGGCTATTATATCTCTCTCGGTCTCTCTCAATGTCTCCTACCATAGGGCTTTCACAGCCACACTGGATCACTTTTCTTTGATGGACTGATGGACTGCTATTCGAATGTTGGATTACCATGCTATTTGTGGATTTAACCCTTTGCGGATTACTGAACTAAGGGTTGTTCACCCTGGGATCTAGTGTACTGTAATAGTACTGCCCCTGGCAGATCAATAAAACGCTCTGGCAGGTGAAGTTTGCTGTCCGGTTGCCTGACGGGACAGCTGGGCTGTGTTGTGTCGGATGGAGGATAGGAGAGGAGGAGAGAGGAGGTCTGTGCCCGCAGCAAGGAATACAATCCAACAATTTTTTTAACAATGCAAGAGGATGCAGAGAGACGCTGTTTGAAAGGGGATGCCAACGGAGGGAACCATCTTTCTAAACACAACATAAGATATCTGCCTAAACACCACGTGAATGTGGCCAGAGCACTTCCCTCTGTTATGGGTTATGTTAAATAAGTGCAATGTTTGCCAAATGTGCTGTTCGCACTGTTGCTACACTTGAAAATATAAGTGTGAACCCATAGTCACATTCAAAGCAATGTATATTTGGTATGTCAATTGGAATTGCACATGGGGGTGGGATGTTAAGGTTCAAGTGGTTAAACCTCAAGTATAAAGTTATTTCTCAGTGACATGCTGTATTGCAGGTGGAAAGATGTGCATATTTTTGTAGCGGAATATGATATAAGATTATACGAATTAACAGTGTAATTCAGGGATGCAGAGAATGAAAAAACTTAATTTACAGGGGTGCCGTGAGTCTGAAGTTTGAAAACCCCTGGAACCAAATGGAACCTTATGGGTATGTACCTCAGAGTGTAGAGGGTCCAGGGTCCATTTGTTTCCATTTGTGCACGTCTCAGTCTCAGAGTTAAGTTGACACTGATTTTTGTTTTGGCCTTTATTTGACAGTAACTAGGTAGACAGGAAAGGGGGTGAGAGATGGGGGTCAACCAGATCAACGGTCCAGTGCCCCGACCACTAGACTGTGGCCGTAGCCAAGTTATGAAATGAAATAATGAAATATTAATCAAGTTGGGCCTAGCTGCTCCTCCCTCTCTCTCTCACACAAACCAACTTACAATATAAGCATTTAGCAGACACTTTTAATCCAAAGCGACTTACAGCTAACTTGCCAGTAGGCCATCCACACACATACTCTCTCTCACCTCAGATAGACTGGGATGTCTTTAATGAATGCCTTTAGTTTGCAAAAAATTACTTGAAGAAAAAACACATACTGAAAATACATACTTATCGTGAGATTTACAATTATTAAATTACTCCACAACGGTATTGAATATTGCATATTTTCTAATATCGTCCAGCCTTACTGCTAACCAACTGAGGAACTGAATGGCCATAATTGACATTGTGACTTACAAACTGCTTCATACATCTGTGTACCATATTACACATGGTTTCATTTGGAATTTGAGAAAATGAGAATTATGCATTTAATACAGGCATCTGCATAACCTGTAATGTGACAATAAAAGTGATTCTGAATAAAAAATGTGTCAAATCTACTTGTACAAGAAAAGGAAATGAGAGCTTGTATTGAATACAGGAAATGTCTGTTACATGTTAGTTCTTATGAAGCATTTTGTTCATAAAACATTTTATTTAATAAAAAAACACAAATCAAAATTTCATTCACACTAGCTGGAGGGCTATTGTGTGCACATCATTCAAGGTATAGAGTTTGGACATTTCTGGCACACAATAAAGTTTTAATGTTTGTCATTGTAGACCAGTCTATTACCACACATGGCCAAAACCAGACTTGAAAAGGTGTTTTATGGCTTTGGCTGGCAGTATGAGTTTAATACAACAAAATTCAGCAATCTGGTTATGGTATTGTATATATGGTAGTGTTACAAATATATGTATATACAATTAATGAGTATCAGAAAGCTGTGGAATCCAAAAGGGCTGCATGGGGTCTGGGAATCTCAGAACAGAGCTCTGAAACAAACTTGACACAAAGGGTTATGTAATAATGCAAGTGTTATGTTGTAAATGTAATTATGTAATATAATAGTATAATAGCGTATCAATGGAAGATTTGAAAGGCATAATAGTGTAATTGCCATATAGTGTCATAAAGTAATAATGCTAAATTGTAAATCCGCAATAGCATGATAGTGTAATAATGTAGTATTTAAAAGGTTTAATAGTGTAATAGCATAATAAAGTAACAAAACCTAAAGGAGCATGAAGCATTTGAGCTTCGATGCGCTCATTGGGGAAATCGTCCTGACTCCGGCAGACTCCGCATGACCCCTATGTAATAGTGTAATAGAGCTATAACTAAATAAGGGTATGTTTCTATTATATGCCACTCATCTAGACTGTGTGGCATAGCGCTCGTTGGGGAAATCATACTGAATCCTCCATAATAATAACAATTAATCCTCAAGACTAGCTGACTCTACATAAGTCCTTCTGCCTTTGTTAATTGCCACTGAATAGGCGTTCGCGCATAACTTCCATGTACAATGAATGGTGTCACGCACATACCCTCTCTTGTCTAGCTCTGACCTGCACCCTCACCTTTAAACCTAGTGAAACTCAGAATCAGAATCAGAATTTGTTTTATTGTCACATCACAGGTTTAAAAGGTAAAAAAGTGGGTGAAATTCGTTTTTGTACATCGTTCCCATCGCAACGTTAATTTCCATAGAAAGAAGAGTGGGGGGGGGGGGGGGGGCAAGTGGGAAGGAGATCAAAACAAGAGAGCAACAGAAGGCCAGACAAGTTATCTACATTATTTACAAAGTACCTGAGATAATAAAAAACTAAGGTGCCTGAGCATAGCAGCAATGTATGTATACTGTGCATGTTATACTTATACTGTGCATGATATACATATGGACGTTAAGGTGCTTAGAGAAAAAAGAGCACAATAAAAAAGACAAAAAAAGTCAGTGCGTTATACATGGGATTAAGGTGAAAAAGGTCAGTGCGTGTCCACCTAGGGTGGACTGACCTAACTATGCCTGAAACTCACCTTAACCCTAACCTCAGTAAAACTTGGCCTGCCAAGGAGCCAGTGAAGATACAGGTGAGCCTGGTCTATCGTAAAGCATTGGTGGGATCCAGAATAACCCATGGTGCAACCACACAAGCTCAAATGACTAAGGCTATATTCTATATAACCCTTTGAGATCATTTTAGGCACACAAGCACCATTATAGGAGGAATGCCTCTTGATGTAGGGCTATGTTCAATAGCTCAATGTATCTATTTGTCTGCAGTTACCCTAAATCCGAATTGTGTTTTTAGATACAAATACAAAAGTTTGTCGATGAGCAAGAATAACCAATAATATTCAAAATTGCAACCGAGGGTCGCTGTTTAGTATGAAAACCTCCAGATCTTGTCCGTCCCTCACACTGACATCACTCAGCGTGATGTCAGAATCGGGCTAATGACAGTCCATATGGAGGACTTGATACATGGAGTGATTGGAGTCATCATAACATCAGAGTGGAATGACCATATATGGACATATTGTAGTCATAAATCCATATGACCTAATATCCTTTATGGCAAGGTCGCCTCTCGCCCCAGGGCGTTTTACTAGCGTAATATGTTTCTAAGCTTCTACCTATGACAATGTCATAAACACAGACATCCTAGATAAAACCAGCTAGTCGAACATATGTTTCAGGGAATATTGTTGTGTGCCTTATGGTCAGCCATCACTTCCATCGTCATCATTCTGCTCATCCATTCCATCTGTCTGCAATAAAATCCATCTGAACAACTGGTCGAGATAGGGCGAGCACGAAAGCCCGGCCACGTAGCCAGAGTCTTTGGAACAAGGAGGGTTCCTGTAAGGTTCCCAGTTCCATCCCGGGCTCCCCCAGGGTTAGTGTCAAAGAGTCCTTGAGCAAGACTCTGAACCCCTAGTTGCTCCTGGTGAGCAGGTTGGTGCCTTGCATGGTTTCCTCCGCCATCGGTGTGTGAATTGGTGAATGTACTGCACAATCTCTGTAAAGTGCCTTGGTTAAAGGCGCTATAAATGCACCATTTACCATTTTACACTATTACACCTATTAAACGATTACACTTACTGTGCTGTTGTAGTATTAAACGTATTCCACTAATACACTGTAACACCCATTACACTGGCCTCTTGTACCGGCCACCGGGTGCTGGCCACGGCCTCTGGTTACCATATTTTGAATTATATGGAAGCTTAGTCAATAGGCTACTTGACTATGTAACTTTTATGTTCATTTTCTAAGCCACAAAAGTGATACGTTTACCTGAACTTATTGTCCATGCGAATAACCAAACTGAAGTTGTGGGCACCACTGAACTATAGAGAGGAAAAAATATGAAGAAAAGATCAAGCTCATCGGTGTTGATCCTTACAAGCTGTCATTGTATCAATATCAGGGTACTATACTGACGGATACAAGTCCCAAATTGTGCTAAATACACTAGTTTTTTAACTTGTAAGGATCAACACCAATAATGAGCTTTATCTTTTCTTCATATCCTCTTCGCTCTACAGTTGATCCTGTCAGGTCCATTCTTTTAGCTTCCATACTCCAAAGCTTCACAATGATTTGTTTTGCCACTCAGTAGAAACCTATCTCTTATACAGATTTAAATTATCATCGTTTGTGTATTTCCTTGCATCAACTTCATTTGTTTTGTATAAACCATGTTGCTCCCTTTGATGAGTCTGAAGAATGACATCACATTTACATGTGCAAACAGGTGGTGCGCTACCAGTACCAGGATAGCTGCTTGTCAGCTATTTCACAGCAGACAGATGGTAGGATTAGGCATTACCTCCAATCGTTATTTACTGTAGCATACATAATTACCAATGTAACTGTCCATACACTTGTAGTTTATCTGCAGGTGACACTGTACTTCTTACATACAGATTGTTGTTTTGTT
Source organism: Gymnoscopelus braueri (assembly GCF_963280865.1). Classification (NCBI taxonomy): domain Eukaryota; kingdom Metazoa; phylum Chordata; class Actinopteri; order Myctophiformes; family Myctophidae; genus Gymnoscopelus; species Gymnoscopelus braueri. The sequence continues at coordinate 46,783,711 of NC_137617.1, forward strand.
TATCTAATAGGCAATAGTCATTATTTCGATTGATAAAATAGTTAATAGCAGTGGTGACAGTACGTAAAGTTACAGATCCATATAAAAGGCATTTTCTCTTACTGTAAAGTGAGACATATCTTGAAAACTTGAACCAAATCAATTCATGAGATTCATATAAATATTTTATAGATTGACATCAAGGAAGAAACACAACATTCAAAGTGCAAATAACTTTTAATCAAAAAACAAAACATAGCAGAGAACAATAAAAGTGCAACAGTGTTGGCATAAAAAAATATATAAAGAAACAAACATTTTCTCTCAAAATGTAAACAAGGAGTTTGCTGAGTTTCCACCGCTTCCGCCGTAGTGCCTCTTACTCAGGCTCGATTGGATACTCTGCCTCTGGATAGTTCTCGCCTGGCTGCCAGTCATTATTCCACGTCCTGCCACTGTAAAGTACATATAAAAAGGGGAGAATTCTTTTTTTAGAGGAATTAATTTAGAGCCTTTTAAAGGGTATTTGGACATTTTTTTCTTTTCTTTTTATATTAACCACTACAAAAAGAGAAGATCTACCAGCTCACAACTCCTCACACTGAGACGTGTTATTAGAGAAATGTTGTGCCCATGGGGAAAAAGGTTGCAAAGTATCATGCAGCCTATTGCCTACATGTAAGGCTGTCACGATTCCGATGTGTACGTGAATCGAGACCGAATCGCGATTCCCTTCCATGCAGGCGCACGTCCAATTGCACTTTTGAACCACAAGGCTTTGTTAGTTCTTTTTTCTACGGCTTAAAACAGTGGGTTATGGGACAACAACCTTGAGTTGTCTCAAGGAGACATTCTGATTGGCTTATAACAGTCACATGGGCAAGGCCTAGCCTTGCAATGTGTATTCTGAAACAATTAATGATAGTAACTACATAATCTTGCAAGTTACAACTGTGTTTTCTTTCATTTATATCGTAGAAGTGGTAGAAAAGCAATTTACCATTCGAGGGTCGTGGATTGTTGTCTGATAAGCCAGTGTTTAACACTGGCTTATCAGACAACAACCCACTCCTTCTCATGGTAAAAAGCTTACATATACATCAGGCACATGCATGCTTGCGATGGGGGAGAGAAAAAAGAGGTGACAGACACACGCACTGAGAACAGACCGCAAACAAAGGAGTTGTCCAATTAATAGTCATATTAATTATATATATATATATATATATATATATATATATATATATATATATATATATATATATATCTCAGTGCTGCAAAAAAAGGATGTGAAAAAAAAATCTACCGGTATATCCTATATCGTACCGGAAATCTAATCGAATCGTGAACCCCTACTTACATGCAATAGATAAGATATGAAGCATACCGACCAACATTACATCTTGACCGATCCTGCCAAAATGACTTCTAATTTGATTAGTTTGCTTTCGAATGGTTTTAATTTATAGCTCATGAAAACGGTTTACTCTTGTACACTAAACAGACTGTCCAAATCTGAAGTAAGAAACTGGTGTCATTTAACAGCATTAGTTGACCAACAGTCATTAGTAACTTGAGTCAAACAATCTGCGGTTTATATAACTTTCCTGTGCATTCAAGCTTTACAAGGTAGATTCTGTGAACAGAAGCTTACGATGTTGCTGGACTGTAACTGCCAATCGAGCCCATACGCTGAAGAGTACACAGCATAGAGCATAAAAGCAACTGGACATTAGGTCATCATCTTTACATTTTTCCTACTTTAGTGGGACATGTTGTACCAGTGTACTTTGGTGTGAAAATGTGGGCAGTCAACAGTTCTGCAACACCACATAGATGAGGTGAAACCTCTCAAAACATGAATTAAAGCTTTTGAGAGGAAAGTAAAAATTGTGAGATCAATCATCACTGCCTCTGCCAGGGCAAATAGTGTCAATTGAATAATGTCAGTATGTTCTTACCAGCCAGGGCAAGGACACCAACACACCAGAGCTTCTGTTTTCCCCTAAAAACAAACACAAACACACTAAGTATTAGAAATCACTGGTTAAGACATAACATGTTTAGTACTGTTGCTTGTCTCAGTTATGAACAGCCTAAAAACAAATATACACCTTAACTTGGTTCTGTGGGGCTGATTAATACGCTACTTATAGAGCATGATTTTTTTGGTTCGGTTGGGGAAATCTCAAAATCTCACCAGAGTCACCAGTTGGATCCCTGGGCAGGTCAAGCCTTTGCTATATGCCACTCCCACAATCCATTTTGAGTCTATAGGGGATATGTTTTATTATGGTGTAATTGGTTTGGGCAACTTACTGGATACGGTAGTCTAACCATGATTTGAGTGTTGAGAACTAACATGAACTCACAGTGCGTAAACAATTGCAATGCAAAAAGCCTGGTGAGAAGTTCACTTCCACTAAAAGTGGATTGTTTCAATAAACCCATGTAGACCTGTGTCTGAGCTGGGCCACATACGTCACTTAGATCATTTATGTATAGGTTGATAACCACACTTATTATTCTATTTAGATCCTTGATCCTTAGATCGTGATCCACCAGTAGATCGTGATCCACCAGTAGATCATCAAGGGTTTACAGGTAGATTACATGACATGCTCTATATGTGCTATATATGCTATATATGTAATTAAAATATAAAAATAATATGTCACTTGACATCTAGAAGGGCCTGCCAGCTCCCTTCATGGCTTCTAAAGTAGGCAAACCTCAAAAAGTAGATCTCAAGTCAAGAAAGTTTGGGGACCCCTGTCCTATAACGTACTGTGATTGTGTTCGGAGTGTGTAGAGGGATAAGGGGAAGGGGGGAGAAGGAGAAGAAAAAAAACATTCCTGCCTGTCATGGCAAACATCTTGTGGAGTGGATCCTACTCTAATCCTGTGTTCACAACGGCAGATGAAAAGATGCAGTTTACCAAGACAATGATATGCTATGTAACTTTGTCTTGGTCATCTGTTATATCTGCCAGCCTAAAATGAGCATAACAGATGTTCTAATCTCATCTGAGAGACAGATTTCCCAGATAACCTTTCCCAGATTATTTATTGGAGATTTATGCATAGAGAGGAGAGAGTTGAAAAGCCACAAACTTCATGAGCTCTGTGTCCACAACCTGGATCTCACTCTAACAGACGTCAGAGTTAAGAGTGGACACCCCACACTTTTCTTTGTGAGAAAATCCACACAAATTCCGTTCAATACATAATTGTATCATCTACAAAAATGGTGAACCATTGAAATGGTAAATAAACATGCGTAGAAATGGCCTAATGGTTATTGCCTAGAAGCTTTGTTACAGCAGAGCTATAATCAAACAAACAGAAATGTCCCCTATGTAAATTTAAGCGAGAGCGAGAGCGAGAGCGAGAGAGAGAGAGAAAATATGTTTTACCTTCCTTCCTGTCCTTCGGGCTGTTACAGCCTTTGCTGGCCAGGGTTCCTTTTGCTTCTCCTCACTACATTCCTCGCAACCTTAAAGGATAAAGACAAGATCATTAAGCCCTAACACTTCATAAAAATCTGCAGTATTTCACATCTATCTGTCTATAAATTTGCCAAATCTATGTGTGTCTGTGTCTATGCCTGTAGCCAATCAGAGAGAGACAAAGGGTGGTGTCTCCATGATTGTTCAAGCTTCACATGACATCATTATGTCTTACTCTAAAACAATGACAACTACAAAAAAATGACAATTTAAAAACAATGGCAATGTTGGTTAAAGCTGTAAGTTGTGTGGAGAGATTGTACGGGTAAGGATCTAGTATAACAAGCATCACCTTCTCATGAGTTGGAATCAACCTGGGTGTTAAATATATATTTATTATAGTTTGACAAGGGTTGGGGTTAAGGTTTGGTTTAGGGTTAGTGTTACTCAACTCAAGTCTTTGAACAAACGACACAACGTAATATCTAAACGTGCCCTTAAAATGGACCACCACCTCAACTATGGAGCCCAGATCAAACACCTCTGCTTGAAGGAGTAGTTCACCCCCAAAATCTTCTTAAGACAAAATAAATATCATAATACATTAGCCCCATTGATTCTGATAGGGGACCCACGCGGGTCCTCTATCAGAATGAATGGGGGTAAATTTACTAAAACCATTTTTTTGTCTTAGGAATGTGACAAATACAAAAAAATACTATTGAACTTAGGTGTCTAAGGCATGAGTAATCAATAGAAAAACATTCATTTTGGGGGTGAACTACTCCTTTAACATTCTTCTTCTATCTCATTAATCTCTGCAAAAAACACTGCCTGACGCTGAAAAGCTGCTCCAAGCTTTGTCTTCACCAGGCGTGATTACTGAAATGCACTGCTAGTCGTGATCCATTAGCCTGGTAAACCCTCCCTCCGGAAATCTCATTTCTATTTGATTCCTGGAGTGAGTCTGGCCTGATCCGCCTTTCTGCAATATTGGCTGTGTATGCCAAACGGCCGGGCCTATCAGCGTCGTCGCTCATTGTTCTGTGATTGACAGCTTACGTTGGCCAATCAGGTGGCGAGTTCGAGTGAGCCCAAAACACGAACGGCAGCCATCTTTTTCTTGTGCGGCCAATTCTCCGCTATTTTTTTACTTCAAAAAGCTCTCTAACTTCTATTTTGAGGCACGGAATTTACTTATAAGATATCGTTTGGATAGAATTTAGTTGTTTAACTTCATATATGTGGTCAATTAATCATGACAAAGCCTATTTAAAAAAAAAAAATTTGAGAACCGGTAGGGGCGGGCAGTGACACCATTCTATCCGAATAAGGCAACCCATTTTGGGTATGGCTGTCTCAAAAGTACCGTTGCGTCACATTAAGACTGGTGAACTGCTGATTGGCTGAAGGGGAAAAATTATCATTGGCTGAAGGGGTTGTCAGTCAACGGTATTACTCCCGCCCAACTCCAGCACAGCCAATATTGCAGAAAGGCGGATCAGGCCAGACTCACTCCAGGAATCAAATAGAAATGAGATTTCCGGAGGGAGGGTTTACCAGGCTAGTGATCCATAGCAAGAGCGTTAAAAAGCTACAATACATCCAGAACAGAGCTGTTAGGGTCCTGATGAGAGTGTGCAAATATGAACACATCACCCCCATTCTCCACTCACTGCACTGGCTCCCCATCGCCTCCCAGACACAATATAATGTCCCTGTTACCACACCAATGCATCTATGGAATTCCCATGGAGGCTTTTAAGGGAGCGCTAAAGACTTTCCTTTAAAGCTATATTGTGCAAGTTTCCAAACTGTAGGCCAGAAGTGTTATTGCAGGTATTTCCTGTGCAATTATTATAGAACAAACCTTACATTAGAGATCTGTCGTGTTTTAGAACCCCCACTCAGTGGATTTCGGCATCCAAAGCCCTTTCTATAATGTTTTAATTAGAATAGTGAAGGGGGCCTGTTTGTTACATAATTGGTCACCAAGCCTACATACAAAGTGCTACAGTTCAGAATTATTTGGTTGCACTGTCAATGTGCCTTTCCTGAAACTTAAAACCATAATGCAAGGCTACTGTATGATTTTGTATCCCAGATCCATGGTGCACATGGCGTGGTGTGTGTGAGCCTGACTCAAGAGGCGTCAATTGGGTATGGCAAGGTATGACAGCTGCCACACCTTGGTTCCAGGGTGAAAACTGTTTTTAAAGTAAATGCATGAACACTATCCACGGAAGGTATAATAACATGACTGGAATCCTCATGCATGCGCACGCCTGGCGCGAGTGCATGAGGACTCCAGTCCTGTTGTTATACCTTAACTTTTGCTGAACTGACGCCACTGCAGCTCGGCTGCGCTTAAAGATGAAACGAGCCTATATTAATGTAGCCATTTGCCTACCATTTTGATAAGCAAACATGTGCATTGTGCTTTTCAGATTGTGTGTGTAGATCATCAAGTTCTCAACTGTAGGTGGGTTTGAAAATATAGCACAAAACAAGCTAATATAGCCCATACAAATTTGTATCAGGGAGTGCGCTCGGGTGCGCATTTGCGTACACACCACTACGTCATATAATGAAATATTATAACTTAATCGAAAAGGCTCACTGTCTGTGACATGTCTCCGCAAATGAAAATCAACCATGGTAATAATTTGCTATTTCTATCATTTTATGTTGGGCATGATGCACTACTTGTTGAAAAAAACATGTTGTGCGTTGTCATGTAAAGACAGGACAATACGAGTCAACACGCAGTGTAAACATGCTGATGTTTTCACAACGAATACGGACCCGTTTAAAAATGCCCTTAGTATCAAATATTACTTGCTTGGTAGTTAATGAGCTTAATTGCAACAAAAACAACAGATCTAACAGCTTAGTGCTGGGAAAAAAATATATATATATATAAACAAGTATGTAGGACAGGCAGCTTCTTTATTCTATTATTTTATTTTTGATCTACTTTTTAATTGTTAGTTTATTATATGTTTTCCATATTGCATGGACTATTTTATGCCTGTCATCTAAGTTTTGTTTATTCTTACAAATTATTATTATTATTGGAAACTACATACCTGCTTTCTTCATCCTTTTCACATTGTCTGCCTTAGTTGTTCTCCCTCTTTTACGGACGGTCAGGGTGGGAGGACAGACAGCGGGGACAGGCGTAAGAGAGGGCTTCTTCCTCACCCTCTTGCAGAGGAGCAGGGTGGGAGGACAGACAGGGGGGACAAGCGGAAGAGTAGGAGATGGAGTGATGTCAGGAAGGGAGACAGGGAGAGATGGGGTGATGACAGAAGGAGGGGAAACAGGGAGAGATGGGATGAGCTCAGGAGGAGGGGAAACAGGGAGAGATGGGATGAGCTCAGGAGGAGGGGAAACAGGGAGAGATGGGATGAGCTCAGGAGGAGGGGAAACAGGGAGAGATGGGATGAGCTCAGGAGGAGGGGAAACAGGGAGAGATGGGATGAGCTCAGGAGGAGGGGAAACAGGGAGAGATGGGATGAGCTCAGGAGGAGGGGAAACAGGGAGAGATGGGATGAGCTCAGGAGGAGGGGAAACAGGGAGAGATGGGATGAGCTCAGGAGGAGGGGAAACAGGGAGAGATGGGATGAGCTCAGGAGGAGGGGAGACAGGGAGAGATGGGGTGATGGCGCTGGTAGAGGGCACTGGTAGAGGGACAAATTCGATGATGATCACCTGCTCTTCAATGGAACTAGAATAGAAAATAATAGAAAACATGTATGGGCAATTAAAAAAAATCAAACAAATAAAATCGAAAACACCAACACATTCATTGTGGTCCACTACACAAAAGCAAACATTTAACACAGAATATCAATATACAGGACAACTATTTAAGAACAGCCACTTGTCCTTTGCAGACGTTTGCATGCAGAAGATGATTCCGCTATTGTGGTATGTGTCTGTGGAGGTTAAGAGAAGGAGTACAGAGGACTGGTTAACTGCTTTGTTATGTAGTGTAAACAGAACCACCTTTTGTTACACGTTGCCAAAATAAAGGTGATGATGGTTAGGGATTTTAGGAAGATGGTGGGTTCCTCCTTGTCTCCCCTTTCCACCAAGGGAGAGGATGTGTAGTTGTGTGTTGATGTGTATAACACCTTTGGTGTGTATAGGACTCAGCTGAACATGTTACATCAATCAGTAGTGGCTAGCGCTGTACTGTGTACAGTGGTATATCGGAAGTAATATCAAGGAGGGTGACAGCAAGAGGCTCAATAAAGCTGGTTCTGCCCGTGGTACCAGCTTGGATACTATGAAGGAGGTGGCCAATACAAGGATGGAGCCCAAACTATAGGCCATTATGGACAATCCCTCTCATTCTCAAGCAGGGGTCATCCCCAGGCTATTTTTTGCGACAGACATACAACTGAGAAGACAATAGTATTTACCAGAAACACAAAGATATAGCCCTGAATGACAATAACAGGTCTGGAACACAGAGAGGAATGGAATGGACCCTCAAGGTGTATTTGGTTCAATATTTACACAATTAGTGTCATGAGGATGGGTCCTTGATGAAAATAAGACAAATTACAATGGTATGTAAAAATATCTAGAATTTGACACGGACAAAACCAAGTCTTGCCACAGACAAATATGGAGATGTTGATGACCCCTGTTCTCTAGTACTGTGGCAGGGCAAAAAAGCTCCTTCAGCAAAAGACTGTTACATGTTAACAGTCTGTCCCACATTGCAAAAAGGAGCCCTACAGGAGATCTTTTCTGCCTGCAACAACAGGACTGTACAAGTCCTCATCTGGTTGGTTTGATCTGACTGATGTAGTTACCTCTCATCAACAGCATGAATCTCATCAGCGACCTCCTCCTCCTCCTCTGTGACCGATGCACACATATCTGGCTCTGTTGCTGTAACATGAAAGATTATATTAATATAATTCAAAATTCTGAAGAAAAATATACATTTATTTTGTGTGTGTTCTTACAATTACAAGTAGTAATTAAAATAATATATATATTTTTTAAGTATTCTTACACACGCTGGAGAGGTACTCGTAAATCTTCTTCATCTGTTCGAAAAGGCCACAGTTCTGTTCCCCAGTGAAGTCCAGGTGCTTAAGATGGTCCGGGATCTTTCTCCCACGCGATTTGGAACAGTAAAATAGAACTGGCTTCAAGCCCAGAGCCCCAAGTTTGGCCACCTGAAATGAACAAAGAAAATCAGTTATTAATGGAGCGAAGGACAAATAAAACAGCACTATAGCTTGCATAAAAATATCGCCATAAAAAGTGTATCAGTAGAAATAGTGTAATCAGGCTATCTGCATCAAAAACAACACTCTTTGCCACTCGAAACTTATAGAATATCACTCGAAAAATAAAATATCTTTACCATGCCTCTTCTTCCTCTTCTTTATAGCCTATAATGTTTTTAAGACTGCTTTTTTTATTATCAAGATAGCCTGATTACACTATTTTTGCTGATAGAATTTTTATGGTGCTTTTTTTTATGTAATGCTTTATATTTTCAAATACAAATACCCATAAATGTATACTTTGCTACTCTAAACTAACAGCTAAAATGACAAAACATAGCTTAACTTAGCTTCAAGGTTCACGCCCCCTTTCTGCTAACTCTTGATGCCCTTATTGATGAAGCAAATTGTTCAAAAGTAACCAAAATCAATAATGAGTTCATATTAAATAAACATAATTTAAAGATGTTTGACATTGCTGTATTGTAAATTATTTAAATGTTTAGTCTCACGTAATATTCTATTACGAGATCATTATTTCGTTTCTTTTATAAATTTATCTTTTCGTATTTTCTATTCATGAGCTATATGCCATGTCAAGATCGAAAGAAGCAGGTTTAAATAAATCATTTCCTGTGAAATGAATTGAGAATATATGAAAAGTTTAAAATAGTTTACTCTTCATACTTTGCGATGATTTTTAGAAGGATATACATATTGTTATACTTACAGCAACTCTTGCATTATTTATGTGCCGGGACACATTGTTACATTTCAACTGCTTTTTGACCCACTCCGGGCCATACTTCTCCAGCTTGGCCGCTACCTTTGTGAGTGTGACTGGAAGGACTGCGAAACAGGTAGTACAGGCGGTCTTCTTGGCCTCGGTTGATACTAAGCAGGAGGGGCAGATGATGGTCCTTTTTTTGGTCATTTTTCGAGAGAGAGAGAGAGCGAGAGCGAGAGCGAGAGAGAGAGAGAGAGAGAGGAAGAGCGCAAGAGAGAGAGAGAAAGAGAGAGAGTGGCTCTTAAAAGTGCCTTTTTGTTGTTTGTTGTTTGTTTCTTCTGTGGTTGTAATACAAAGCTAGAATCTGTAAGAGAAAGCAAAATATTCAGAATTTCAATGTACAATAGGAAAAGGAGACTTTAACCAGACATCCATAATATTAATAAAGCCCAAAAGATTTCACAATACCTTTAATAGCTCCATAAACTGTAATCCCCAGATAAACTATGTGAGTGTACAGAACCGAATAGACCCTTATGGCAGTACTTCTACATGTTTTTCATGTCAAAGAAACTAATATGTAACATCTCAGTTTTAATAGCTAGATACATAGCTCACGTGACATCACAATGAGTTGTGAGCAGGCCTGAAATTTCATCATTTTAAGCCACCTTTATTGTTGTCAATTTTTTGAGGGCACAAAGACCAAATACCAGGGCAGGAAGGGTAAATAATTAGTCTATCATAGGCAGACTATCTGCGTTGCAATAAATACTTTACAATCTGATCCATGCCTAACCCTGCACCAATCAAGGTCACTGGGGAGTAAAGAGCTGTTTATCTGTTGGCATTATCTAGGGCATTGGTTCTCAAAGTGGGGTCCGGGGTCCCTTGAGGTAATTCCAGGGGGTCCCCAGCTAAATGATAGTTAGGAACCAACCCTTGTGGGTCTGTAACTCAGAGTGTACAAATGGAACCGTTAGTGTCCATTTGGTACAAGTCTACACAGAAATGCCATTATAATGCAATAAATGCAAATAATTCATGTCAAACTGGGGGTCCCTGAAATTAAAATGGTTGAAAATCACTGTTGGAGCTGTAAAAACCTTCTTTTATATGAGGGTCTCTGGTATATCTTTTCAAATTGGGGTCCGCAGGCTAGTAAGTGTCAATTTGGAGGTCCTGGACATTAACTAGTTTGAGAACCACTGATCTAGGGCACTAAGGCCACTATGGCTTCAGGAAATGCCATGTTTTAAGGGTCTCAAGGCCAGACTGAGGGGCAACCACGGCCATCATGACCTCCCTTAAATTCCTGTCCTGGTTGTATCCCAATAACAACAAGTACCCCATAACACATTTTAATTCATTGGATAAATAGTTCCTGTTCTCAAATCTCTTTATATAACTCCTGGTAGCCTTTATAGTTGAATCCTCTGCTCCCACCCACTAATAATATATCTATGACTGGCTCATTGGATTCATTTTGGCCTCTAATCATGAAACATCCATTTGATTCATTTGATATACTCTCAAAATGGGAAACACAGATAAAGAATACATTTCGTTTTTAGTGTTGTGCAAACAAACATAGCAGATAGATTGAGTACACACTTACTAAACAAAGCCAAACTCATGTCATGTTGTTGTTGTTGTAGCTTAGCATAGCTTGGGTCTAGCCACAGTAAAACAGTATTAAAGTTATACAAACAGACCAACTTGCAACTTGCTACACACCCCAACCTGTTAGCAATAACCCAGTGTTGTGGTTCTATGATTAATGGTGGTCGTGGTGCAGATTAAACCATGTATTTGTATAAAATAATGCAAGAGGGACAACAACATTACTTACTTTCCCGGGAGAATCATATCGCACTGCATCATGGGTAACGCGTCGCTGACATCATGACGTCATGACGCTTCTATCCATAGATATATATATAAACAGAATCAATGTGATTGTTTACGTGCTAAATGTATCAAGAAAACATGACATCGTTTTAAGAAAACATAAATGCTGCTTTTTGCTCCAAAGCGACTGCAAAAGATTGATGCTTTTTATCTAAAAAGGCTTTAAAAGAAATCTAAAAACATTTGAAACCAGTTGGTTTCTATAAATACACTTCCGGTCTAGAGCGGATACGGAAACGCTACCTTTGTTTCCATGTATGTGGACGTGATGAGAAACCGGATGCAGTAGGCGGGATTTAATGAAAGCCAGAAACCAGGAAATTATAATTAATATTAAAATTAATATCTAATACTGGACATTTTGATAAATTAGGCATTTCAGTGCCAGAATAATTGATTTATGGACAAGCGCATCTATTATATACATAAATTATAGTAAATATCGAAGTTTTGATAAAAATCTTTCACACTGTCAATCATCAGCATGCGGAAGGAATATCACGTGACGTCCTGGGTTGTAAACGTTAAACAAAGGTCTCGTTCTCAACAAATACTCATCGTAAAATTACCAAAATAGTATGGAAATGCTCATAATATTTACAGGCTTCTGTGTGTGCGGGCGTGTGGTTTGGTGCGTTTTAAACAAGCTTTATTAGCGCACTTTTGAATAGCCAATGCATTACCTATGGGTGGCCGAGGAAGGCGCATTATGAAGTCGCCGGAAACGGAGCGATATGCCGTCTTTGGACCGCATTGAATGTCAATGGGTGGCCGAGGAAGGCGCATTATGAAGTCGCCGGCGGCCGAAGAAGGCACACCTTGCATTTTTGGGGGTCTGACTAAAATACAATATGTGCCTTCTTCGGAGTGAGACTGTGTTGTTACAGCACCTTTAACATTTCACAAAAGGTAATGTTAATTTCCATGTGATAGGCCTATTTCTATAGTTTTGCTGAAACCCATCAGACTCAAAGAGCAGTAAACTGGTCTCAGTTCATCCATAATGTGATCATTAAGGGCTCGTACACACTGCAGGAGATTTGGTCCGAGATTGCTGTCGCCGACATTTTTTGGCGCTCGCCGACAAAACCTCCCGATCTGACGCAGATCGGCCTTTGATCTGCGAGATAATGCTCGCTCTGTGTGAAAGGTTCCGCGAGACGATGTGGCCGCGATTATCCGCTCTGCGACGGCTTTCCGACCGTTTTCAGATAACTACCATGTTAGATATTCAGCTCTGTCCCAGACAGGAGATCGGACAGTATCATACATTATGAAAGGGTCTGCGAGGAGATGCACGCTACAGCCAATGAGAGCACATTACAGCCACCGTGGCCAGGGGAGCGTCGCTGGATCTGACCACAACAAACAGGCCCTACCGCAATATTACCGTCAAGTCCTGTATTAAGTTAACATTATAAAACAAAATGAGAGAGTGAGCGAGCCTGGTGGGCTGTTTATTTTAGAGGAATTGTACAGAGAGAGAGAGAGAGAGAGACAGACAGACAGACAGAGAGTGAGAGCAAGAGCGAGCTCGGTGTGTGTGTGTGTGTGTGTGTGTGTGTGTGTGCGCAGCATGTGCTCGCTGTTATGAACAGCGTTGCCAGATGTTGCGAGAGAAATAAGCAACCAGGTCTATGAAAACAAGCCCAAGAAAAGGCCACTTGAGCACTTTAAACCTATTTACAAATACATTGGATATTTGAAAATAGCCGATCTACAAGCTCACAACGCGTCGCAGCTATTTTCAAATAAAAATCTTGAGAAAATTTTGGAATATTTTCCAAATCCACACAAATCTTGTATGGGGGTCCATGATGGCACAACATATTTACAGAAGGGGGGTCTGCGGACAAATACATATTATGTGTTGTTTAAACCACTGGTTTAAACAACATTAGGAAACAAGGCCAAATAAGCAACTACACAAATAAGCCCAAAAAATGCACCCCGCAACAACCAATATTTACAAGCAACTCTACAGAAAAACAAGCCCAAAGTCGCTTATAATAAGCGGACATGGCAACGCTGTCACTGACGGCTTCTGCGCACGTGACGTGCGAGAGAGAGAGAGAGAGAGAGAGAGAGAGAGAGAGGGAGGGAGAGAGAGAGAGAAAGAGAGAGAGAGGGGGGAGAGGGAGAGAGGCATATCACGGGATACGTCGATTAAAATGAATTGGAATAAACTCAAATGTATGTATTGGGTCTGACTCTGGAGATAGCATTCTAGTGAACTATCCTACAGTGTGTCAGCCCTTGTCGGGGATCAATCCTGTTGTGAAGACCACAACGATATTATGACAGCCGATTTCAAGAAATAAACTCCTGCAGTGTGTAATGCTTAACGATCAGATAACCCCCCGAGCACTTTAAGGTCCTGCAATGTGTACCTGCCTTAACAGGTGATCTGTTCAATGCCAGACAACCAGTGACCATTAACACGTTTAATCTCAACATTTGAATGAGACATTGTCTATAATAAAGCATCAGCCATCATCATTTAGCCTATTTGCATTTTAACCTGGTGAAAGAATGCAGGTTTTCTTATTTGCATTCAAAATACTTTAAATGAAAGCACAATCAAAACCCAATTGAAACTAATTCCACACACCCTGAGTGCTCCAAACTCCTTCAGAGCAACACAACATGAACAATGACTCAAAGCCTAAATTGTCAGGTTTCCATATTTGTAAACAATAACACTTTTCTGTCATCGTGTTTGTTTTGTTGTTACTCTACTGTTCAGTGGACATATTATCATTATGCACAGAACTCTGTGGGATTTCATTTAAAGGTAGGGTAAGTGATATTTTTGGGTTAAAACAAAAAGTATTTTGTTAAAAGGTTAAGATACTATATTCTGATAGTAATCATTGCTATAGAGTGTTTTTTCAGTAACAGATGTCTCCCTGTCTCTCCAGCTCTTTAATAAACAGAAAATATTTTTTTCGGTAGGTGTCAAAATCTCAGCCAATCAGGAGAAAGTACCCATTTTTAAGCTTAATTTCTATAGTGCTCCAGTTCCAATTTTGCATGCTCATTTCTTAGTGTCATCACTTCCAATTTCACTTGTTTAATCTGTATCCTGATTGAATTTTCTGTCCTGGTTGGATAAAATTGGAAATGAAACTGAAACTGAAACGAAAATGCATTTTCTGTTTAATAAAGAGGTGGAGAGACAAGGAGACTCCTAATACTGAACAAACACTCTATAGCAATAGTACTATCAGAATATAGAGATATTTAACAATTATTTTAACCAACGCAAATCACTTACCCTAACTTTAAATAAAGATAAGAAATAAGATGAAAACAATACAAGTTCAAAACACTTCAGAAATATTGCTGACAATAGACTACTTTAGCATGTAAGGGGTCTAAATTATCTCTCTTCTCTCTATAGGTGCTCAGAAAAAGCAGCAGCTTTTTCAAAAAACCTCCATGGACAAATACTTTGATGTCACCACCCCAATGGTTGACATCCTGACCAGGATCTTCCCCCGACACTCCAGCATGTCCAGCTCCACTAGCTCTTATCCAGACTGGGACAATGTTGAGCAGAACATAATCAACTCAGACGATGTCCCTTCCCCATCGGTTAACGTTGACACTGTGACCCCGACCGCCCCGAAACCCGTCATCATGTCCTGTTCATTTAGCTCGGATCCAGAGTGGGGCAGAGTTGAGCTGACCGTGTTCAACTCCGTTGATGTCCCTTCCCCAACATCACTGATCATCGTGACCACCAGCTCCTCCCAACACTCTGATGATCCAGACAGTTGCATATGTGAGATCCAGACAGTTGCATACAGCAGGTATGGGACAATTATATTTCAAAGTGATGGCAACAAATTGAGTTCTCACCAACTTGATGTGCATACTAATATTAATCATGATCTTTATTCTTGACTTGCAGCTTGCCATTGCACTCCAGGCCCTGAAGGGTATAGGTCTCATCCATACAGACATCAAACTAGATAACGTCATGCTAGTGAACCAACGAGAACAACCCCTCAAAGTCAAACTCATTGACTTTGGTCTCGCCGTTCCTGTCTCTGAGACTAAGGAACGGAGGATCAAGCCGCCTCTTTGGTATAGGTGAGTTCTATAGAGACAATCTTTTGGGCTACGGTATATGTTGTATTAATATCTTATTCATCATTGTCTGCTTTACTGAAAGCAAATAGATAATAGCAAGCAAAGATTCAACACTAAGTGTGACAAGTTCAATTGAGAAGGAACGTGTTTGTTGCTAACATTACCCTTTTATATTACAACCCACAGAGCACCAGAACTCCTCCTAGGACTCCCAATCACAGAGGCACTTGATATGTGGTCACTGGGCTGTATGGTGGTTAATGGAATGCTGTTCCGTGATCTCTTCCCCGGGAAGACTGAATATGATGTGGTGAGTATTGTACTGATGCACTGCACATTACAACATGCATTCTGATTCTACTCTGAATAAACCATACAGTAGTTACATTTTCATTTTAGATCTAAGTTTGTATAAGACTCTTATATAAAACTATTTGATTAAGTGAAATATCCTGTGTTTTTCTGCAGATTCAATCCATCCTCTTGACGCTTGGTATGCCAGAACAATCTCTCTTGGATGCTGGACAAACAACTTGCAGCTTTTTCACCAAGGACAACGATACATGGAGATTTAAGGTATGACTGCAACTAATATTTGGCGTAATAACTTCATCTCTGACATTTTCGAGTAGGCTATCTTTGCACGTCATTCAATCAAAAACATCATTCAATCAATTCACTAAAACTGAAAATATTTTTGTTTTGTATTTTCTAGAAACCAGAGGAGTATTGCATAGAGCAGGAGTTTGAGGCAGAAGATGAAGACCTCTTGGATGATACCTGCTCACTGGAAGAAGTGTTCACCTCCCTGTGTGACGATGCTGATGAAACTGGTGACATGTGGGTCTTCATGGACCTGTTGAAACGAATGCTTCATCTGATTAATGTAAGGTGAAACACTGCAATAAATGTAAATACAAATAATAATACACCAGACACCTCACTGGATAAAAGCATCACAGTGAGGACAACAAGACAATGAAACAGAAATATAAGAGAATACATAAGAATGTCTTATATATACTTTTTTTTTTTAATTATTTTTATTATTAAAAGTCCAGCTGATGCTCTAACTAAACTAACTCTGACTGCGATCATAAAGTTGAGGTAAATTAGCAATCACATTTCACAATACATTTAGAAAAACTATATTAAGTATATGTTCATGGATAAATAGCCTTTTAATATAAGAGTTTAATATAACAATTTAGGGATCCAGTGACCCCCCTCTACCCAACACACCTTGGTAAAGGTGTTACCTGATTGGTCAGACTGGGCCAGGCTACTCTGACCAACCAGGTAACATCTTCCCTAAGTACCCTGGCTAGACTGCATATATAATGTGGGTTTAGTGTTTTCTTCAGAACAGATCTTCTGAACCTAGAGAAAGCAGCAGAAGAAAGAGGACTCAACAAACACACCATGACTACATTATTGGCCAGGAGACAACAGGAGACAAGAAGAAGGGGCCTGAAAATGCATCGCTTTGAACCATACCAGCGCTCTGCAAGGACATGCACAGGTAAGGGTCAATGACCAAACACACATACTACATGTTGTCTAGTCAAAATGCATAGATAAATATTTCTACAATTAAAATGAAATCTAAAATGTATTAGATTGAAGTGAGGCTATTTAAGCAAATAAATAGGCTAAATGTAAGGGGTCTAAATTATCTCTCTTCTATCTATAGGTGCTCAGAAAAAGCAGCAGCTTTTTCAAAAACCCTCCATGGACAAATACTTTGATGTCACCACCCCAATGGTTGACATCCTGACCAGGATCATCCCCCGACACTCCAGCATGTCCAGCTCCACTAGCTCTTATCCAGACTGGGACAATGTTGAGCAGAACATAATCAACTCAGACGATGTCCTTTCCCCATCGGTTAACGTTGACACCGTGACCCCGACCGCCCCGAAACCCGCCATCATGTCCTGTTCATTTAGCTCTGATCCAGAGTGGGGCAGAGTTGAGCTGGACGTGTTCAACTCTGTCGATGTCCCTTCCCCAACATCACTGATCATCGTGACCACCAGCTCCTCCCAACACTCTGATGATCCAGACAGTTGCATATCTGAGCAGGACTTGCTGGACAGAGGCATGTACCTCGTCCAGAGCTTCATGGGGGAAGGAAGCTTTGGGACGGTGGCCAAAGCCATCAACACGTTCACCGGTGACACGGTGGCCATCAAGATATTAAAAATAAAAGATCGTTATAATTACGATGAAGTGGCAGCACGTGAGGTAAGCATCGTTTTGGAAGATGTTGCCTATTTGGGCATAATTTATTATGTATACCTGTCTAAATCTTCTTGTATTCCTAGATGGCCATGTTGCAAACGCTGCAAGTCCTGGACCCTGACACGTGTGGAATAGTGAGATATTACGACAGCTTTGTGCATAAAGGATTGAGATGCATGGTGTTTGAGTCTCTGGATATTAATCTCCTGGATTTCTTCAATGGGAGAAATTCTCCTATGTCCATGATGGAGACGAAACGCATCATACAGCAGGTATGGGACAATTATATTTCAAAGTGATTGCAACAAATTGAGTTATCACCAACTTGATGTGCATACTAATATTAATCTTGATCTTTATTCTTGACTTGCAGCTTGCCATTGCACTCCAGGCCCTGAAGGGTATAGGTCTCATCCATACAGACATCAAACTAGATAACGTCATGCTAGTGAACCAACGAGAACAACCCCTCAAAGTCAAACTCATTGACTTTGGTCTCGCCGTTCCTGTATCTGAGACTAAGGAACGGAGGATCAAGCCGCCTCTTTGGTATAGGTGAGTTCTATAGAGATACTCTTTTGGGCTACGGTATATGTTGTATTAATGTATTATTCATCATTGTCTTATTATCTGCTTTACTGAAAGCACATGCAAGCAAAGATTCAAAATTAAGTGTGACAAGTGCAATTGAGAAGAAAAGTGTTTGTTGCTAACATTACCCTTTTATTTTACAACCCACAGAGCACCAGAACTCTTCCTAGGACTCCCAATCACAGAGGCACTTGATATGTGGTCACTGGGCTGTATGGTGGTTAATGGGATGCTGTTCCGTGATCTCTTCCCCGGGAAGACTGAATATGATGTGGTGAGTATTCTACTGATGCACTGCGCATTACAACATGCATTCTGATTCTACTCTGAATAAATCATACAGTAGTTACATTTTCATATTAGATCTAACACTGTTAATGAAATTATTTGAAATATCATGTGTTTTTCTGCAGCTTCAATCCATCCTCTTGACGCTTGGTATGCCAGAACAATCTGTCTTGGATGCTGGACAAACAACTTGCAGCTTTTTCACCAAGGACAACGATACATGGAGATTTAAGGTATGACTGCAACTAATATTGGAGTAACAACTTCATCTCTGACATTTTCGAGTAGGCTATCTTTGCACGTCATTCAATCAAATCACTAAAACTGAAAATATTTTTGTTTTGTATTTTTTAGAAACCAGAGGAGTGTTGCATAGAGCCTGAGTTTGAGGCAGACGATGAAGACCTCTTGGATGACATCTGCTCACTGGAAGAAGTGTTCACCTCCCTGTGTGACGATGCTGATGAAACTGGTGACATGTGGGTCTTCATGGACCTGTTGAAACGAATGCTTCATCTGGATCCAAAGGACAGGATAACACCTGACCAGGTGTTGAACCATCCCTTCATCACCATGTCTCACCTATGACCTTCTCATAGTAAGTATGCAGTCTCTGTTTGGAGATGCATGCTTGTGACGATGTCTCTATGAACTGTGGGATATTCATTTGTAGACTGATCTGAGCAATAACATATCAAGGTGTTTGTGGGGCCAACGATTACAAATGTACGGTACTCCCAGCTATTGTTATTTCATTCAGTGTACAGTACATGTTTGACAATGACAACACCACAAGATGGTGATGTCCACCAACACTGATCCTAACAGGACACTATGAAGTGTTGTCTCTCACCTGCACTAAACACTGTGATTTTATATTATGCTGCTATTCATTTCTGATGCAAATATTTATCTTCTTGCAGAAGAAGCATGTCTGCCTCGTTTTATTTATATTTTGACCATGCACCTTATGTTTATATTTGACATTTTATATTTGACATATATTACATTTTATATTAGACAGTTCATATTTTATATTTGACATTGTGGCACATGTGAGTGCTGTGATTTGGTCATTGACACAGAAAAGATGTATTTTCTACGGATATGTTGTAAGCACTTGTGAACATGGTTGAAATAAAATCCTTGAAAGAAATGTTGTTTCTGCATAAGTTCTTGAATACGGTAGAGCCCAATATTAACACATTTCACATGATGAAAGAGCAATAATCATTTCTGTGTGTTAGGCCTATTTCTGTAGCTTTGCTGAAACTCATCAGACTCAAAGAGCAGTAAAATGGTCTCAGTTCATCATAATCTAATCATTAACCGGTGATCTGTTCACTGCCAGACAACCAGTGACCATTAACACGTTAAATATCTGTGTGAGAATGCCCGACTTGCTGCTGCTTCTATAGGGACCTTGAGTAGGGTTTAACCTGTATTCTTTCACCATAAAACAGACAACAAGACAAGAACATCACATTCATAGCTCTTGTCTTTTATGCTCAGCTGAGCTAATGAGCCAGCCTGGACTATAGCACTGTAAGTATTCTAACTCAGAGCACACAATTAACAGAGCATACAATCAAGTATACTAAAACTTATGAACTATAGATAAGGCTTCCTTCAAAATGACTCTATTAAAGCACCTTTAACATTTCACAAAGGGTAATAATAATTTCCATGTGATAGGCCTATTCCTAGTTTTGCTGAAACCCATCAGACTCAAAGAGCAGTAAAATGGTCTCAGTTCATCCATAATGTGATCATTAGCAGGTGATCTGTTCAATGCCAGACAACTAGTGACCATTAACACGTTTAATCTCATCATTTGAATGACACATTGTCTATAATAAAGCATCAGCCATCATCATTTAGCCTATTTGCCTTTTAACCTGGTCCAGGTGAAAGAATACAGGTTTTCTTATTTGCATTAAAAAAACTTTAAATGAAAGCACAATCAAAACCCAATTGAAACTAATTGCACACACCCTGCTCCACTTTCCTTCAGAGCAACACAATATGAACAATGACTCAAAGCCTTAAATTGTCAGGTTTCCATATTTGTAAACAAAAACACTTTTCTGTTATCTTGTTTGTTGTGTTGTTACTCTACTGTTCAGTGGACACGTTACCATTCTGCACAGAACTCTGTGGGATTTCATTTAAATAAAGATAAGAAATAAGATGAAAACAATACAAGTTCAAAACACTTCAGAAATACTGCTGACAATAGACGACTTTGTTGTTAGGCCTTGAAAATTGGAAATAATTTGCAGTAAAAATGTAGGTGAAACACTGTAGTTAATGTAAATACAAATAATAATACATCCCACACATCACTTGATAAAAGCATCACAGTTAGGACAACAAGACAATGACACAGAAATATAAGAGAATACAGAGGAATGTCTTATATATAAATTATACATTTGTTTTTACTTGAAGTCAAGCTGAGGATACATTAGTTTTTGTTATTACCTGTTTAGTATTACCTCTTAAGTAATAACTTAACTAAACTGACTCTGACTGTGATCATAAAGTTGAGGTAAAGTAGTAATTACATTACACAATGCATTTAGAAAACTATAGTAAGTATACTGAACCAATAGCCTTTTAATATAAGAGTTCTTTATAACAATGCAGGGTGAACCCCCCCCCCCCCCCCCCAACACACACATACACCTTGGGAAAGGTGTTACCTGATTGGTCAGACTGGGCCAGGCTACTCTGACCAACCAGGTAACGTCTTCCCTAAGTACCCTGGCTAGACTGCATATATAATGTGGGTTTAGTGTTTTCTTCAGAACGGATCATCTGAACCAAGAGAAGGCAGCAGAAGAAAGAGGACTCAACAAACACACCATGACTACATTAATGGCCAGGAGACAACAGGAGACAAGAAGAAGGGGCCTGAAAATGCATCGCTTTGAACCATACCAGCGCTCTGCAAGGACATGCACAGGTAAGGGTCAATGACCAAACACACACACTACATGTTGTCTAGTCAAATTGCATAGATATCTATAATTAAAGTAAAATCTATGATTTATTAGATTGAAGTGAGGCTACTTGATCAAATACATAGGCTAAATATAAGGGGTCTAACTTCTCTCTCTTCTCTCTATAGGTGCTCAGAAAAAGCAGCAGCTTTTTCAAAAAAACTCCATGGACAAATACGTTGAGGTCAACACCCCAATGGTTGACATCCTGACCAGGATCTTCCCCCGACACTCCAGCATGTCCAGCTCCACTAGCTCTTATCCAGACTGGGACAATGTTGAGCAGGACATAATCAACTCAGACGATGTCCCTTCCCTGGCGATTAACGTTGACACCGTGATCCTGACCACCGCCAAACCCTCCATCATGTCCTGTTCATTTAGCTCGGATCCAGAGTGGGGCAGAGTTGAGCTGGCCGTGTTCAACTCTGTTGATGTCCCTTCCCCAACATCACTGATCATCGTGACCACAGGCTCCTCCCAACACTCTGATGATCCAGAGAGTTGCATATCTGAGCAGGACTTGCTGGACATAGGCAAGTACCTCGTCCAGAGCTTCATTGGGGAAGGAAGCTTTGGGACGGTGGCCAAAGCCATCAACACGTTCACCGGTGACACAGTGGCCATTAAGATATTAAAAAAAGATCGTTATAATTATGATAAAGTGGCAGCACGTGAGGTAAGCATTGTTTTGGAAGATGTTGAATATTTTTGGCATAATTTATTATGTATACCTGTCTAAATCTTCTTGTATTCCTAGATGGCTATATTGCAAACACTGCAAGTCCTGGACCCTGACACGTGTGGAATAGTGAGATTTTACGACAGCTTCGTGCATAAAGGATTGAGATGCATGGTGTTTGAGTCTCTGGATATTAATCTCCTGGATTTCTTCAACGGGAGAGGTTCTCCTATGTCCATGATGGAGACGAGACATATCATACAGCAGGTATGGTTTTGACAGTTATATTTCAAAGTGATGGCAACAAATTGAGTTCTCACCAACTTGATGTGCATACTAATATTAATCATAATCTTTATTTTTGACTTGCAGCTTGCCATTGCACTCCAGGCCCTGAAGGGTATAGGTCTCATCCATACAGACATCAAACTAGATAACGTCATGCTAGTGAACCAACGAGAACAACCCCTCAAAGTCAAACTCATTGACTTTGGTCTCGCCGTTCCTGTCTCTGAGACTAAGGAACGGAGGATCAAGCCGCCTCTTTGGTATAGGTGAGTTCTATAGAGACACTCTTTTGGGCTACAGTATATGTTGTATTAATATCTTATTCATCATTGTCTTATTATCTGCTTTACTGAAAGCACATGCAAGCAAAGATTCAGAATTAAGTGTGAAAAGTGCAATTGAGAAGAAACTTGTTTGTTGCTAACATTACCCTTTTATTTTACAACCCACAGAGCACCAGAACTCTTCCTAGGACTCCCAATCACAGAGGCACTTGATATGTGGTCACTGGGCTGTATGGTGGCTAATGGGATGCTGTTCCGTGATCTCTTCCCCGGGAATACTGAATATGATGTGGTGAGTATTCTACTGATGCACTGTGCATTAAAACAAGCATTCTGATTATACCTTGAATATACCATACAGTAATTACATTTCCATTTTAGATCAAAGTTTGTATCATAAGACTCTTATATGAAAAATTGTGATTAAGTGAAATATCTTGTGTTTTTCTGCAGCTTCAATCCATCCTCTTGACGCTTGGTATGCCAGCACAATCTCTCTTGGATGCTGGACAAACAACCTGCAGCTTTTTCACCCAGGACAACGATACATGGGGATTTAAGGTATGACTGCAACTAATATTGGAGTAATAACATCATCTCTGACATTTTCGAGTAGGCTATCTCTGCACGTCATTCAATCAAATCATTAAAACTGAAAATGTTTTTTATTTTCTAGAAACCAGAGGAGTATTGCACAGAGCAGGAGTTTGAGGCAGAAGATGAAGACCTCTTGGATGATACCTGCTCACTGGAAGAAGCGTTCACCTCCCTGTGTGACGATGCTGATGAAACTGGTGACATGTGGGTCTTCATGGACCTGTTGAAACGAATGCTTCATCTGGATCCAAAGGAGAGGATAACACCTGACCAGGTGTTGAACCATCCTTTCATCACCATGTCCCACCTATGACCGTCTCATATATTAAGTATGCAGTCTCTGTTTGGAGGTGCTTGCTTGTGACGATGTCTCTATGAACTGTGGGATATTTGTAGACTGATCTGAGCAATAACATATCAAGGTGTTTGTGGGGCCAACAATTACAAATGTAAGGTACTTCCAAATATTGTTATTTGGTTCAGTGTACAGTACATGTTTGACAATGACACCACCACAAGATGGCGATGTCCGCCAACTGAGTTACCTATTACCTAAGACACTTCAGTCAACTGAAAATGAGATCATTTCCCATCAATCTGTTTACCCTTTGTGATCACAGTACTCGTAGTAATATACTGTATATTATTTAAGGACAAAGGCATCATCAGTGACTATGATTACATTCCACCACTGCTGGTGCATTGGTGCTGTTAAGAGACGAATAAGAGACAGTTCCGTATTACAAGGGATGGTTGTCAACCCTACTCTAGGTGCTTTATATCCCTTATACACATGATATCTGCTGCTAAGTGTTGTCTCTCACCTGCACTAAACACTGTGATTCTATATTATGCTGCTATTCATTTAGGATGCAAATGTTTGTCTACTTGCAGAAGAAGCATTTCTATTTTGACCATGCACCTTATGTATATATTTGACATTTTATATTTGACATAGTACTGTATAGTTGCTATTGTATATATATTTATATTACATTTTATATTAGACATTGTGGCACATGTGAGTGTTGTTGATTTGGTCATTGACACAGAAAAGCTGTATTTTCTACTGATATGTTGTAAGCACTTTGAAATAAAATCTGTGAAATAAATATTGTGTAGGAATGCATTCTTAAATACGGTAGAGCCCAGGACCCCCCCCCCCCTTCATAATACTGTTGAACAATTATATTAACACATTTCACATTATGAAAGAGCAATAATCATTTCCATATGATAGGCCTATTTCTGTAGTTTTGCTGAAACTCATCAGACTCAAAGAGCAGTAAAATGGTCTCAGTTCATCATAATGTGATCATTAACAGGTGATCTGTTCAATGCCAGACAACCAGTGACCATTAGCACGTTTAATCTCTGTGTGAGAATGCCCGACTTGCGGCTGGAAGCAGTATAGGGGCCTCGAGTAGGCTTTAACCTGTATTTATTCACCATAGAACAGACAACAAGACAAGAACATCACATTCATAGCTCTTGTCTTTTATGCTCAGCTGAGCTAATGAGCCAGCCTGGACTATACCACTGTAAGTATTCTAACTCAGAGCACACAATTAACAGAGCATACAATCAAGTATACTAAAACTTATGAACTATAGATAAGGCTTCCTTCAAAATGACTCTATTACAGCACCTTTAAAATTTCACAAAGGGTAATAATAATTTCCATGTGATAGGCCTATTCCTAGTTTTGCTGAAACCCATCAGACTCAAAGAGCAGTAAAATGGTCTCTGTTCATCCATAATGTGATCATTAACAGGTGCTCTGTTCAATGCCAGACAACTAGTGACCATTAACACGTTTAATCTCATCATTTGAATGACACATTGTATATAATAAAGCATCAGCCATCCTCATTTTGCCTATTGGCCTTTTAACCTGGTCCAGGTGAAAGAATGCAGGTTTTCTTATTTGCATTCAAAATACTTTAAATGAAAGCACAATCAAAACCCAATTGAAACTAATTGCACACACCCTCAGATCTCCACATTCCTTCAGAGCAACACAACATGAACAATGACTCAAAGCCTAACATTGTCAGGTTTCCATATTTGTAAACAAAAACACTTTTCTGTTATCTTGTTTGTTTTGTTGTTACTCTACTGTTCAGTAGACACGTTACCATTCTGCACAGAACTATGTGGGATTTCATTTAAATAAAGATAAGAAATAAGATGAAAACAATACAAGTTCAAAACACTTCAGAAATACTGCTGACAATAGACGACTTTGTTGTTAGGCCTTGGAAATTGGAAATAATTTGCAGTAAAAATGTAGGTGAAACACTGTAGTTAATGTAAATACAAATAATAATACATCCCACACATCACTTGATAAAAGCATCACAGTTAGGACAACAAGACAATGACACCGAAATATAAGAGAATACAGAGGAATGTCTTATATATAAATTATAAATTTGTTTTTACTTGAAGTCAAGCTGAGGATACATTAGTTTTTGTTATTACCTGTTTAGTATTGAGAGACCAAGAGATCTGCTGCTATTCATAGCTATTCATAGCTGCCGCAAATGTTTCTCTATACTATTTCTGCTTAATTTTATTTCTATGTTGACCATGCAGTTTATTTATAGATATTTATATTAGACATTTTATATTAGACATTTTATATTAGACATTTTATATTAGACATTTTATATTAGACATTAGACATATTAGATATTGTGAGTGTTGTCAGTGACACAGAAAATATGTGGTCTTTCTTCCATCCTCAGCCCGTATACGTCTTCACAGTTGGAAGTGTGTCCTGTCTGTGTTCATATCAGACAGTACATGGTGTTTTTACTGTGAGGTCAGCTGTTTATCTGTATTCTCTCTCTTTCTTTTGGATCATCTCTAGTGTCCAGTTCTCTGGTTACTGTTTCACTTCATTGTTGGCATTCCAAAAGAGAGAGAGAAGAAATGAGCACATGATGCATTTTGTACATAATATTTTTCTAGTGATATATGTTGTAAGCATGGTTGAAATAAAACTTGTTACATTGAAAGAAATATGGTGTACGTTCTTATATATCTGGTACAGCCCCTGCTTCAATATTTTTCATCACATAACTGTTGCTCAATTATATTAATGGGATATTTTAGTTTCAAACATGTTTTGGGTAATTTGGGTCAAACATCTATTCAGGCTTTTTTGAGGACCCTAGACAGTTTTTAAGTTACTTGATTCAGTATTTAGATATTTGATATTCATTTTATCAGACACCCTTCCTATACAAGCCCATTGTAAACTCCATTTAACCATGTTAGATTCATTGAAAACACACATATTTTGGGGGGAAAGGACCAAGTCACAATAATCAAGTTGGAAATTCCATCCAATAAGGAGAGAGAACCCTTCAAAGATCATTTATCAGCTTGTGTTTCAGATATCCTGTTGAGTTATCTCTCCTGATATATATAAAATATATGTTCTCAAGAGCTGGAGACATGGGGAGACCTCTGTTATTTCTGTAGTTCTGCTGAAACTTATCAGACTCAAAGAGGTGTAAAATGGTCTCAGTTCATCCATAATGTGATCATTAACAGGTGATCTGTTCAATGCCAGACAACCAGTGACCATTAACATGTGCAATCTCTGCATTTGAATGTATTGTCTATAATGAAGCATCAGCCACCATCATTTAGCCTATTTGCATTTTAACCTGCATGGGAAATAATCTGGGGTTTCTTCATTATTTATTTGCATTTGAAAATACATTGAATAAAGGCACCATCAGAACCCTATTGAAACTAATTCCACAAACCTGTGCTCAATATTCCTTCAGATCAATATAACCTGAACAATTACTTAAAGCCTTACACTGTCCTGGTTTCCACTTATTGTGTCTCTTTTGTTAATAACCATGAAGTATATAGGGATAAAGTGTTTAATGTATGTTTTGTAATAATAATACAAATCTACAAAGTAACTAGTAAAGTTTTCAAAAATAATTGTAGTGGAGTAAAAGTGCAATATTTGCCTATGAGATGTAGTGGAGTAGAAGTAAAAGTACTGACATTTTTAAATACTCCATTAAACTCCATTAAAAACTTCAGAAATACTGCTGACAATAGACTATGTTAGGCCTTGAACATTGGAAATCATTTGCAGTAAAAATGCAGGTGAAACACTGCAATTAATGTAAATACAAATAATAATACATCCCACACATCACTTGATAAAAGCATCACAGTGAGGACAACAAGACAATGACACAGACATATAAGAGAATACAGAGGAATGTCTTATATATACATTATATATTTGTTTTTACTTGAAGTCAAGCTGATGATACATTAGTTTTTGTTATTACCTGTTAAGTAATAACAAACTAACTAAACTGACTCTGACTGTGATCATAAAGTTGAGGTAAAGTAGTAATTACATTACACAATGCATTTAGAAAACTATAGTAAGTATACTGGATCAATAGCCTTTTAATATAAGAGTTCTTTATAACAATGCAGGGTGAACCCCCCCCCCCCCCCCAACACACACATACACCTTGGGAGAGGTGTTACCTGATTGGTCAGACTGGGCCAGGCTACTCTGACCAACCAGGTAACATCTTCCCTAAGTACCCTGGCTAGACTGCATATATAATGTGGGTTTAGTGTTTTCTTCAGAACGGATCATCTGAACCTAGAGAAGGCAGCTAGAGAAAGCAGCTAGAGACAGCATCTGAACCAAGAGAAAGCAGCTAGAGAAAGAGGACTCAACAAACACACCATGACTACATTATTGGCCAGGAGACAACAGGAGACAAGAAGAAGGGGCCTGAAAATGCATCGATTTGAACCATACCAGCGCTCTGCAAGGACATGTACAGGTAAGGGTCAATGACCAAACACACACACTACATGTTGTCTAGTCAAAATGCATAGATATCTATAATTAAAGTAAAATCTATGATTTATTAGATTGAAGTGAGTCTACTTGATCAAATACATAGGCTAAATATAAGGGGTCTAACTTATCTCTCTTCTCTCTATAGGTGCTCAGAAAA
Organism: Gymnoscopelus braueri; assembly: GCF_963280865.1. Classification (NCBI taxonomy): domain Eukaryota; kingdom Metazoa; phylum Chordata; class Actinopteri; order Myctophiformes; family Myctophidae; genus Gymnoscopelus; species Gymnoscopelus braueri. The sequence continues at coordinate 46,812,133 of NC_137617.1, forward strand.
AGCAGCAGCTTTTTAAAAAAAACTCCACAGACAAATACGTTGAGGTCAACACCCCAATGGTTGACATCCTGACCAGGATCTTCCCCCGACACTCCAGCATGTCCAGCTCCACTAGCTCTTATCCAGACTGGGACAATGTTGAGCAGGACATAATCAACTCAGACGATGTCCCTTCCCTGGCGATTAACGTTGACACCGTGATCCTGACCGCCCCCAAACCCTCCATCATGTCCTGTTCATTTAGCTCGGATCCAGAGTGGGGCAGAGTTGAGCTGGCCGTGTTCAACTCTGTTGATGTCCCTTCCCCAACATCACTGATCATCGTGACCACAGGCTCCTCCCAACACTCTGATGATCCAGAGAGTTGCATATCTGTGCAGGACTTGCTGGACAGAGGCATGTACCTCGTCCAGAGCTTCATTGGGGAAGGAAGCTTTGGGACGGTGGCCAAAGCTATCAACACGTTCACCGGTGACACAGTGGCCATTAAGATATTAAAAAAAGATCGTTATAATTATGATGAAGTGGCAGCACGTGAGGTAAGCATTGTTTTGGAAGATGTTGAATATTTTTGGCATAATTTATTATATATACCTGTCTAAATCTTCTTGTATTCCTAGATGGCTATATTGCAAACACTGCAAGTCCTGGACCCTGACACGTGTGGAATAGTGAGATTTTACGACAGCTTCGTGCATAAAGGATTGAGATGCATGGTGTTTGAGTCTCTGGATATTAATCTCCTGGATTTCTTCAATGGGAGAGGTTCTCCTATGTCCATGATGGAGACGAGACGCATCATACAGCAGGTATGGTTTTGACAGTTATATTTCAAAGTGATGGCAACAAATTGAGTTCTCACCAACTTTATGTGCATACTAATATTAATCATAATCTTTATTCTTGACTTGCAGCTTGCCATTGCACTCCAGGCCCTGAAGGGTATAGGTCTCATCCATACAGACATCAAACTAGATAACGTCATGCTAGTGAACCAACGAGAACAACCCCTCAAAGTCAAACTCATTGACTTTGGTCTCGCCGTTCCTGTCTCTGAGACTAAGGAACGGAGGATCAAGCCGCCTCTTTGGTATAGGTGAGTTCTATAGAGACACTCTTTTGGGCTACGGTATATGTTGTATTAATATCGTATTCATCATTGTCTTATTATCTGCTTTACTGAAAGCACATGCAAGCAAAGATTCAAAATTAAGTGTGAAAAGTGCAATTGAGAAGAAACTTGTTTGTTGCTAACATTACCCTTTTATTTTACAACCCACAGAGCACCAGAACTCTTCCTAGGACTCCCAATCACAGAGGCACTTGATATGTGGTCACTGGGCTGTATGGTGGCTAATGGGATGCTGTTCCGTGATCTCTTCCCCGGGAATACTGAATATGATGTGGTGAGTATTCTACTGATGCACTGTGCATTAAAACAAGCATTCTGATTATACTCTGAATAAACCATACAGTAGTTGCAATTTTTTAAATTTTAGATCTAGGTTTGTATAAGACTCTTATATAAAACAATTTGATTAAGTGAAATATCCTGTGTTTTTCTGCAGCTTCAATCCATCCTCTTGACGCTTGGTATGCCAGAACAATCTCTCTTGGATGCTGGACAAACAACTTGCAGCTTTTTCACCAAGGACAACGATACATGGAGATTTAAGGTATGACTGCAACTAATATTGGCGTAATAACTTAATCTCTGACATTTTCGAGTAGGCTATCTTTGCACGTCATTCAATCAAATCACTAAAAATGAAAATATTTTTGTTTTGTATTTTCTAGAAACCAGAGGAGTATTGCATAGAGCAGGAGTTTGAGGCAGACGATGAAGACCTCTTGGATGATACCTGCTCACTGGAAGAAGTGTTCACCTCCCTGTGTGACGATGCTGATGAAACTGGTGACATGTGGGTCTTCATGGACCTGTTGAAACGAATGCTTCATCTGGATCCAAAGGAGAGGATAACACCTGACCAGGTGTTGAACCATCCCTTCATCACCATGTCTCACCTATGACCGTCTCATAGTAAGTATGCAGGCTCTGTTTGGAGATGCATGCTTGTGACGATGTCTCTATGAACTGTGGGACATTCATCTGTAGACTGATCTGAGCAATAACATATCAAGGTGTTTGTGGGGCCAACGATTACAAATGTAAGGTAAGTTATTGCTATTTGATTCAGTGTACATTACATGTTTGACAATGACAACGCCACAAGATGGTGATGTCCGCCAACACTGATCCTGACAGGACACTATGCTACCTAAGACACTTCAGTCAACTGAAACTGAGATCACATGTGATCCATGGTGTGTACCATTTGTGATCACAGTACTCTCAGTAATAGACTGTATATTCTGTAAGGACACAGGCGTCACTGACTATGATTACACTCCACCACTGCTGCTGCACTGGTGTGATTATGCTTGCCAACTAGCCAATCTACAAGGGTTAATTGGCTGAAAACCTCTGTTATAGTGTATATGTATGAGCTGTTTGAACTTGTAAGATATGTGTTATTTATTGATTCTCCAAGATAAGGAACAAAGTGTCTCCCTCATCAGTTCAATATTTTTTCAATCATGTTTTAGTTTCCAACCATTTGGCAACCCTGCTATCCCTTATATACACGTGATATGCACAAGAAGCATTTCTGCCTCCTTTTATTTCTATTTTGACCATGCACCTTATGTATATATTTGATATTTGACGTAGTACTGTATAGTTGGTATTATATTTATCACATTTTATATTTGACATTTTATATTTGACATTGTGGCACTATGACTGTTGTGATTTGGTCATTGACACAGCAAAGATGTATTTTCTACTGATATGTTGTAAGCACTTGTTTAAATAAAATCTGTGAAAGAAATATTGTTTAGGAATAAGTTCTTAAATACGGAAGAGCCCAGGATCACCCCCCCCCCCTTCATAATACTGTTGAACAATTATATTGACACATTTCACATTATGAAAGAGCAATAATAATGTCCATGTGATAGGCCTATTTCTACAGTTCTGCTGAAACTCATCAGACTCAAAGAGCAGTCAAATGGTGTCAGTTCATCATAATGTGATCATTAACAGGTGATCTGTTCAATGCCAGACAATCAGTGACCATTGCCACGTTAAATCAGTATAGGGGCCTTGAGTAGGCTTTAACCTGTATTTATTCACCATAGAACAGACAACAAGGACATCACATTCATAGCTCTGCCTTTTATGCTCAGCTGAGCTAATGAGCCAGCCTGGACTATACCACTGTAAGGGGTGTATTCTAACTCAGAGCATACAATTAACAGAGCATACAATCAAGTATACTAAAACTTATGAGCTATAGATAAGGCTTCCTTCAAAATTACTCTATTACAGCACCTTTAACATTTCACAAAGGGTAATAATAATGTCCATGTGATAGGCCTATTTCTATAGTTTTGCTGAAACCCATCAGACTCAAAGAGCAGTAAAATGGTCTCAGTCCATCCATAATGTGATCATTAACAGGTGGGTGATCTGTTCAATGCCAGACAACCAGTGACCATTAACACGTTTAATCTCAGCATTTGAATGACGCATTGTCTATAATAAAGCAACAGCCATCATCATCTAGCCTATTTACCTTTAACCTGGTCCAGGTGAAAGAATGCAGGGTTTCTTATTTGCGTTCAAAATACTTGGAATGAAAGCACAATCAAAACCCAATTGAAACTAATTCCACACACCCTGAGTGCTCCACATCCCTTCAGAGCAACACAACATGAACAATGACTCAAAGCCTTAAATTGTCAGGTTTCCATATTTGTAAACAAAAAAACAATTTTCTGTTATTGTGCATGTTTTGTTGTTACTCTACTGTTCAGTGGACACATTACCATTCTGCACAGAACTCTGTGTGATTTCATTTAAATAAAGATAAGAAATAAGATGAAAACGATACAAGTTCGAAATACTGCTGACAATAGACTACTTTGTTGTTAGGCCTTGAAAATTGGAAATAATTTGCAGTAAAATGTAGGTGAAACACTGCAATTAATGTAAATACAAATAATAATACATCCCACACATCACTTGATAAAAGCAACACAGTGAGAACAAGACAATGACACAGAAAGATAAAACATTAGTTTCTGTTATTACCTGTTAAGTAATAACAAACTAACTAAACTGACTGACTGTGATCATACAGTTGAGGTAGTAAACACTATGCATTTAGAAAAATATATTAAGTATATTGGATCAATAACCTTTTAATATAAGAGTTCTATATAATAATGCAGGGGTCCAACCCCCCCCGCCCAAACACACACATACATACACCTTGGGGAAGGTGTTACCTGATTGGTCAGACTGGGCCATGCTACTCTGACCAACCAGGTAACATCTTCCCTAAGTACCCTGGCTAGACTGCATATATAATGTGGGTTTAGTGTTTTCTTCAGAACAGATCATCTGAACCTAGAGAAAGCAGCTAAAGAAAGCAGCTAGAGAAAGCATCTGAACCTAGAGAAAGCAGCAGAAGAAAGAGGACTCAACAAACTCACCATGACTACATTAATGGCCAGGAGACAACAGGAGACAAGAAGAAGGGGCCTGAAAATGCATCGCTTTGAACCATACCAGCGCTCTGCAAGGACATGCAGAGGTAAGGGTCAATGACCAAACACACACACTACATGTTGTCTTGTCAAAATGTGTATATATAATTAAAGTAAAATCTATGATTTATTAGATAGAAGTGAGGCTACTTGAGCAAATACATAGGCTAAATATAAGGGGTCTAACTTCTCTCAACACTGACCCTGACAGGACACTATATGCTACCTACTGTATATTATGTAAGGACACAGGCATTATCACTGACTATGATTACACTCCACCACTGCTGCTGCACTTGTGCTATTTGGAACAAAGTTCTTACAATAAGGGGACACTTCATGATATCTGCTGCTAAGTGTTGTCTCTCACCTGCACTAAACACTGTGATTTTATATTATGCTGCTATTCATTTCTGATGCAAATATTTATCTTCTGGCAGAAGAAGCATTTCTGCCTTGTTTTATTTATATTTTGACCATGCACCTTATGTATATAGTTGACATTTTATATTTGACATATATTACATTTTATATTAGACAGTTCATATTTTAATATTTGATATTGTGGCACATGAGTGAGTGCTGTGATTTGGTCATTGACACAGAAAAGATGTATTTTCTACGGATATGTTGTAAGCACTTGTGAACATGGTTGAAATAAAATCCTTGAAAGAAATGTTGTGTCTGCATAAGTTCTTGAATACGGTAGAGCCCACGATCACCCCTTCATATTACCATTGATCAATAGCAAGAGCAATACTCATTTCCATGTGTTAGGCCTATTCTGTAGTTTTGCTGAAACTCATCAGACTCAAAGAGCAGTAAAAGGGTCTCAGTTCATCATAATGTGATCATTAACAGGTGATCTGTTCAATGCCAGACAACCAGTGACCATTAACACGTTTAATCTCTGCATTTGAATGTATTGTCTATAATGAATCATCAGCCATCATCATTTAGCTCTGTGTTTCTGAAACTTTAATTCCAAGGATCCCCATAACTCTGAACCAAATGGACCCTAACGAGTCCATCTGGTTCCATTTGTGCCACACTCTCAAGGAACCACAATTTGAGAACCACTGGTTTAGTTCATATCTGGTTTTCCTGCAGTGGACAATTACATAACAACAAAATGTTTGAGAATCACTGGTTTAAAAAACATCACAGGAAACAAGCCCATATAAGCAACTACACTTTAGAAACAAGCCCAAAAAAACATAACTGCAACTACCAATATTTACAAGCAACTTTACAGAAAAACAAGCCCAATGTCGTTTGTAATAAGCAGACATGCTGGCAACAAAGGTTTCAGTGACAACAATAACAACAGCTTCAAATGAGACTGGCTTCAGTTCAAACTCTTTGATGTCGGGGGCAGAATTTTGCATTGAAAGCCATTGTGGTGAATGGTGGTAGTTCCTGCATCATCGAGCACCACAACAATCATTACACAATCGTCACATACACAGGTGTTGAAAACAAGCACTCGTGCTATATACTTTAAACAATGCATCTGGTTCGTCCAATGTGATTGTGATGTCCATGTCAAATAAATGAACATAAAATAAACATAATATTCTAGGGGAAAATAGAGCCTAGACTGCATATATAATTTGGGTTTAGTGTTTTCTTCAGAACAGAACATCTGAACCTAGAGAAAGCAGCAGAAGAAACAGAACTCAACAAACACAATGACTACATTAATGACCAGGAGACAGGTGAGCAAAATGTTGAAAGTCAAAGTAGGAGGCCTGAAAAAGCATCCATACCAGTGCTCTTCAAGGACATGTACATGTAGGGTCAATGACCAAAAACGCAAGCAGACACACAAGCAAACATTAATCATTCTATATAATATTGCAACATGCACAAGCATTTTTTCATACTCAACTGAGCATAAGCTCATTTATAAGTGTGGCTTGAATCGCCTAAACATATAGATGTCTGTATTTTGTGATGTCGAAATGCTAATGCTAAGATATACATAATTGACTCCGCCAGGCCGAAGGCATGGCGAGAGAGTATGTTTTACCCCTTGTCCGTCCGTCCGTGTGTCCGTCCGTGTGTCCGTCCGTCCGTGTGTGTGTGTGTGTGTGTGTGTGTGTCCGTCTGTCACCAGCTAATCTCCGGCACCGTTGGCCCGGTCGCTCCCAAACTGTGCACACACACTCCCTGGATGCCAATTCAGAACCTCTGGCCCAAGTCTTCCACATGGGCCTGTTATAGCGCCACCAGGAGGCCGATTTGTGCAAAACCCATTTTTTTATATTACTCCTACAAATTGTATCCAAACGTCATGCAAATCGGTAAACAGTATTACTATAGTCATGTGATCAACACGGATCTGTCCGATTTCCCATATTCCATCCTCATTGCCTAAGGTTGGCTTCCAATTTTTGCAGGATTGGTCCGTTTTGAACAAAAAGCCTCAAAGTATACACACAGCTTGGGATTTCCGTGAAATTTCACACGCACATTCCCACTAGGCCGAGGAAGAAATGCCACCCTTCTCACATTGGCCTGTTATAGCGCCACCAGCAGGTCTAATTTAGCAAAACAAATTTTTGGAACAAAATGCCTCAAATCATGAATGCAGTGTCAATGCAAGAATAAATGGCATGGTTGGCACCCTTTTCACATTGGCCTATTATAGCGCCACCAGGAGGCCAGAATAACGTACCTGACCTGGCGGAGACCTGTGCTCCGAGGAGCACTTTTTCTAGTTTGTATTAGATTGCGAGTGAGTTTTTTACTCCATTCATTGTACCTGCATGATGGCTGTGAATACAACTGCTGAACCTCACTAGTTCTCTCTCTCTCTCTCTCTCTCTCTCTCTCTCTCTCTCTCTCTCTCTCTCTCTCTCTCTCTCTCTCTCTCTCTCTCTCTCTCTCTGCAGAGGAAAGCAAACACCAACCACAACACTGTGGTTGTACAGAGACGTCCGTCTTCCTGTCATACAATGTCGTGACACCCCACGCCTTTGTGTTTCAATTGTATTTATTTATTACTTTTCACCTGTTAAAGTAGGGATCAATTATTAAATTATCAATCTTTTTTTTATAAAGAATTACTTTTGTAAATCAATTAGTTTGATTAACTGTTGCACCTCTCTACAGAGCATGCATGAACTCACATGCATGCACACACAGAAACACACACACACACACACACACACACACACACACACACACACACACACACACACAGCTTCACTGTGATGGAAAATGTAGCCTATGAGTTACTGTGGTTTTGACAAACCTCGTCCGTTTCCTTTGTAGACATGCAGTGAGGACACACACTACTACATACAGTAGATATGAAACCCCTGCAGCTCATGTTTATTTCCGAAGAGCGGCAGATGTGCCATCTTCAACATAACCACAAGCCTCGCATTGAATATCTGCCTCTCTGCAACCACCCTTTTACCTGCATACTTGTTTTCATAAAGTGAATGCTGTGAAACACTAGCAATATGTAATGTGGAATATGGAGTTACAATATGCTGTAAAATAGATCATGTTTTTCCCAGTTAGAATTGATACCAATGAATTGATTGTAAACAAAAACTGTTTCAGACTTTATAGCAATCAGTCAATTCTGCAATGAGCTGGCCTGATCACCACGTGGTATCTTTATATACAGGATGTGGTCTTTCATGACAATACTGCAGTCAAAAACATTGGCACATTCATACTCAAGCGTTTTTCAGGCTGGGACTTTCCAAGGTATGATCTTATAAATGCATAATATTGCCCATACTTTGCCTATTTGTATTATGTTAATGCTGTAATCCAGAACTTACTGTAATGAATAAAATGTTATTTTAACTAATCAGTGATAGAGGATGTCATCTACATTACAATATTACTAGAATATTTCAACAAAAAATATTTAACCAACTTTAAAATGGGGCATTGGCAACACTTATTTAGCCACCATTGAGCAATTGATCGTTTGATCGTGTGGTGGATATATTTTCCCCACAAGTGCTGCATATTATTAGAAAGTTAGAAAGTAGGTTGTGACTATTATGGTATGAATAGGACTTGTTGTGTTTGTATTATTGTGTGTTATTGTTATAACAGTTTAGGGTTGCCACCTTTCAGAAAATCAAATAAGGGACACTTATTACGTCTGCACAGGCCAAAACTATTTTTGTGTGCACCATGAAATGCATAGAAATCTATGCATTTCATGGTTTTGTGGGGCTGTCTCCCCATTTTTGGGGGATTTCATAGATTACATTTTTTTATATAGACTTCATAGATTTCTATGCATTTAAGGGGTTTGGGGGGCTGGCTCCCCAAAATAGTTTTGCCCCGTGCAGACGTAATAAGTGTCCCTTATTTGATTTTCTGAAAGGTGGCAACCCTAAACTTGAGGAATAATCCTGAATACAGTCCTGAGACAACTATTCGACCTCCACACTCACTGTAAGTAGCCTACTATATCACTGCAAATGTATGTAAATTTAGGCACATTATCGTTCTTGCTCCTATTTATTGTTAAACATAACAAATCAAAATAACAAATCAATAAGGAAGGTCAAGAAGGTAAACAGCGTACGTTTTTCACAGTATGTACCTTATCAGTGCATCTAAGTGACAATAAAGTGAATCTGAATCTGAAATGAAAAAATGTGCAGGGCCATGAATCCATGCATTTGCATTGACAAAGCATTGTCAGATTCAATTCAATTCAATTTTATTAAAGTGTCAAATCACAACAAGTTGTCTCAAGACACTTTACATGTAGAGAAGAGACCCGACATCCCACCCTGAGCAAGCAATTTTGCGACAGTGGCAACGAAAAACTCCCTCTTAACTGGAAGAAACGTCAGGCAGACCCTAGGCTCTAGGGTGGCGGCCTTCTGCCTCGACCGTGTCGGGGGAAAGAAGAGAGAGAGAGGGAGAGACAGACAGAGGAGAGACAGAAAGAGATACAGTGCAAGTAGTAACAATAACACTAGCAGCAAATATAATAGTGTAAGATAGTATATGATAATATAATATAATAAAATAATATAGTACAGCAATAGTGTGTATGCAGTATATAATGGTATAATAAAAGAATGTTAAGATAATATACAGTATAGTGTAGTGGTATAGTGTAATGTAGTAGAAATCCACGGTCGTGCTCCATGGAGAGGCCCGGTCCGCAGTCACAGTATTGAGCCGCAGCTGGGGGTCCATGGACCTGCGACGTGGGAAATAAAAGAAACTCCGGGGAGCAGGTCCCCGGTTGTAGAATTAGTGGCAGGCCTTACTAGAGCGTGAATCTGTACAGGGTTAATTACGATTGTACCAATGGGACACAAACCCACACAACCAAAGGGAGGACGAGAAAGGAGAGGACGAGAGGAGAGAGGAAAAGGGGGGGGGGGAGAGGATGACTATAGGGTGACTGAGTCTATACACTTTGGCTATAGGCTTTATCATAGAGAAAGGTTTTTAGTCTAGTCTTAAATTTACAGAGTGTGTCTGCTTCACGGACTGAGACTGGGAGAAGGTTCCACAGCTGAGGTGCCTGAAACTTAAATGCTCTACCTCCTGTTCTAATCTTTTTGGGGTTTCTTGGAGCTGTAAGCATTTTTTCATACTGTGGACGCAATGGTGTTCTGGCTGGTTTATAGGGCTCGATGAGTTCTTTGAGATATACTGGTGCCTGTCCATTGAGAGCCTTGTATGTGAGGAGGAGAACTTTAAACTCTATTCTGTATTTAACCGGGAGCCAGTGCAACGAGGCCAATGAAGGAGTGATATGATCTCTTCTTCTGGTTCCTGTCAGTATGCGCGCAGCGGCATTTTGGACTAGCTGCAGGCTTTTTAGGGACTTACTTGGGCAGCCTGATAATAAAGCGTTGCAATAGTCCAGCCTGGAGGTAACAAATGCGTGGACAAGTTTTTCTGCATCATTTTGGGACAGAATGTGCCTAACTTTTGCAATATTACGCAGGTGAAAAAAGGCATTTCTTGAAATTTGTTTTATGTGGGACTGAAAGGACATATCTTGGTCAAACGTGACTCCCAGATTCTTTACAGTGGCCCTGGAGGTCAAGGTAATACCATCTAGGTTAAAATTCTTATCGACTAGTTTATCTCTGAGGTGCTTAGGGCCAAGTACAATAACTTCAGTTTTGTCCGAGTTGAGGAGTAGGTAATTACGGGTCATCCAACTCTTGATGTCTATAAGACATGCTTGAAGTTTAGCCAGTTGATCTGTTTCATCTGGCTTCATCGATAGATATAATTGTGTATCATCTGCATAACAGTGGAAATTTATAGAGTGTTTCCTAATTATCTCACTATAATATAGTATTGGTCCAAGTACAGAGCCTTGTGGGACTCCGTATTTAACCTTTTCGCGTAATGAGGGTGTATCGTTAACATTTACAAATTGAAATCTGTCAGACAGATAGGACTCAAACCAGTTCAATGCAGCACCCTTAATGCCAACCAAATGCTCTAGCCTCTGTAACAAAATATGGTGATCGATAGTATCAAATGCAGCACTGAGGTCCAACAAAACCAGTACAGAGAGAAGGTTGTTATCGGATGCAATCAGGAGGTCATTTGTGACCTTCACCAATGCCGTCTCAGTGCTATGGTGTGCTCTGAATCCTGACTGAAAAGCTTCAAATAGCTTATTGGTTGGAAAAAGTCACATAACTGCTTGGCGACTGCTTTCTCAAGGATTTTAGAGAGAAATGGAAGGTTCGATATAGGTCTATAGTTAGCCAAAATGCCTGAGTCGAGAGTAGGCTTCTTGAGGAGAGGTTTGATGACAGCTACCTTAAAGGACTGTGGTACGTAGCCCGTCACCAGGGACATATTGATCATATTGAGTAGGGATGCACCAACCGGGGTCAGGACCTCTTTAAGTAATTTAGTTGGGACTGGATCCAAGAGACAGGTCGTTGGTTTGGAAGATGTGATCATTAAAGTGAATTCGGAGAGCTCGACCGGAGAGAAACTGTCCAAATATACACTGTGTCGCACAGCCACTTCTGAGGATACCACATCGGAGGGTGGTCCAGCAGGGGCCGAGAGCAGTAGGTTATCTATACTATCTCTGATAGTATTGATTTTACCATTGAAAAAATTCATGAAATCATTGCTGCTAAGGGATATAGGAATACGCGGATTAGTAGAGTCATGACTTTTTGTCAATTTGGCTAGAGTGTCAAAAAGGAACCTATGGTTGTTTTTGTTTTCCTCTATTAATGTTTATAATATTTTTATTAGGTTTTTTCAAAAGAGACAAGACGTAAAAGAAAAAAAAAGGATAAACGAAGACAAAAAATAGAAATAAAATAAAGAGACAGGGCACAATTTCAAAACAATGATGGGTCATTGTAGTACATTTACACTGCTAGATAAATAATAATGATAATGTAGAAAGTGGAAAGGCATACAGTCATCAAATAGGTTCAGTGTGATATTTGAGCAAGGTGATCTAGAAGTGGCTGCCATATATCATAAAACTTGTTTGAATTGTCCATCAGGTCATATCGAATTTTCTCCATGTGTAATATACAGGTAAGTTCAGATAACCAAGTCTTAAAGTGTGGCACAACATCAGATTTCCAGAGTCTTAAAATCATTTTTTTTGCAATTACCATTCCATACATTATTGTGCTTTGTACAGAGGCATTATGATTTGACAATAAGCGAGAGAAACCAAACAATGCGATCTCTGGGTCAGGTTTAAACACACATCCATACAAAACAGAAAACCATTTAAATATATCACACCAAAAAGAATAAAGTTTTGGACATGTCCAGAAGAGGTGGGTCAGAGAGGCTTCTGCCATTTTACATCGGTCACATAGCGGGGAAATGGTTGGGAATATTCTGTGTAACTTTGTTTTTGAGTAATGGAGTCTGTGCATCACTTTAAATTGTATTAATTGAAGTCGAACATTAACAGAGCATGATTGAATTCTACAGAGACCCTCCTCCCAGACATCATCCCCAATCTGTATGCCTAGTTCATCCTCCCAGGCATTTTTCAATGAGTGTGTTGCAAAGTTTATTTGCTCAGAGAATGTGTTTACCAATTTGGAAATTATCTTTTTTGAGTCAGGTGGACCTAATAAAAGTTTATAGAGTGACCTATCTACAGGGAGAGCCTCAAAGTTAGGAACAGATTGACGAGCATAATTTCGTATTTGTAAATATCTGAAAAAGTGTGTAGTGGGGAGGGAAAATTTGTCTTTCAACTGTGTGAATGAAGCAAACTGCTTATCAATATACAGGTCTTGTAAGGTGATTATACCTTTAAGCCTCCAGCTATTAAAGGATACGTCTGAGAGAGATGGGAGAAATGCATGATTATTATGTATTGGGGTATGTATGGACGTGTCTGGCATTTTAGTGAATTTTTTAATTTGTTGCCAGATTTTCAAACAATTTGAAATAACAAAATTGTCCATCTTGGTGTGAGTGGGAGTTCTAGGAGCTGAGAAGAGGAGTGCTGGAAGAGAGGTCTTTTTAGTGTCATTCTTTTCAATGGTAATCCATGAAGGAGTTTCGGTGGGGACCTCTAATTTGTAGCCATCCTGCCAGTACGCAAGGGCCCTTACATTTGCTGCCCAATAATAATGCAAAAAGCATGGTAACCCTAATCCACCCATTTCTCTAGGTTTGTATAGATGTGTCTTTGATATTCTATGAGCTTTAAACCCCCAGATAAATGGCATAGTTAATGAGTCCACTGATTTAAAGAAAGATTTTGGCAAGAAGATGGGAAGGTTTTGAAAAAGATATAAAAATCTTGGGAGGGAAACCATCTTGATTGCATTTATGCGACCAACCATGGAGAGAGGAAGAGTCCTCCATTTTTCAATATCCCCCTTCAATTTCTCCACTTTTTCAAGAAAGTTCATCTTAATGATTAATTTAGGGTTTTTTGGTAGGATTACCCCTAGATATTTCACTTTGTCTGTGGTTTTAAAAGGAAGGTTATGCAAAAATTCACTGTCAAGCTCAGCACCTATTGACATAAATTCACTCTTCTGCCAGTTAATTGTATATCCCGAGACCTCACCAAAGGATTTAATGAGATCTAATAGAACAGGAATAGACTGCTCAGGCTGTGATAAATAAAGAACAACATCATCAGCATATAAAGATATGTGATGATCTATGCCCCCTATTTTAATGGGTTTGATGAGTGGATGGTTCCTAATGCTAATAGCGAGTGGTTCTATGGCGACGGCGAAGAGGAGCGAGCTGATGGGGCAGCCTTGGCGTGCGGAGCGATGTAGTGTAATAGGTGCTGATCTATCCTGGTTAGTGAGGATGGAGGAAGTTGGATGAGCATACAGTATTTTGATCCATGAAACAAATATATTTCCAAATCCAAATTCCTCCAATACCTTGACCATGTAGGGCCATTCCAGTTGATCAAAGGCCTGCTGTGCATCCAAGCAGAGGACAGCCAGTTTAGAGTCCTTCTTGTACCTACGATACATGATATTCATTAGCCTTCTGACATTAAAGAATGAGAGTCTGTTAGGGACAAAACCAGTCTGATCAGGGTGTATAATAGAGGAGATGTGTTTGTTTAACCTGCCCGCTAGTATCTTTGTGAGAATTTTCATATCTGTATTCAGTAGAGCAATAGGACGATAAGACGATGGTTCAGTCTCATCCTTGCCGTCTTTTAACAGTAATGAAATATTGGCTTCATATAATGTACAGGGGAATTTCCCAGTTTCAAACGAGTGTTTAAACATCCTTAAGAGAAGTGGAGCTATTTTGGCAGAGTACTTTTTGTAAAATTCAACGCCAAAGCCATCTGGGCCAGCGGCCTTACCATTATTGAGCGAATTTATGGTATCTAGGACCTCTTGGATGGTGATCTCAGAGTTTAAGTCATCTCGAGCAGCATCATTAAATTTTGGGAGTTTCAAATGTCCCAGCCAATCACCAACATTCCCCTTTGCTTTTGAGGTGTATAACTGTTCATAATATTCCCGAAAAGTGTCATTTATTCCTTTAGGTTCAATGATCATTTCCCCAGACTTTGATCTGATTTTGTGTATAGCTCTACTTGCTTGCAAACCTCTAAGTTGTCGGGCCAATAATTTATGAGGTTTATCCCCCAGTTCAAAATGGTTCTGTCTAATCTTATACAATTGTTCAGTTATTTGAGTGGATAAAATAGTATTGTATTCGTATTTTAATGTCAGGATGTTTTGTAAAATAGATATATCAGAAGCGTCTCTGTAATTACGTTCAAATTGTGATAATTCTATTTCAATTTCTGAGAGGCGTTTTCGCCTTTTCTTTCTTATGGATGCTTCAAAAGAGATGATATGACCACGAATGACAGCTTTAAAGGATTGCCACAAAGTAGAGTCTGTAACAGCTAGATTATCGTTAGTTTCCAAAAACTCAGAGATCTTATCAGCTATACATTGACAAAATGATGCATCAGAGAGTAGTGATGAGTGAAAACGCCAATTATATTGCTGCTTCTTAAAATTAAGGTCAAGGACTAAGGAAACTGGTGAATGGTCTGAAATCAAAATATTGTGGTATTTTGATGATGTCACATTTGATATTAATTTGGAATCAAGCAAAAAAAAATCAAGTCTTGAAAATGATTTGTGTACCGAGGAGAAATAAGAGTATTCTCGCTCTTCAGGATGCCCCAGTCTCCAAATATCTACTAGGTTCATAGAAGTCATTAAGTTATTTAAAACCACGGAGGAGGTAGAGGAGTGGCTAGATTGAGATGATTTATCCAAATAATTATCAAGAGTTATGTTATGATCACCTCCAATTAATACATGTGTATTATTAATATCAGGTAATAAATTAAATATCTTACGGAAAAAAACGGGATCATCAAAATTTGGGCCATAAACATTAAGAAGTGTGACATGAAATGAATTAATATAACCCGTAACCATAATATATCTGCCGTTTGGATCACTAACAGTAGAAATGTGTTTAAATGGAACAGTATTACGTATCAAAATAGCCACTCCCCTGGCTTTACTGGAGAACATGGATTGAAAGACCTGATTAGCCCAGCTGCATTTAAGTAGATTCTCTTTTAATGGATTAATGTGCGTTTCTTGCAAATATATGACATCAGCAGACAAAGATTTTAAATGGGAAAACACTTTAGCTCGTTTGAGTACCTGGCCCAGGCCACGCACATTCCAACTGATGAAGTTGATGCCTCCACTTTTTAAAGATGAATTAGGACACATAACGAGTGTTCCTAATAATATTAGCAGTGTACACATAGAAAGCCCTGTTAAAGAAATACAAATAAGACAAAGAAAAGAAAACGAAAAACATTAACCCCCTCCCCCCTTCCCACTTTCCCAAATAAAGTGAGAGCATAAGCCCTTCATATTCACTTAAGGGTTGCCGGGCCATATAGGAGTATTAAATTAAATAGAAATAAGATAAACGCTAAAGTTCCATTAGCCCCTCTCCAAAAAAAGTTTGTCTACTCCCTCTCCTCTCCAGTAATTCAAGATGCTTAAAACCAGCATTGGTACCAAAAACAAAACAAAAAAAAAGGAGAGAGGAGAAGATAAAAAAGAAAACGGTCTTGAAAATGTTCCAATTCGAATGATCACCAGATATAGATTACATACCGAGATGAATTAAACTGTATCAGCGGTCAGTCCTCTGTCTCCTCACCGTCCAGTGAGACCAGTGTCTCTGCGAAAGCCACCGCATCCTGCGGGGAGGCGAAGATCTTGTCCGTGCCGTTGTGTTTGATACGCAGGCGAGATGGGTAGATGAAGGTGCTGGAGAAGCCAGCAGTTTGTAGACGTTTTCTGACATCGCCGTACGCACGTCGTTGTTTCATCATCTCCACGGGTTCATCTGGAAATAGGTAGATGGGTTTGCCATTGAACTTCAGGGGAAACTGCTGGCGGGCCAGCTGTAGTATTTTCTCCCTCGTTTGGACGTGGTGAAGCCGTGCGATCATTACGCGCGGCCGCGCGCCCTCTCCATGGAACTCCCTTCCAAGTCGATGTGAGCGTTCCACCTTTATTGGCTTGGGAAAGTTATCAGCACCCAGTAATTCAGGGATAAGTTTCATCAGGAAATCCGTGGGTTGTCCTTTCTCGATGTCCTCAGGTAGGCCGACGACTTTAATATTCTGACGTCTACCGCGCAGTTCAAGGTCAAGAACTTTCAAGTGCAATCTGTCATTTTCAGCTTGTATTTTCTCACATGTTTGTTCCGTAAGGGTGAGACGCCGGTCGTAATCAGCGCTGGCATTTTCCACTTCCTTCACTCTGTCACCAAGACTCGATAAAGAAGCCCGGGTCGAGGCCAAAGATGCTTCTAAATTGTCAAATCGATCATTCATTGTCTTGTTCATGCGTTGTATTGCAGCAAGAATGTTTGTTGGATCGATGTCGGCCTCAGATGGCTCTGTGTTTGCAGCGGCGAACTCAGGTGTTTTCTGAGCAGCCTGTGGAACAGGTTGTTTGTTATGTAGGTCTTCCTGCATCTTTGCTTTGTTCATTTTTGATCTTGTCATCTTGAAATGCCTCAGAGTAGAAGGAGATAAGTTAGAACTGAAACTTTTGAGCGTAATATTCAGTAAATAACCGTGTTTTTGTCGAATATGGAGAGGAGCTCTGGGAAAGCGTGTCTACTCCATATGGTGCTCACGAGCGCCCCTGTTTTCCTCTATTAAAGATGAATAATAGGTGGCTCTGGCATTGCAGAGAGCCTTCCTATATATTTTAAGGCTATTCTGCCAGGCTATACAGGATTCTTTCTGTTTGGTTGAACGCCATATTCTTTCAAGCTTACGTGAAGTTCGCTTGAGGTTTTTAGTTCCAGAGTTATACCATGGGGCTAGCCTCTGTTGCTTTATTACCCTCTTTCTTAAAGGAGCAACAGAGTCAAGCGTTGTCTGAAGGGAGCCTGTGATACTATTAACAAGGTGATCGACCTGAGAGGGGCTATAAGTATAGAGATCTTCAATTGTGTTGGAATATACTGAGTTGATGGCTGATGGTATTGCTTCCTTAAATTTGCCCACAGCACTATCGGATAGATTTCTACCAAATAAAATTTTGTCCAATGGTGAGTAATCAATTAATGTAAAATCAAAGGTTATTAAATAGTGGTCGGAGAGGTTCTCATTATATGGGAAGACTATGAGATGTTCAATTTCAATACCATAGACCAAAACAAGGTCGAGGGTATGGTTGAATTTGTGAGTAGGTTTATCTACACACTGAGAGAAACCGATTGACTCAATTAATGTAATAAACGCTTTACTGAGGCTATCGGTTACTACATCCACGTGGATGTTCATGTCGGCAGCCAAAATGATTTTATCAGAGTCTAGGACTAGGCGTGATAGAAACTCTGAGAATTCAGGTAGAAATTCAGTGTAGGGCCCAGGAGGGCGGTACACTGTAACAAATAATAAAGGCTGTAATGATTTCCAGCTTGGGTGCGAAAGAGTGAGAACTAGACTTTCAAACGTTTTGTAAGTCAGCCTGGGTCTGGGGCTGATTATTAAGTTTGAGTTGAAAATGGCTGCAACTCCACCTCCAATCTGGCCGGTGTCTCGAGGGATATGAGCATTTGTGTGACTTGGTGGGGTGGCTGTATTTAGACTGACGTATTCTTGCTCACTCAGCCATGTTTCGGTAAGACAAAGTAGATCAAGATAGTTGTCTGATATGATTTCATTTACCAATACACCTTTAGAGCGTAGAGATCTAATGTTCAGGAGTCCACATTTAATAATTTTGTTTTGTGGCACTACTGCATTAATTTTGATATGTGCCAAGTTTTTATGCACAGCTCCTCGAACCCCTGGTTTCACATACCTAGGGGGTCGAGTAGTTTCAATTGTTCTGATTTGTAGGGTAGGTGGCTGCTCTGGTGGAAGCACAGAGAAGCGTGTAGGACTGCAACTCTGCTTCCTGATCCCAACTCTGGGTGGTCATTGTTTATTGATAGACTCGTCTATATTTCTAGAGATGAGCGCCGCACCATCCCAAGTTGGATGTATGCAGTCTCTCTCCATCAGACCAGTTTTCCCCTTGAAAGTTTGCCAATGATTTATAAAGCCCACGTTATTATCTGGACACCACCTTGATAACCAGTGGTTGAATGAAGACATACGGCTGTACATCTCATCACCAATCATATTTGGCAGGGGACCAGAGAAAACTACGGAGTCCGACATTGTCTTTGCGTATGTGCACACAGACTCAATATTTATCTTCATGATCTCTGATCTCTTACGTCGTGTGTCATTGCCACCGCAGTGGATTACAATTGTATCATAACGTTTATGTTTACTTTTAGCCAGCATTTTTTAATCTGATTCGATGTCGCCCGCTCTGGCCCCGGGGATGCATTTGACTATGGTCCGTGGTGTCACTAACTTCACGTTTCTCATTATAGAACTACCAATAACCAGAGTTGTATTCTCAGTGACACACTGGGGGGGCGTGTCACAGAGTGGGGGTAACGTCTCACTGCTAAACTCAACGGGTGTAGCAGCGAGTGGGGAAAATCTGTTTGAAACGTGAAGTGGTTGGTGTCCCGTGTTCTTTTGTTTATTACTACGCTTCCGACCAGGAGCAGTCACCCAACCGTCTCGGTGCGTGTGGGGACTATGATCAGTCACGATCGGTGACCGTGACTGGTAATGTCCCCCTGTTCCCTGTTTCACGGGAGCAGAGGCTAGGCTAAATTGAGCACCGCTAGCTATGGTTTCCTCTAGCTGCCATAGCCTCTCCTCCAGCGCTGCAAACACACTGCACCTGCCACATACATCCGTACATTCAATAAAGTCGTCGGAGTTGTAACTATACATGTGGCAAACAGCACAGTAGAGAGGATAAGAGCAAGACGGGAACCGGGGGGGGAAGGAGTGGGAGGCCATAGCCCAGCAGCCCAGGGTAGCCGCTAAGCTAAAGCTAGGATAATTGTAAAGCCAACAACCAACGGCAAAGTTAGTCCCTTAGCTAGACAATCAGCCCAAGCAGCGATAAAGTCGCCACACAGTAGAGAAATAGGGTAGTAGTTAGCAGTGGCAGTGTGTGTTTAAATCACAACAATACAATAATATCAACGTTAGCGTCTTGCACAGCTAAACGATACACGTCTCGCTAGCTCAGACAGTATAGGAAGTGACGTAACACGCTTACCGTCAGGGCTACGTCAGGGTTGCCAGATCCTCAGGGTCCACGATTCCGCCCCAGAGGTAAAATAAAAGTGTGGTGGGACCGCGCCCTTAGTTATAGCATAGTTTTACTGAGGTTAGGTTTAGGCATAGTTTTACTGAGGTTAGGTTTAGGCATAGTTTTACTGAGGTTAGGTTTAGGCATCATTTTACTGAGGTTAGGTTTAGGCATCATTTTACTGGGGTTAGGTTTAGGCATAGTTTTACTGAGGTTAGGTTTAGGCATAATTTTACTGAGGTTAGGTTTAGGCATAGTTTTACTGAGGTTAGGTTTAGGCATAATTTTACTGAGGTTAGGTTTAGGCATAATTTTACTGAGGTTAGGTTTAGGCATAGTTTTACTGACCGGCAGCTGCCAATGCCGGTCAGTAAAACTATGCCTAAATCTAACCTCAGTAAAACTATGCCTAAATCTAACCCTAACCTTAACCTCAGTAAAACTATGCTGCCTATAGGCAGATGCGTGCATGCTCATGACTCATGAGGGCATATAATATCGCATGTGCACTGTTGACATTTTGTACTTTTTATTCTTTTTTTTTTATTTACCACAAAAATAATAAAAAAAACTATTTAAACCTGGCAAATTATTTTAGATATTACTACTGTAATATTATTTTTAAATGATTAGTACATGGTGAGGGATAGACACCTCGTAGGACTTTTTCTTCACAGAACACTGGGGGGACTAGTTTGACTGACGGACCGGACCCTCATTTGAAATAGTCCTGCTGTTTCCGAAAAGAAAAAAAACCCAACAACTAAAACAAGATATTGTAAATGTTAAATTTAATCAATGTTGTGCAACTGCAAATCAGAGCAATTTGGTCCACCGGCAGCTGCCGCTGCCTCCCTGCCGATCGGCCTGGCAGCTAGTGGCGGTGTCACCGTGGCAAATGCCGCTGCCGGAAAATGCAGTCGCTCTTTCTGTTCAGCTAAAGCTGGTGTTCAGTCGCATTAAGAGAATGAAGCTGATATATAAACATCCTCTGTTTGTAACAGGAATCAATCATGGAGTCATCTAGTATCCTGGACATTCTGAAAGAGCTGTCAAAAGAGGACTTTCAAGAATTCCGATATCATCTGGCATGGACTAAACCCATTGAAGGCATCCAACCGCTCCCAAAATCCTGTGTAGAGAATGCCGACAGGACGGAAACCGCCACACTGATCATGCAGACCTACCCCAATAATCAAGCTCAGGTCATGATTCATATTCTGAAGAAGCTCAAAAGGAATGATTTAGTGGAAAAGATACGTGAAGGTAGGTGAAGGCAGGATAAAACCTCTCTATACACTATTAAACTATTTTTATTTGCGAGTGTCTGCCCCTAACGCCCGCACCAAAATGATGTACACACCCGAAATGTACCAGAAATGTATTTATTTATCCATTTTACAGTTAATAAATATAATTACTGCAGTATTCGTTTTTGAGTGCTACTTCTGTATAATAGACAACACCGTAATTACGATGTCGAAGACTCCTAAAACGAATGTTACACAGTACGACTTCATTGTGGGCTCGCTACTGTATATAAGGCATGCACACTACTGTTATCCTCACTATTTATTATGATTTAATATTCTGCCCGTTTTTTGCCCCAGTCCTTGCATTTGTATTTTTGACATCTTTAGTACTTTTTTTTAGATATTTAACTTGTAATCACAAACAAAACAACAACATTCATTTGAATGGGAAGATGCAGTGAAAACATAATGTTTACAAACTCACTACGTCCTTAATTGTTAGACTATAGATATGTTTTATACATCAGAACATTTGCATGAATCACCTGAATAGATGTATCTAAGCTGTGCAATGTATTTTTAATCAATCAATGTACATACTTTCGCGTCGATAATAATACAAATATGAGACTTGGCATAAGTTCACATATGGCTTCTATACACATATTATACGGTAAGAATCTGATCTGATCATTATTTATTGTTTCTTATGTCTGCCTAGGTTCTTCTACTCAAGCTGAACCTGGCCCAGCTACAGTGACAACCCAACCAGAACCATCATCACATTCCCAAGATGCTACTGCTACTGCTGGTGAGGGACAAATAAGGCTCAATCCCGTTCTCCCCCTTCACCCCTACCCCACTGTGTTACTCGCCAAAAATATATACAAGCTATTATATTTTCGGCAAGTGATTCCGTCATACGACAAATTAATAAGCATTAACCCTGTTTGTGAAAAGGCTAGCCGACGATTCGAGGGCTGCCCTGTGATACTGTTTATATAAAGTTCTGCCCTATTCAATTGATATTTGAGTGTTTTAATAATTTAAGCAAACGGTCCGTTGCAGGTCCATTTGGTTACATTTGTACACTCTTTGATATCCTGAGCGCAGAACATTGCTGTTGGATTCTTTTTTTAAATATGTAAACATGTAAATAACATTCTTTCAATCATCGTTTACACAGAGTTCTATTGACAACATGACATGATTTTCTGAAATGGTTCAAACGATCTAATTATGTCTCTGCTGTCGGGCAGAAACCAGCTAACTCTGGTTTCTGGCAGAAACCAGAAACCAGCTAACCAGCTAACAAAAGTTGGTGGAGCCTGGAATCATCTAGCCTCGATCTCCAGGCTTTTATTGTTTAGTTTTGCTAAAAAATAAAAGCCTGGCCCAGCGGGTCGGTGTACTCGGTATGAGGAAGTGTTTCATTTCCCAACCAACCAGAGTGCAGTGGGCGTCGCTCGTAATGTTGTGTTAACGGGGCGGGGGTTGACGGACAGATCGGTGAACCAATGGGATCAGGCGCAATCTCTCGCCGGCTCTATACACCCGCCCCTGTATACACGAAATCAGGAGGGTTGGGGCAGTCTAGGAATCATCTAAACCAGCTAACTCCACCCTCAGAGTTAGCTGGTTTAGCAGAAAGTTTGAGGATCCAATGGAGTTAGCTGGTTTTGTCAGAAGCGCTTTTTAATACCTTTCATTGGTTTTACCAACACACAGACGTAAAGGGGGTTCAATAGCACTGCATAAAATGCAAAAGCGTCAAAATGGAGTTAGCTGGTTTCTGCCGGACAGCAACAATATATTCATTCTCATACAGTAAAGATATAAAGACTGACAAATTGTTACAATATAGCATTATTATAAGGTAACAGTTTTCTGGTTATTATTTATTGTATATTATGCTGTATGTGTGCTTTGGTTCTTATACTGAAGCTGAGCCTGACCCAGCTACTGAAGCTGAGCCTGACCCAGCTAAAGTGACAACTGAATCAGAACCATCATCACATTCCCAAGTTGCTCCTACTACTAATGGTGAGGGTAAATAATAGTTTATATAACTGTGTTATTTTACATCATGTGTGACAATCACTGTCAGTGCTTGTCCCTTTTATGCCCATATATATCGAGGGTACTCGAATGATGATGATGATGGAGATCCCTAATGTCAAATTCTCTTCAAAGGCTTGAATAAACATAGCGTGCCTACAATGCCCTGCTTAAATTCATGGCAGTACTCACGTGACAGCAAGAGTAGGAAGCGGAGTTGGCAGACTTGGCACTAGGAAGTAAATAGAAGCACGTGAAAGAATCTAGTTGGCAGCTCGCTCGCTCGCTCGCGTGCGTGTGTTTGTATGTGTGCACGTGTGTGTGGATTCGTGCGTGCGAGATGTATAGCTTTTTAGCCTTCCAGATGTATGCTTCCTTGAACAGTGTCCCGAGCAAATACAGCCAATCTATAAGCTCACAACGCGTTGTGTGAGCTTGTAGATCGGATCATTGAACCGTGCAGTTTTCTTTATAGGCGCAGTGGCCAATGTAACAACATATGACATTTTATTTTTCTAAATTTTTGCACAGAAGAACACAACCTTTATTCTACCACTGCATACATTGTAACATTATGGCTAAATATATTTACATTGCAATTAATTTACAACTTAGACATTCCAATTATAATCAACATTAAAATGATTTCCCAGGATCTACGATTTTCCTCCGGATTCCACATTTTGATGTTCAATCTGGCCCAGAAGGTGGCTAAAATCCTAGAGATAGACCAAATGACTCAAGTTAGTTCCAAGACTATATTAGGAAAATAGTTATACTCACTACTGTCTTAAAAAAAAAACACGAAATGTTCTCCCATTTTTTTGGTCGTTATTCCAATTAATTCCTCCCCACACACATGTCTGTGTTGTCACTGCTATTGTATCCTACTGACTCACCTACCAGTGAGGAGCCCCCACCGGGAGAACGTAAAGCCTTTGGCTTACTCCTCCCACCCCAACACTCCTAGCTGGTGTAGCAGTAGTGGCTCAGAGCCTCTGGGCCCCATACTGGGCCGAACTATACCCGCACCCGCGGCCCATTAGCCGCAAATGTCTGCCCATTACCCGTGAAATACGGATAAGGGAGCTGGCACTGTCCCTGAACGCTATTTAGCTCCTGCTATACCCGCTATGCATTATGCAGACTCCATTATTTGAGCATAGAGGTGTGCCCGTGGGCGTGTTGTTGCATTATCCCCCAAAATTGCTATTTTGGCCACACACCTTAGCACATAGCGGAATCTAAAACCACCCACAATGCTAACTTGGTTTGGTAGGGTGCGCCTGCAGTGGACAGACGGCCAGGGCGCACAGCGGCACAACATTCATCTCCCTCTCTCCTCATTCTCAACTAATCTCTGTGATTCTAATTTTCCTGTAACTCGGGTGTATGTTTTCCAATAGAACAGGTTGCTAGTTCCTCTCGCACAATCTGGAAACACTGTTCCGACGTGAACTCTTTAGCCGCACCGTGGGGATTTAACATTGGAAAACATACACCAGACATTTGCTTTTTATGCTCTAGCCTTGATTGCCTTTCAATAAAAACCAAATTTGATATACTTATGTCCTACATGTTACTGATTAGAGAGAATTTTTTATTTTTGTAATCTGTTCATTATTTCCTGCGTAATCGATGAATAAAACTGAAGTGTGTAATTTGGAGAGCATTGCATTGCGCGACGCACAAATTGTCTTCTTTGAATAGACTATCATCTTATATAAACATAATTGACACTCTCACTTCTGCTGACAGTGGTTCTCAAAGTGGACAGGCTTTCTTGAGGGGTTTCCAATTGTATCCATATTGGTCTGTATAGACGAGCACAGCCGGAAACAAAGCTGCTTTGCAAACCTATCATGTCCACCCCAATATGAAGAACTACCCTAAGACTGTAAAGTTTCTTTTTTTCTTTTTTTTAACTCTCTAATAGTAACAGAAGAAAAAGCAAGAAAAACCATCATCATCATGGATTGTCAAAAGTGTTGTCGTCTGCTGTTTCAAATTGGCTGTTCTCAAGGCTGTACACTGAATCCAAAGAAACAGTCGATAGTAACTCGTTTCATGTACGCTCTCTACTTCCTGATGGTCACCGTCGTCTGTGTGGTCATGATGTCCCTGACTGTGGAAACGGCCATGAAGGACATTCCTTCCAACTACGGTAAACTATGTGAGCAGCTGTCTGCAGGAGAAAACTGTAAGACTCTGGTCGGATACTCTGCTGTGTACAAGGTGTGTTTTGGGATGGCCTGTTTCTTCCTGTTGTTCTGTATCTTCACCCTCGGGAACAAGACCAGCACAGGATGCAGAGCTGCTGTCCAAAACGGTTTCTGGCTTTGGAAGTTCATTGCTCTGGCACTGTGCTGCACTGGAGGCTTCTTCCTCCCATTCACTTCCTCCAAAACATTCATAGAAGTGTGGCGCTACGTTGGAACCGTGGGTAGTACTTTCTTCCTCCTCATCCAGATCACGTTACTGGTGGAGTTCGCTCACAGGTGGGACGCAAACTGGAGTTCTAGAGTTGAGGGCTCCCAGCGGTGGAAGGCAGCTTATGTGTTTGTTACATTTTTGTTAAATAGCATTGCCGTGGGAGCTGTCGTGTTCATGGCTATAGTCTACACCAATCCTGAGCCCTGTCTGCAAAACAAAGTTTTCCTGGCACTCAACATCATTCTCTGCTTGGGTGTACTGATCTTCGCCATCTACGTCCACATACAGACTAAGCAACCCACTTTAGGTCTTTTGCAAACAGGAATAATCAGTGTGTGCGTCATGTTTCTGACCGTCTCAGCTTTCTCCAGCAAACCCAAGGTAGTGATTAACATAGAAGGGACCAACATGACAAACATGACCAACATGACTGTGTGTGCGTTCCCAGTAAACTCCAGCTCAGAGATCAATAAGAACATTATGATCTTTGTGGTAATTGTTTTCCTGATCGGCTCTGTGCTGTACTCCAGTTTGACCTCTTCCACTAACAGTAGTTTAGCAGCTCTGATGGGGCCTTGGGACAGTGGAACAGAGCCTGGGGGAGCTGGCTTCTGCTCTTGTTTTGGCAAGACACAGATTCACAGATTTCATGACACAGATGATCCCATTTACAGCTACTCTTACTTCCACTTCATGTTCTTCCTGGGATCTCTCATGGTCATGATGACCATAACCAACTGGTTCCACTATGAGAACCATAAGATAGAGAAAATTGTGGAAGAGAGCTTGTCTGAGTTCTGGATCAAGATGATATCCTGCTGGGCTTGCCTCTTCATCTACTACAGGAAACTAACGCAAACAGATAAATAATCGTGTGACTGCTGATGCCAGTATATATTTTTTTCCTGTTTTCATATTAACAAATTTAGAATTTTGAAGAACCTTCTCAAACAGTACATTTTTATGGTAAATTGTATTTGTTTTTTGTTTTTGTTTTTTGTTTTTGTTTTTTGTTAATACATTATTATATAACAGGTAGTTCTGACCAAGCAATCTGTTTGGTTATACAATTCCTATAAGATCTGAGGCCATGCAATTTGAAACATTTTTGAAAAGGCCTGTTGGCAAAATATCAACGCAACAGGAGGAGGATGTATGATGTCTTCAAAGCGATTGATCAGATTAAATTGTGTCACGGTATTTGAGTTAGTTTGACATGGACACACACAGCCTGTACCCAATATGGAGGCGTTAACTGCTTAAATCTCTTTCTTTTAATTACTTTCCTGTCAAGTCTCTCTCTCTCATTGAATATCTGCCTCTCTACAACCATCCTTTACCTGCATACTTGTTTCATAATTTCCCAAAGGAACAATAAAGGTCTATCTATTCATCTCGTATGCATAATGCAATGACAATACTGAGTTAATCTGAGTAACATGGAGGACTAAGTTAAAGTGAATGCTGTGAAACTCTAGCAATATGTCCAACTGTTTCAGACTTTATGGCCAAATAGTCAATTCTGCAATGAGCTTGTCTGATAACCATGTGGTATCTTTATATACAGGATGTGGTCTTTCATGACAATACTGCAGTAAAAAACATTCCTTCCTAGGTATGATCTTATAAATGCATAATATTTCCCATACTTTGCCTATTTGTACTTTGCCTATGTTAATGCTGCAATCCAGAACCTACTTTAATTGATAAAATGTTATTTTAATAATCAGTGATAGAGGATGTCATCTACATGACAATATTACTAGTCAACAAAAATGATTTAACTGATTTTAAAATGGGGCATTGGCAACACTAATTTAGCTGCCATAGAGCAATCAGAATTAAGCATTCAGCCAAGCTGTGTAATAATACCAATTAAGCATGACTTTTCCTCTCTCTCTCTCTCTCTCTCTCTCTCTCTCTCTCTCTCTCTCTCTCTCTCTCTCTCTCTCTCTCTCTCTCTCTCTCTCTCTCTCTCTCTCTCTCTCTCTCTCTCTCTCTCTCTCTCTCTCTCTCTCTCTCTCTCTCTCTCTCTCTCCTCTTCTCTCTCTCTCTCTCAATACTGTCTGCCGGTTACTCGAGCTCCCACGCAAGACGTTAGTTCGACTTGTAAATACCCTCTACGAGGATACCACCCTGACCAGCGGTGCCTGGGCTATCTGCCACCAGCATTCTAAAATAATAGAAATAATAACTACATATATGAGCTCTTCCTCTATCTCTCTATCCTCTTCCTTCTCATGAAAACTACAAATGATGGAGCTTACACGAATGAAAGACTTTCACCCACTTTGACACAATAGGGTGTGATATTTACACATGTGATGTGACGACACACACACACACACACACACACGCACACGCACACGCACACACACACACACACACACACACACACACACACACACACACACACACACACACTATGGGCAGGTACTGTAGGTGCGTGAGTAACATTCACACCTCCTTCGACACCACCATAGAATGTTTTTAATTACATTTATTTTTTCAATGAAAGAAGAAAATCCAGCTTCCATCCATCTGGAGCTGTTGCTGTTGTGTAAGATGTTGGGGTGATTTGACCTGAAGAAGTACATCAGATCAGGTTTGGTGTGTGGGTTCTACTCCTTTAACGTTAGAGGTTGTGGTCAGTGAAAACAAGCCCAAAAGTAGCGAGTAACACATGAGCACTTTCAACATATTCTGTACATTGGCTATTTGAAATTAGCAGATATACAAGCTCACAAAGTGTTGTTAGCTAGTAGATCTATTTTCATATAAATCTATATTTGTGTTTTAACAACACAAATCTGGTACGGGGGTCACTGGCACAAAATATTTTCAGATGGGGATACGTGGACAATTACATAAGCCTATTAATTTGGGGGTCCTTGACATGAAAATGTTTGAGAACCACTGGTTTAAACAACATCATAGGAAACAAGCCCAAATAAGCAACTACACTTTAGAAACAAGCCGAAAAAACACAACCGCAACTACCAATATCTACAAGCAACTTTACAGAAAAACAAGCCCAAAGTCCTGTAATAAGCAGACATGGCAACACTTGTTTCAGTGACAATAACAGCAGCTCCAAATGAGACTGGCTTCAGTTCAAACATTTTGATGTCGGGCCATCATTTTGCATTGAAAAGCCATTTGCTGAATGGTGGTAGTTCCTGCATCATAGAGCACCACCACAATAATTATTTGAATGTCACACACAGGTGTTGAAAACTAGCACTCCTGTTACACTTTAAACAATGCATCTGGTTCGTCCAATGTGATTGTGATGTCCATGTCAAATAAATGAACATAATATTTCATGGGGAAAAAAACTAGAGCCTAGACTGCATATATAACGTGTGATTTGAACCTAGAGAAAGCAGCAGAAAAAACAGGACTCAAGTTCAACAAACACACAATGACTACTAATGACCAGGAGACAACAGGTGAGCAAAACATTGAAAGTCAAAGTAGGAGGCCTGAAGAAGCATCCATACCAGCGCTCTTCAAGGACATGTACGTGTAGGGTCAATGACCACAAACGCAAGCAGACACATGCAAACTCTGAACCTACAAGCAAACATTAATCATGTGCACACTGCAAGCATTTTTTCATACTCAACTGAGCATGAGCTCATTTATTAGTGTGGCTTGAGTCGCCTAAACATGTCTAGATGTCTGTATTTTGTGATGTCAAAATGCTAATGCTAATATATTTATAATTTGTATTAGATTGCGAGTGAGTGGCAAATGAATAGCTAAATGTGAATTCAAAGTGTCTCTTTTATCGTTTAGTTTAGTAAATAAGCAGTGATTAAAGAGGCTGCTAGTTAAACTAACGTGGAGAGATGCAGAGACCTGCCTCATATGTTATTTTAGTGGCGATAATGATAATTATAATGATAATTCACCACTAGGTGGTGGTACTGTGACATGCTATGACACCACCACCATAATTGAATTCTGATGGACTGAGATATCAGTATATTATACTGAAAGTGTGAGCATATTTGCACTGAATGGACCACACTGGAAATAAGCTCTCAATCTTTATTAAACTTTTTTTATTTATTTTTTTAAAGCAGATTCCTCACGATTAGTTCTAATTCTGGGCACAGAAAGCAGGCCTGACGACCTCAGCTGTCTGGATGGTTCATGATGTCAGAAATGTATTTTGGCCCTAAACCATTCAGTGCCTTATAACAATACTATATAGAAATAAATTATTTGACAGACATGGGACTGGGGCCACCATAGCTGAGTGGTTAGTTAGCCCGCCTAGGGAGCCAGAGGCCCTGGTTGCCCCAGGTACGATTCCAGGCCACGCCAGCATATGTGTCGATGAAATGAAATTTGTCCCTGAGCAAGACTCTTAACCCCTAATTGCTCACAGGCCCTCATTGGAAACAAGCCAGCAAGGACTTTCATGAACGTCCTGTTAAAAGGAATTATCCTTACTGGGAGCCAGTAAAGATCTCAGAACTGGAGTGATATAGCCTGCTCCCCTTTCTTGGCAGGACTCAATCAACAACAGCTTTCTGTTACAATAGTAGAGTCTGTACCGATGATGAATGAATGGACATGTTTATCTAAATCTTGCAGACATAAGACCTTTAATCAGATATATTCTTATGGCCACATTAATACACTATGATGAGATATGACCAAAATAGGGACACCAGGTTGAACGTGGCTAATTGATGTATGGTTGCATACAGAATGTCTATAACATATGTCACATGTAGATGGATGGAGAATATACTCATAAAAATAACTGAATTGGAGGTTAAACCCAAACGCTAGGGGGTGGCAATTGCCATCCCCTGGCAGTGGCACCACAAAATGACTCCCCTGCCTGTTGTCTCTGTAGCAGGTAAGCACACTGGGTTGTTCTTTTGTAGAATGAGTTATGATGAGGACCAATCAAAGCATGTTGAAATGCCATCCAACGGGCAATCATGTGATACAAATGCAGTTATGTTTATTTTATTTGTCTCCTTAAGGGAAGGTTTTAATAAAATGTATAAACACTTTGACTCTGAGGGCGGTTTCAGACTGGGTTCGTTTGAATCAAACCGTTCCCGAGTACGCTTGGCTGGCCAGCATTCACACTGGCCAAGATTCTAACGCACTCGAGACCATTTTCATTGAACAGTAATGGTAAATATGTGCCTCATGGGGGTGCTGTTGACTATGGGGCTTTGGGAGAGCGAATGTCATTCACAGAAGAAAAGTCACTCTAGAGTGAATAATAAAGTTTGACTGTGTTCCTGACGTTGTCTTGAGTTATAATAACAACAGATCAACAATACACATCCAAAGCAGTGCATCCAATCGTCAGTGCAGGAAGGATCAGGCAGAGGGTGACTGGGTGACAGCTGTCAAAACCCGCCGCTGGCTACTGCTTGCAATCCGACTAGTGACATAAATACACTAATATCAGCGTATCCAATCAATAAAATCCAATGGCCATGTGAACATGAATGAATAAAGGTCCAAAGTAAAAAGGTGGATAAAAGTTACGGTGTTAAAATGATAAAAGGAGCCTGTTTGTAGAGGAGCAGCTGGCGTCAGCCTCTGCCTCTGTCAGCGTGGTGACACATAGGACAAATCACGTGACCACACATGTGTTTTTTGTTTATTATTTTTCACGGCTCGCGCTACTCAAACACTAGCGGGATTATTATTTCTTGTCAACATTCAAGTAGAACTATGAGAAGGTATAACCCAGCTAAAATAATGTGTCATTATAAAAAATATATAAATGATATATGATTAGCAGTCCACTTCCTTCTCTTGGAACGGATGGATTCACACTGCTGCGTTCCGTTCCCGACTCCGCAGCAATCAGACCCGAGACTACCTCCCAAGGTGGTTTCGGGTACGGTACGGTGATGCGTTACGGGGAACGGTTCGCTACGTTCACACTACCACAACATCTGCCATGTGGTCCGGGGTGCGCACCCGGGACCATAGTGTGAAAGCGCCCTGAGGCCTGTTGTGAAAAGTGATTTGGACATGGGTTTGATACTATGCTGACAGGTGACACCACAGTAATAAAAAACTATAAAGACATGGTATATACCAGTATTTCAGTGGTCATCAACAACGTGTTTGTGGCAAGACTTGTCCATGGCACATCTTGTATTTTGGTTATAATGTGTACATAATCCTTAAATATTCATAATATATGTTTTATATCATTTGTTTGAATGATTTTGGTGACTCGTAAAGTGTCGGGATGACTTGCTCATTAATATGTTGCAGGAGATATTTTGTGTTGGTACCCTACATGATTGCATCAGGTGAGGATGCAAGACAAGACAGTTAGAAGTAATGTTTACTAATAGCTGCCTTAATTCTTTCATTGTTTCACTGGCATACCTTACATCATACCACCTACGCATGGTCTGAGACTTTCTCATCAACATCGAATACTTGTTCACCTTAATGGAAACCACAACCCTTGAAACTAACAAACGAGTGGGCAGTGTGAATTAACACAGGATTGACCCTGGCAGCATATCAATGGTACACGTGTGTTTATTAAGCTACTACTATTTTTCAACTACATCTAATGAGACAAGACATCAGTTGAATGAATGAGTTTGGGAACTGACCTCATGAGACAAAATACATAGTATACAACACATTATTTTTGCAGGGAAAATGAATTGCAACAACTATGCTGTAAGTGAAGAAGGGGAACTTGGAAAGACACTTTCTGACAAACCATAAATCATTTGACGAGACCTTTCCAGCAGACAGAGGACGGAGAAAAAGGAACTGAAATCTCAGCCATATGTATTTGTGTACCATACATGGAACTGGATAGAGCTCTGTCATCATTATTCTATTGTAAGTACTTGTCTCATCAGCAAGAACTGCACGTGATGTGAAGAAAGGAGAACTTGGAAAGACACGTCTAATAGTTTCAAAATGTGTAGAACACTGGCATAGACATAGCACATTACGAGTCCATTAGTTTACATTTAGCACTAGTCATTTGGGTTTCTGATAAAATTATTGACCAGTTATTTTGTATGTCCGTGACAAAAATCAAATATTGATCAAAATGTCTGTCACGAGCTGGCATGGTGATGAACCCTGCAGTATTTAACTTGTCCACACGCACGCACGCACACACACACACACACACACACACACACACACACACACACACACACACACACACACACACACACACACACACACACACACACACACACACACACACACACACACACACACACACACACATCTCATGACACTACTGCAGTCAAAAACATTGGCACATTCATACTCAAGCGTTTTTCAGGCTGGGACTTTCCAAGGTATGCTCTTATAAATGCATATTATTGCCCATATTTTGCCTATTTGTATTATCTTAATGCTGCAATCCAGAACTTACTGTAATGCATATAATCTTATTTTAACTAATCAGAGGATAGAGGATGTCATCTACATTACAATATTACTAGTATATGTCAACAAAGAATATTTAACTGATTTTAAAATGTGGCATTGGCAACACTTATTTAGCCACCATTGAGGAATCAGAATTAAGCATTCAACCAAGCTGTGTAATAATACCAATTAAGCATGACTTTTCCCGTACATATACATAAATATATATATTAGTTATAAGTTATTAATAGGCACGCTAACTCAAATAGAATTTCTGATTGAGTGATATTTTGTGTGACAAAAATACACAGGCCTATACAATGGAGCACTGAAGATGGAGCATCAATCCCCCATGATCTCATAATAATATGAATACTATTTGATCGTGTGGTGGATATATTTTCCCCACAAGTGCTGCTTGTGGGGAAAATATATCCACCACACCTACTTTCTAACCTTATGTTCATCAAATTCAATAATATGCAGCCTGCATATTATTGAATTTGATGAACATAAGGTTAGAAAGTAGGTCAGTGAGTGTCAGATGTATGAGCACTTTACCACAAGGAGAAGCAGCACAAACTAAATGTTCTGAATAATCAAAGTTACGGTAAACAATAATTATAAAAATAAACATATTGCGTTTCCCTAGCAAGTCACTGGCTGACTTTCAAACAAATATTTCAAAAGTTTAAAGTCTAGCCTGTGAGCTGACCAATAAATAAATGAATAAATAGAATAAAAAGACATTGTAATTCTAATCAATAAAATGAATTAGAATGACACAAAATGAAATTTGGCGTGAATAATAATTACATTTCTGTTTACGGTGAAGTGATATCATTTACAGTACATTCTGTTAAAATTACTTGGGCTCACATAATGATCACAGGATGTTACATGTTGTGGTAATAAGAAATAATATAAATTATCTGTCTGTCTGTCTATCTATCTGTATACCAAGAATGAGTTTTATCTCACATCCACCCAACCTACTTTAATGAATAAAATGTTTTTTTTTAACTAATCAGTGATAGAGGATGTCATCTACATTACAATATTACTAGTATATGTCAACAAAAATGATTTAACTGATTTTAAAATGGGGCATTGGCAACATTAATTTAGCTGCCATTCACCAAGCTGTGTAATAATACCAATTAAGCATGACTTTGACATGTGTTTTACACAAACCATATGGTCTTGTAATGTTTGTAATGTTTGCTTCTGGTTATTTGTTGTCGCTTGTGTTATAAAGTTTCTAAATGGAATTTCGGGACCCCCAGGGAGGTACCCACAAGATTATTTTTTTGGGGGGGGGGTTCCCACATGACAGTGAAGTGAGAATTTAATGATTTTTTTTTAGTTTGAAAATAGACCATCTACAAGCTCACATTGCGAGGCGTTGTGAGCTTGTAGATCGGCTATTTTCACAATATTTATCTGTGGAACCGAGTCAAACTAATTGTCAAACAATTCCAAGTGCTTGTCAGGGTGGGGGGTCCTCAGGGTGGTGGGGGGGGTCCCAGTTCAAATATGATTATTTTCAGGGGTCATGGCCTGAAAAGGTTGAGAACCACTGACTTAGGGCCTGGTAGTGCATGTTTGCAAAGACTTCTGACCGCCAGGACGCAAGACAACTTCACTCATATTTGAAAGTATGTCAATCCCTTTGAATTGGACAGTTTTTCTAAATGTCTATGATATCTTCATCTACAATACTTCTCTAATCTTTTGTTTCTGAAATGTGAGAAAAACAGACTCTAAAAGGGTTCATTTATTTTCAAAAATGACTGTATTTCCTAGCCATTTCCAAGCTTTACAATTATTCTTTATTGAGATTATTCCACCCAGGTGATGTTGGTTGTCTGGTAGCTCTTCCTCAGACAGTAATCTCAATAAATAATAACTTTGGAGCATGATCCAATGTGCGGACACTATTCTATGTTGATGTTTGTTTCTGCCCATAGCACCTGGCATTTATAACTTTGGATGTGAGTGCTTCATTTACTTGTTTGCTGTATTTACTAATTACTTACAGTATATTGGTAATATAATAGTTTTAATATTTGTATTAGCAATTATTTTTGGTCACATAGATACATGTATATTGTGGGCTTGTATGGTTGACATGCTGTATCCATGAATTGCATTATTAGTTTGATTTTAACCTAAAAAATATCAACCCTTGCATAATGTATACCAGTGGTTCTTAGAGTGAACAGGCTTCCTTGAGGGGATTCCAATTGTATCCATATTGGTCTGTATAGGTGAGCACAGCCAGCAACAAAGCTGCTTTGCAAACCAATCATGTCCACCCGAATATGAAGAACTACCCTGTTTAACTCTCTAATTATTTCCTCCCAAAACAGAAGAAAAAGCAAGAAAAACCTTCATCCTCATGGCTTGTCAAAAGTGTTGTCGTCTGCTGTTTCACTTTTGCTGCTATAAAGGCTGTGAATTGAATAGAAAAGAACAGTCGATAGTAACTCGCTTCATGTACGCTCTCTACTTCCTGATGGTCACCGTCGTCTGCGTGGTCATGATGTCCGTGACTGTGGAAACGGCCATGAAGGATATTCCCGACTACAGTAAAATGTGTGAGCAGTTGTCTGCAGGAGAAAACTGTAAGACTCTGGTCGGATACTCTGCTGTGTACAAGGTGTGTTTTGGGATGGCCTGTTTCTTCCTGTTCTGCTGTATCTTCACCCTCGGGAACAAGACCAGCACAGGATGCAGAGCTGCTGTCCACAATGGTTTCTGGTTGCCGAAGTTCATTGCTCTGGCGTTGTGCTGCACTGGAAGCTTCTTCCTCCCCAATGAGGAAACCTTTATGGAAGTGTGGCGCTACGTTGGAACCGTGGGTAGTACTTTCTTCCTCCTCATTCAGATCATGTTACTGGTGGAGTTCGCTCACAGGTGGGAAACAAAATGGATTTCTAGAGTTGGAAAGGACTGGGGGTGGACGGCAGCTTATGGATTTGTTACATTTTTGTTGATCATCATTGCCGTGGGAGCTGTCGTGTTCATGGCTATAGTCTACACCAATCCTGAGCCCTGTCTGCAAAACAAAGTTTTCCTGGCACTCAACATCATTCTCTGCCTGGCTGTGTGGTTCTTTGCCATCTACGTCGACAAACCGACTAATCAACCCATCCCAGGTCTTTTGCAGACAGGAATAATCAGTGTGTACGTCATGTTTCTGACCGTCTCAGCTTTCTCCAGCAAACCCAAGGTAGTGATTAACATAGAAGGGACCAACATGACAAACATGACCAACATGACTGTGTGTGGGTTCCCAGTAAACTCCAGCGTCGAGATCAATAAGAACATTATGATCTTTGTGGCAATTGTTATCCTCATCGGCTCTGTGCTGTACTCCAGTTTGACCTCTTCCACTAACAGTAGTTTAGCAGCTCTGATGGGGCCTTGGGACAGTGGAACAGAGCCTGGGGGAGCTGATGATGAGAGAGACGACGATCCCATTTACAGCTACTCTTACTTCCACTTCATGTTCTTCCTGGGATCTCTCTATGGCATGATGACCATCACCAACTGGTTCCACTATGAGAACCATAAGATAGAGAAACTTGAGGAAGGGAGCTTGGCTGTGTTCTGGATGAAGATGATATCCTGCTGGGTTTGCCTCCTCGTCTACTACGTGAAACTAACCCTAACACCTCGAGATGAAGTTACCAGTGACCAGCTAACAGTGACGCAGAGAATGAAATTACAGCAGGATGGGTTGGCATCGTATATGTAGTAAACAGCAGCAGGCCTCATTATGATAGGTTAATAACTCATGTTTAACATACATTATAGTCTGGTGTTTGTTTGTCTTGTTTTGTCTTCTTGATGTTATGTCTTTAAAAAAAACTGATAAAAACTAATACTTTATTTTAAATAAAGTAAACAGCAGTAGGAGACTGGATGTAGTTTAATAATGCTAAGGCTACAGAGTTAGTTCAGGCTGCTGCTGCTCTGCTACTGCTTTATGCTCTATATGTATTTTCACTGCCACCGCAGGGGTCTAGCTATTTCATTACCCGTTTTATATATTTGGCATCTATTTGACATTTTCATATAATAATATTTGTATAATTATAGGGAATTAATTGAGACATAGCCTTGACCAAAATAGATATACTTATGCTTATAGATATGTACTGTATGCTCAATAGATTTATGCTCAATAAATACATGTATTTCAATCCAAGACTCAAATGTGTAGTTAACTTAGTTTAACACAGGTGCACTTTTGAGATATCAATCTAGATCACTTACATATTGTGTTTGCAGCAGAGATGTCCACGAGTCTCTGTGCTCGAGTCCGAGTCGAGTCTTTGGCCTCGAGTCCGAGTCAAGTCTCGAGTGTTTGAGGGTCGAGTCTGAGTCGAGTCTCTCGCCACGAGTCCAAGTCTTTTAAATCTCTTCTTTCTTTTTTTTTAAATAAGGTGTTTTTTTGCAGGGGTTATTTATTTATACGATGTAGCCTAAGGCTGAAAACAGTAATGATGGTCCACAAACCCAACCCGAAAATGAAAAAATGCACAGAATGAATGTTTATCAAAATAGTAGGATACATTAATTTAGCAAGCAGCATTAGTAAGCACAGGCTCACACATAGCCTGACCAAGGCTACTGCTGCTAGTTAGTCTACATATGTTTTATTAAGGAAGATTGACATGTCAAAGTGTTTGGGTATAGGCCTAGATCTAGTGCGCACTGCTGTGCGTAACAAGCTGTACTGCTGCGCGTAACGAGAACGCTCCTACAGCCATGGACATCCCCCGACCGACCCCCCGGGCCGGGCCGGGCGGTACACAGTCACATACAGTAGCATATGGCTATAAGTTGGCCAGTTTCAGGAAAGGCACTATGTACTCAGGTTGGCTGTTATTGTCTCTGCCAGGCCGAAAGGCATGGCGAGAGAGTATGTTTTGCCCCCTGTCCGTCCGTCCGTCCGTCCGTCCGTGTGTCCGTCATTCTGTCTGTGGACAGCTAATCTCCGGCACCGTTGGCTTGCTCGCAGTGAAACTGTGCACACACACTCCCTGGATGCCACAGCAGAACCTCTGCCCCAAATTTTTCACATGGGCCTTTTATAGCGCCACCAGGAGGCCGATTTGTGCAAAACATATTTTTTGACAGTACTCCTACAGATTTTGTCCAAAAATCCCGTAAATCGGTACACAGTATCTCTGTAGTCATTAAACAAAATGTGTCTTTCGGATTTTTCATATTCCATCCTGATTGGCTAAAAATGGCTTCCAAAGTTTGCAGGAGTGCTCCGTTTTCAACAAAATGCCTCAAATCATGAACACAGCATGCAATTTCCTTGAAATTTTGCACGCATATTTCCCCTATGCCGAGGAAGAAATGCCACTTGAAAATGTTCAAAGGCCTCATGGTGGAGCTATAACAGGCCGATTCGTGTTTTTACCTATAACTGCACCAATCTGTGTAAAACTTTGTAAGCGCACTCCCTAGAGGTCAAGGAAAAACCTTTGCCCTGCATTTTTCACATCTGCCTTTTATAGCGCCACCAGGAGACCGACTTATGTAAAACAACATTTTTTATATTACTCCTTCCGATTTTATCCAAATTTCACGCAAATCGGTACACATGATCTCTATAGTCATGTGATCAAGACGGGTGTGTTTTATTTTTCATATTCCATCCCGATTGGCTAAGATTGACATCTAAAGTTTGCAGTAGTGGCTTGTTTTTGAACAAAATGCCACAAATCATTCTTTTCACGCACATTCACACTATGTTGAGGAGCAAATGCCACCCTTTTAACATTGGCCTGTTATACTGCCACCAGCAGGTCTAATTTAGCAAAACAATTTTTTTGATCAAATGCCTCAAATCATGAATGCAGTGTCGGATTGCCGTGCAAGGCCTAAGAAGAAATGGCACCCTTTTCACATTGGCCTATTATAGCGCCACCAGGAGGCCACAATAACCTACCTGACCTGGCGGAGACCTGTGCTCCGAGGAGCACTTTTTCTAGTTGTTAGTGTTTCATTTCCACCATTCTAATGGATTCCAGGGGTGTGTAAACATCTCTTAGTAAGTAGGCTAGCTCCAGTTTCCTCTGAAGTGACGCAGTTATGTTAAGTTAAGTATTGTCCCTGTTCGCAAAGTGCAACTTCTTCATCATCAACCTTTGTTCAATAATCCCGAACAGAGCTACAATATTGTGACAACTGCCAGCTATAATCTAGTAGGCTACTGTAAGTTTACATCAATCTCAAACCCAGATACATTGCTACGACGCGTAATGATGTATTAATCATATATACATAAATATTGTTTAGGCATAAGTTCTTAAATATGGTAGAGCCCAGCCAAGACCCGCCCCCCTCATATTACAGTTGATAAATTATATTAACACATTTCACATTATGAAAGAGTAATAATAACTTCCATGTGAAAGGCCTATTTCTGTAGTTCTGCTGAAACTCATCGGACTCAAAGAGCAGTAAAATGGTCTCAGTTCATCCATAATGTGATCATTAACAGGTGATCTGTTCAATGCCAGACAACCAGTGACCATTAACACCTTTAATCTCTGCATTTTAATGTATTGTCTATAATGAAGTATCATCATCATTTAGCCCAGTGGTTCTCAAACCCTTTCATTCCAAGGATCCCCATAACTCTGAACCAAATGGACCCTTAAGAGTCCATCTGGTTCCATTTGTGCCACACTCTCAAGGACTTTCATTTAACTTAAAAAAAAAAAACCTGATGTCTCGGTAGACGTGATTGAAATCTCGAGATTTTTGTCTAGCGAGACTTTTTTTTTTTCTTTTTTTTTTGCATAGTGTTCTGTCACTATGAACATCAGACCTCACAAAAAAAAAAACATTAAAAAAGCTATTAAAATACACAATCTCGCGCAAGGCCTATTGGCGCACGTTTTAAGCAGTGGCGGACCCGGGATGGAGTTACGATTTTCTTTCTACCGTACATCCTAACATATGAATCATATCATAACATCATAGAAAAGGTAAGAGAACCGTGGTCCAAAATTTTCGTTTAATGACCAGGAGACAAGAGGAGAGCAAAACATTGAAAGTCAAAGTAGGAGGCCTGAAAAAGCATCCATACCAGTGCTCTTCAACTAAGGACATGTACACGTAAGGGTCAATGACCAAAAATGCAAGCAGACACATGCAAACTCGGAACCTACAAGCAAACATTAATCATTCTAATAATATCGCAACGTGCACACTGCAAGCATTTTTTCATACTCAACTGAGCATAAGCGTCATTTATTAGTGTGGCTTGAGTCGCCTAAACATGTCCAGATGTCTGTATTTTGTTGTTTCAAAATGCTAAGATATTTATATTTGTATTAGATTG
Organism: Gymnoscopelus braueri; assembly: GCF_963280865.1. Classification (NCBI taxonomy): domain Eukaryota; kingdom Metazoa; phylum Chordata; class Actinopteri; order Myctophiformes; family Myctophidae; genus Gymnoscopelus; species Gymnoscopelus braueri. The sequence goes on from NC_137617.1 coordinate 46,852,482, forward strand.
CGAGTGAGTGGTAAATAAATAGCTAAATGTGAATTCAAAATGTCTCTTTTATCGTTTAGTTTCATAAATAAGCAGTGATTAAAGAGGCTGCTAGTTAAACTAGCGTGGAGATATATCTCAAAGATGCCGAGACCTGCCTCTCTGTATGTTATTTTAGTGGTGATGGTGACAATTCAATTCAATTCAATTCAAAGGGCTTTATTGGCATGAGAAAACATACGTTTACATTGCCAAAGCAGAAAGCACGATACAACAATACAGCAATACAGCAATACAATCAAAACAAAAAATATGTACATTTGAAAGTCAGAATCTTCAATAGATCAATTTCTATGTACCAAGATCACTGGGTGCACTGCAGGTATAGTGCAGGAATATACACAATGATTAGTCTTTAGGGTGGTTGTGTTCCGTTTGATATCCTTCTCCTATCACAGCAACTCACAAATCTTGCTGCTGTGTTTGCACATTGTTGTACTTCGCCCAGCAGATATGGGAGTTATTTGTCATTGGTCATGTTTTCAAAATCTCCGTGTGTGGTTGTAATCTGTGGGAAGTATGTGTCTCTGATGTCTTGGTACAATGGACAGACGGTTAGGAAGTGTAGCTCGGTTTCCACTTCATTTTGTGTGCAGTGGGTGCATTCACCACAATTCACCACTAGGTGGTGGAATAAACCTACCCACGACAGATCATTTCACATACCTAGGCAGCGTTGTCAGTGCAGACAGAGACATCACAAGCAGACTCAGCAAGGCCAGAAACACTTTACAGAGGCTTAACAACGTCTGGAAGTCGGCCCAGTATATAGCACCAACACCAAGCTGAGACTGTACCAGAGCTGCGTCCTGTCTACCCTGCTATATGGTTCTGAATGTTGGAGAAAGAAAGAAAATGATCTCCACGAACTGTCAACGTTCCACACCAAAAGCCTACGGAAAATCCAGTAATCCAATAACAATAGTATATAGAAATACATTATTTGACAGACAGGGAGCCAGTAAAGATCTAAGAACTGGACTGATACGGTCTACTCCTAGCCTGGTTCCAGACCATAGGCCCCGCCCACTCTCTGAGTGGACGGACTGCCTCTTGGTCCGGTGTTGTAAATGTGAACATAGGATTTATTCGGTGCAAAATGTATTGTCCAATGAGAGTCGGAGGTGGGGGTGGGGATCACTTAGGATTGGTTTAGGGAAATTCTAATCCCCTCCCCCTTGTAATCACTTACACTGGAGCCAATGTCAGACTGATAATCAGGTTAGTCTACTCCCCTTTCTTGGTAGGACTCAATCAACAACAGCTTTTTGTTACATTAGTACAGTGGTTCTCAACCAGTGGTCCTTGGGGGGGGTTACCAGGGGGTCCCCAGCGAAATTAGTTAACATAGCGTCAGAATAATTTTAACCACTTAGCTTTGGCTATTCAAAAATTGCAGACAAGCTCACAGCGCGGCACAGAGTGCTCGGGTGTTGCTCGGGTGTTGCGCTCTGAAAATAGCCGATCTACAAGCTCACAACGCGTCGTGCAGCGACACGTTGTGAGCTTGTAGATCTGCTATTTTCAGCATGTAACAAGTGTAAAATCCTCCATTACAACGCCATCAAGGCACCGCCAAAATACATTTTAGTCGACTAAATCAACTGTAGATTTAGATTTAGATTTGGACTTAAACTAAAACATTTCTGATGACTAAAATATGACTATAACTAAATGGATTTTTTTTCAAAAGACTATGACTAAAACTAAATCAAAATTTGAGCAATGAGCAATGGTCACCGAGTTATGGCCATTTGAAGTAAACATCGCTGTGACATTTGAAGTAAACACCGCCCATATCTGTGCAGTTTAGGTTTTTTAGTGTGACTATTCTCATGGCAGACCCCTGGACAGTGTATGTGCCCAGTTTGGTGCATATTGGAGCAACAGTGTGCCTGTTTGTTTGTTTGATTGATTGATTGATTGATTGAATACTTTATTTAGAAATGTGCATGCAGAGAAAAAGCACATGGAAGTACAGTGTACAATACAAGGTCAACTAAAATGGGTTCGCCCAGGGAAAG
>NC_137617.1:46855901-46926704 GCF_963280865.1 Gymnoscopelus braueri
CCTCTGCGACCCGCGGTCCCGGAGCGGCGGCCGTTTTTCGGTGAGCTTGTACCGTATGTCAGCTGTTCTCTGCACGCAATACACACCCTTCACGTCAGTTTGTGGGTTTTACTTCATCATGTTAATCAATGATGGACATAACTATCTCCGATTTGTCAAAAAACCTACTAACTGGGTAAAGTGATGATAATATAATGACACATGCAAGTATCTGACAATGTGTAAAGTCACCATACCAACTTATTGTGTATAAGTATTGTTTAGATTTTTGTTTCCTGAAAAGTTCATATTTTGGACATTGTTTTCTGCCAGACAGCAGAGATATGGTTAAAACAATAATGTAACTTACCCGTGATGAAGAGGAGGAGGAGGAAGCCAAGCAGACACATCATCTCATCAAGTACGTGTGGTAGATTATGGGAACAGAGCTGCAGCGGAGAGCCTCTGGGCGTGTGTGTGTGTGTGTGTGTGTGTGTGTGCGTGTGTGTGTGTGTGTGTGTGTGTGTGTTATTAATGAAAGATCCCTCCCACAAACCTCTTCCAAGCCGTGGTTATTCACCACGGCTTGGAGGGACAGTATGTGGTGGAAGAAGTACTCTGATTTTTCTTTTCTTTTTTTTTTAGCAGCACCACAATGTAGAAATGACAGTAAATGTCCTGCATTAAAAGTATTGGCATCAAAATGTACTTAAAAGTACCGAACGCGTCGCATCGCGACGCGTTGTGAGCTTGTAGATCTGCTATTTTCAAACATTTTAGTACTTTTACTTTTGGTACTTTAAGTATATTTTGATGCCAATACTTTTGTACTTTTACTCAAATAAATGTTTTAACACAGGCCTTTTAATTGTAACAGAGTACTTCTACATTATGGTATTGATACTTTTACTTAAAAAAGTGTCAGTAAGCCTACTTTTTCCACCACTGAGTGAGAGAGTGTGCGTGTGTGCTTGTGTGTGTGCTTGTGTGTGTGCTTGTGTGTGTGTGTGTGTGTGTGTGTGTGTGTGTGTGTGTGTGTGTGTGTGTGTGTGTGTGTGCGTGTGCGTGCTACGTGCATGCGTACATGCATGTTTGGGTTTGTGTATATGAAGAGTCCTTTGGAAGGACACATTTTGCTAATTATACGTCTCATTTCGTAAAAAGTTGTGTAAAATACAAGTTCTGGGAATTCATTTCATTTGTGGGGAAGCTTGATCAAGTTAAAAGATGCATTTGATGTGTTTGTGTCTCCATTTAAAACCTACTCAGCTATCAGGTTACATTACATCTATGGACAAACATCCACCAAAGTAGTGTTAGTATTATGCAGTGCAAATGCATCCACTACACCTACTACATTGACCATGGTAGTTGCAACGGCTCAGTTTTAACGTCATGCACACAAACAAACACACACACACAGAGACACACACACACACACACACACACACGCACGCACACACACACGCACATGCGTTGAACTCTGAGTATGACTTGCTGAACTCTGGTAGGAGATATTGCATCCCTAGTTTAAGCATTAATTTTGTTTGTCCCTCTTTCAATTAAATTGATGAAAGGACTCTCATCTGAGGACAGATGGAACAACAGGAGGCTGTGAAACAGTATGCTTGGTGTGTGTGTGTCTGTGTGTGTGTGTCTGTGTCTGTGTCTGTGTCTGTGTGTGTGTGTGTGTGTGTGTGTGTGTGTGTGTGTGTGTGTGTGTGTGTGTGTGTGTGTGTGTGTGTGTGTGTGTGTGTGTGTCTGTGTCTGTGTCTGTGTCTGTGTCTGTGTCTGTGTCTGTGTGTGTGTGTGTGTGTGTGTGTGTGTGTCTGTGTGTCTGTGTGTATGTGAGCGTGCGTGAACGAGGAGAGGAGAGGAAGAGCGAGGAGAGACAATGTCCTTGTGGCAGATATCTCCGCCTCCATCACGAGCGGATCAATAGTAAGTCTCCAATTTACTGTCACAACTCAATGGATTACCACACTACACACACGCACACACACGCACACGCACGCGCACGCGCACGCGCACACGCACACGCACACGCACACGCACATGCACACGCACACGCACACGCACACACTGAGGTTTGTATTACTACACTTGTGAGGACATCAACATTTTAGTACACCAATTTTATGAAAGCATTTTTGACCGTAAACATAAATTCTAAAAACAGAGAAACAAATCAAGAGAAAATTTATATTATTATCGACCAATCTATGTTCAATCAACACACTCCACTCAACAATAAGTGAATAACAAGCAATACACAGTAGTAATAATGAAAACAAGTGAATCACAAACACTGAGACAATGATAACAATGATATGCAGCAGATGTGCTTATTGCTTGGCTCCTCTGTCCACTTCTCTCTTTATGTCTCTCTCTCCCTCCCTCCATTCACTCTCTGAGTTAAATTAACACCAAGGTTTTTACTGTGTACAGTATGTCTGATGTCTATTAGTATAGAGAGTAGGCCACTAGGGGGCGCCAGGAGGCAATTGGAAAGGAAAGGAAAGATTTACATCATATAATGGTGTTTCAATTCAGAGACCTCTCTCAAGAGTGGAGGCAAGATAAAGCAGTGGTAAAAACCCATGATTACACAGGCTACACATTCTAAGTGGGGGTTCAGATTTCAGCAAATATTAGCTTATTACATTATACTCACTGTCAGGGCGTCATGGAGGCTGAACAGTCAATATGACACGAGTGAAGCATATAGTGGATGTCGGTCAGAAACAGTGGTGGAAAAAGTACTCAAATTCTTTACTTAAGTAAAAGTACCAATACTGCAATGTAGAAATACTCTGTTACAAGTAAAAGTCCAGAATTCAAAATTCACTTGAGTAAAAGTACAAAAGTATTGGCATCAAAATGTACTTAAAGTACCAAAAGTAAAAGTACTAAAATATTTGAAAATAGCAGATCTACAAGCTCACAACGCGTCGCGATGCGACGCGTTGTGAGCTTGTAGATCGGCTATTTTCAAATAGCCTAGGTATAATATAGGGCTAAAGTGGTTAACGTATGTTTCATAATAATCATAATTTCTATCTGAAAAGTAACTAGTAACTCAAGTTTTCAAATAATTTTAGTGGAGTAAAAGTACAATATTTGCCTCTGAGATGTAGTGGAGTAGAAGTAAAAGTATTGGAAATTAGAAATACTCAAGTACAGTACAAATACCTCAAAATTCTACTTAAGTACAGTACTTAAGTAAATGTACTTAGTTACTTTACACCACTGGTCAGAAACCTTGTATCTTTTTTTGTAAATGAACGCCCTCCTTCATCATATAACAGTGTGTCACACTGTTATATGATTGAGGAGTAGCACGAAGGCCCTACGTCTTCCCGGTGGAGGCTCCTCACTGGCAGGTGCGTCAGGATACAGCAGTGACGACACAGAAATGTGTGTGGGGAGGAATTAATTGGCATAACGACTAAAAAAGGGGGTAAAACATATTTGGCTACTAAAATACTACATTTAAAGTAAAACAATAAAAATAAAACCATAGCCATTCTACAAGCTTGCAAATGTCGGCTATTCTTTTTATTTTTTATAGATTTGTTTTGTCTTTTTTTCTTATTTTTTTTACGTCAACGTGGTTAAAGGACGGCTCCACCCATTTTCAACCTATCTTCATATAATAGGTCCTCACTAATGCTCATGCTCAATGGTAAAAAAAAAAATCTGCTCGGTCTGTGTCTCAGAGGAGGGCTGTGGACAGTTCAGAATCCCGTCTACCAGTGACATCATCGATGGGGAATCCAAGCTAATAGAAACGGCAGGCTTTCTATTCCTGGAAAGTTGCAACGCGATAATAGAAGCCATTGTTCTCGCGTTAATAAAAGTCTAAATAAAAAATGTGAAATCTTTTTGGGGAAAAAAATCCTGCCTAACGATGATGTCACTGGTAGACGGGTTTCTGGACTGTCCACAGCCCTCCTATGAGACACAGACTGAGTAGAAGAAAATGGTACCATTTTATCATGAGCATTAGTGAGGTCCTTTAAGTGTAAGTGTGTCCGTGGGTTTTATAAATATTTACCAATGAAAAGTATTAAAAGAACTTGTGACTAAATATATTGGATCCATTGGAAAAAAAGGTATTTTTTTCTATTTCCTGAAGAGTTTTGGAGATAAGAGGTTTACACCCGACAGTGACAATCATTTTTCCTCTCCTGTCTCTCTCCCAGCTGTCTAAATAAATCAACATTTAAATATAAATGAATATAGCACTGAGCGCACTGGCCAATACAAACTAATACGTGAGTGCGCTCCCTGTGCGCATATCCGGACACACCCAAAACTTAGACAATATATTTTCGAAAATAGTTGATCTACAAGCTCACAACGCGTCGCACCACGACGCGTTGTGAGTTTGTAAATCGGCTATATTCAAACAGATACGCAAATCGCTGATTGATTGTGTTGTGTTGTGTGATGTCAGACATTTGTGTGATGTCAGACGAGACATCTGGCCAGCCTATATAAGTTATTGAAGTTTGTTTTTAGACGGTGACATTATCTGAGGACCAGAGAGCAGAGGCAGTTTCGACAACTCAATAACTCGGAATATTCTAGCTCAGAAATGTTCCAAGAGATTGGATCACAGCTCGTGGAGGTCTACGGGCACGCCGTGGCAGGAATCGACCCGCGGATAAAGTCCTACCCGCTGATGGACAACCCGGCTCCAATGACCGCAATATTGCTGAGCTACCTGTTCGTTGTCCTGGACCTCGGGCCTCGCCTCATGGCAAACCGCAAGCCCTTCCAACTCAAGGGAGCCATGATGGTCTACAATTTCGCCCAGGTGGCATTGTCGTCGTTCATCGTGTACGAGTTCCTCATGTCCGGCTGGCTCACGACGTACACGTGGAGGTGTGACGCCGTGGACACCTCCGGCAGCCCGGAAGCGCTGCGAATGGTCCGGGTGGCTTGGCTCTTCTGGTTCTCCAAAATCGTCGAGCTCACGGACACGCTCTTCTTCGTGCTGAGGAAGAAGCCACAGCAGACCACCTTCCTGCACGTCTTCCACCACTCCTTCGTGCCCTGGACCTGGTGGTGGGGGGTGGGCTACTCTCCCGGTGGCATGGGGTCCTTCCACGCCATGGTCAACTCCCTCGTCCACGTCGTCATGTACTCCTACTACGGCCTCTCGGCCGCCGGGCCGCGCTTCCGGAGGTTCCTCCGGTGGAAGAAGTACCTGACCGGCCTCCAGATGGTCCAGTTCGTGCTGATATCCCTCCACGTCACCCAGTACTACTTCATGGAGAGCTGCGACTACCAGTTCCCCGTCATCGTCCACCTCATCTGGGTGTACGGCACCTTCTTCTTCGCGCTCTTCTCCAACTTCTGGGTCCGGGCGTACATGAAGGGCGAGCGGCTGCCCAAGCGGGACGCTGAGGCCGCCCCGGACGGCCGTGCTGCGGCGCTCACAGATGATGGTGACGTTAGCGGCAGCGGCTCTTCTCACCAGGAGAACGGTAGCTCCTGGCGCTCGTGGAGCAAAAAGAAGGACTAGGAAATGTGCAGCACTGGTTCTCAACACAGGTGGGTCCGGAGGGACCCTCAGGGTGCGGTCCCACTTGCACTTTTATTTTACCTCTGGGGCGGAATCTGCCAATGCTTTGTCAATGCAAATGCGTGGATTCATGGAAAAAAATCGCAATAATCCATGCATTTGCATTGACAAAGCATTGGCACATTCCGCCCCAGAGGTAAAATAAAAGTGCGGCGGGACCGCGCCCTAAAGGTGCGTTCCCACCAAAATATTAATTTTTTTTCGAGCGTTGCGATTTACATACAAAGTCAATGCAAAGACCCAACTTGGCGCGGCGTTGCATCGAGTTGTGCGAACGATGCGTCCTGTGAGCTTGTAGATCGGCTATTTCTGGTGAAGTGATTTGGTGTAGATGAGAAAAGTGGTCAAAGTACAGTTGTAACTCAAATCCAGCTCTCTAAGACTACAGGGGTTTAAGTGGTTAAATTGCCATTATTACCACAACCATCCCTGAAGGGAGAGGTACTGTACATCATACAAAATGAAAAATAAAAACCTCATAAAAGATATTAAACTAATAAGATATTATTCTGGGCCTAAACCTAACCTTAACCTCACAAAATATGCCTAAAGCTAACCTTAATCCCACAAACTATGCTGAGAGAGAGAAGAAGAAAAGTGGAACAGTGGTGGGATTGGAAGACAGGAGGTTGAGATGTTTGGCCAAGTATTACTACCAGATAAGCTAAGCCACTGAGGGAACTGTCCATCCTCTTGTTTCAAGTAGTATTTGAAGCTCCAATGCGTACCTTTTAGCTTTTGTAGTCCTATTGTGACGCATTGGGGAGGGAAAATGACAGAGTGGCAATAATTGACGCCTATTAGAATGTGTTGGTTGAGCACACTGGCCACGTGGTGAAAACGCCACAGGTAGGGCTGCAACTATCGATTATCTCCTAAGATATTATTCTATTGATTACTTTCTTCATTTATAGAGATAATCGAGAAGCACATTTTGGATAGTTTTTTTTAATATACCAATGAATCAATGTAAACAAATCAAAGCTTTTTTTTGTTTTTATATAATTGATCGCTTAAAGGTAGGGTAAGTGATTTTCTTTGGCTAAAATTAGTGTTAAATAGCTCTATATTCTGATGGTACTCGTTGCTCTAAAGTGTTTGTTCAGTAACAGGAGTCTCCATGTCTCTCCAGCTCTTTATTAAACATAGAATTTATTTTCAGATCAGGATACCAATTTTATCCAATCAGGATAGAGAACTCAGTCAGGATACAGATTAAACAAGTGAAATTGGAGGTGGTTGCACAAAGAAATGAGCAGACACAATTGGAACTGGATCACTATCAAAATGAAGCTGATAAATGGTACTCTCTCCTGATTGGCTGAAATGTTGTCACCTACTGTACCTGAAAATGTATTTTCTGTTTATTAAAGAGCTGGAGACACGGGGAGACTCCTGTTACTGGACAAACACTCTATAGCAATGATTACGATCAGAATATAGAGCTTTAACCTTAACATAAAGCTTTTTGTTTTAACCCAAAAGTATCACTTCCCCTACCTTTAAGCCATATGCAATACTTCGTACAACAGTGTCACACAAAACGTGTGTGTGTGTGTGTGTGTGTGTGTGTGTGTGTGTGTGTGTGTGTGTGTGTGTGTGTGTGCAAGCGTGTGTGTGTGTGCAAGGGTGTGTGTGTTTGTGTGCGCGCAAGCGTGTGTGTGTGTGTGTGTGTGTGTGTGTGCAGGACAAGCACAACAGGATGTTTAAAGATGTAACATCACCCAGGGACATTCCTGAGCAGGCAAACAGGAAGACATTCTGTCTGCCATGCAGTACCACCCTGTGTTGGAATGTTAACTGACACTAATAACATCAACATTATGACTATAACAATATTATACTACTACTACTACTTAAAGGGATATTTCACTTTCAAAAAAACGTTTGGTAATTTTATCATCTACTCAGGCCTTTGGGAACCCCCCAGACAGTTTTTAAGTTGCTTGATTAATTATTTAGATATTTGATATTCATTTTATCAGACACGCCCCCTTCCTATACAAACCCATTGTAACTTCAAACTCCATTTTAACCATGTTAGATTCATCAAAAACACCCGTCCTTGGTTCTGGTGACTCACCCTGCCCTCCTAATGCGTGAGGGGCCGTGTTTTTCCGATTAGTTTTTTCATTTATTTTATTTAAATCTTTTACTGTATTTTATTTTTTTCATTTTCCAAAACAAATATTAAAAATAAATGAAAAAATTAATTGAAAAAACACGGCCCCCTCACGCATTAGGAGGGCAGGATGAGTCACCAGAACCAAGGACGGGTGTTTTTGATGAATCTAACATGGTTAAAATGAAGTTTGAAGTTACAATGGGTTTGTATAGGAAGGGGGCGTGTCTGATAAAATGAATATCAAATATCTAAATAATGAATCAAGCAACTTAAAAACTGTCTGGGGGGCTCACAAAGGCCTGAGTAGATGATAATATGACCAAAAGTTTTTTTGAAAGTGATATATCCCTTTAACGATGAAGCTGGCACAAAAACTAATTTCACCCACTGTTTTACACCTGTAAACCTATACCTAGTAGTAGTTGTAGTACTAAAATGTAATAGATGTATGTGTGGACCTTTTTGGTTACTGTCAGAGCTTGGTTGTGACAGCGGGTACATCAGCCAGTGTGAGTGTGTGCGTGCATGTGCATGTGCATGTGCATGTGCGTGTGCGTGTGCGTGTGCGTGTGCGTGTGCGTGTGCGCGTGCGTGCTTGCGTGTGTGCGTTCGTGTGTCCACATCCACTGTCTAGAATACATTGAATTTAGCAGATGACAGCAATTTTGTGTCAGTCAGTGGTGGAGCCATTTAAACTCCTGGGGATCACCAACACGCTGAAGGATATCACGCTATCGGTTTATCCGATATATATCAGCCATTACTTGACTTTTTTGACAACATCGGTAGGCTATTGGCAATTAGCCGATGTGTCCCAATGTCTTGAAATGTATAGCCTATCTACAAAATACAAGTCTTAGTTGTTAAATATTGTCACTGTCGGGTAGAAACGTTTCAAATTTGTATGTTTTTTATAGATCTATTGACTATTTTCACTATTTTAAATCGTTTTTTTAAATAATAATGAAAAAATGAATCGTTTTGGACAAGTTTTCCACCCGACAACAACGATGTATAGCAACACGATAAAAATATATATAATAATTTGAATAATAAATAAAAGTAGTTTCAGAATTATTTTTTTTAGAATCGGCCTCAGGTCTTAATGGGTTAAAGCATGAATGATAATAATCGTCGGCACACTGAAGATAAGACACTGGAATGATGCGGACCCTGAAGTGCTGATCACATCCAGCCCCTTCTTACTGTCTGAAATGTGACGACAAGTTTGTACTCGTCTGTATGTGGTCCCATTCTGTCCACAGATCTATGTATAATCTGCTCTGACATGGATCTGTACTGACAAGAACACATGGTAGCAGGTCTTGGTGGCTAATAGGTCAGTAGGTTCTCAACCCTTTTCTTGGCTCAGGGCCCACTTATCAGTAAATCTGATCACTTAACACGGCAGCCAGAAGGCCGTTTAGAAAGGCCATTATTAACCCATTTAAACCTGGAAAGCATCTGTCATTTTAAGATTTATTTGGCTATTCAAAAAATAACAGATATACAAGCTCATAGCGTGGCACCGAGTGCCACGCTATGAGCTTGTATATCTGCTATTTTTTTTTTAAAAAAACATTATTTTGTGCAAATCTTTGAATATTATATTTTACAAATGTCTTCTAAATCCTAACCGTTAAAAAAAAAAAAAAACACTTATGTTGCAATAATATCAGTGGTTCTCAGACTTTTTCATGTCTAGGACCCCCAAAATGATATGTATTTGGGGGGTCCGCGGGGACCCCCATCTCAAAATATTTAGTTCTAGGGACCCCCCCAAGAAGCAAAGGTTAAACTGATCAATAATCTAAGGATAGTTTATTTAGTGTATTTGTCAAGGCTGATCTGTAGTGTGAGGGGTTCAAAGATCCCATCTTAAAATTCAAGATCTGCTCACATTGTTTTGCTTTGACTAGGCCAGGGGTCTTCAACGTTTTCAGGCCAAGGACCCCCTAGCTGAGAGAGAGATGAAGCAGGGACCCCCTCTATATCGTATAAAATTGTGTTTCATATTAAAAAAAAGTTTTACTTGGTCTGCACTTTTTTCCCTCTACACCTAAACCTCTTTGCCAAAAATAGCCGATCTACAAGTTCACTGCGAGACGCAGCGCGAGGCGTTGTGAACTTGTAGATCTGCTATTTTTGGCTAATGTTTTCCTCAGGAACCGGATGCTAGGGTTCAAGTGGTTAATGTAAGAAAAAAAACATATCACACAATGATTTGGCGGCCCCTCTGTAGTAACTCTGAGGACCCCCTAGGGGTCCCGGACCCCCTGTTGAATACCCCTGGTCCCTGGACTAGGCTATTTCTACATTTTAGGATGTCCGTGTGGCTCAGTTTCTGGTGAGCGGTGCCAGTCTTGCACTTACCACTGAGCCCATTAAGGCAGTGAGTGACCTTTGCTATGTTTATTATGCTATGATTAAAATGACTGATATGAATCCTGCCCTGCCCTCTCCTCTATCGTGAATCAGAGCTGGGACCAGAAACTGTTGATTTGTAAACACAGTAACACAGTTACGTGTCGGTTAGGAGGAACATACTCATCTCTCCCCCCACACACACACACACACACACACACACACACACACACACACACACACACACACACACACACACACACACACACACACACACACACACACACACACACACACACACACACACACACACACACACAGTCATGCTCACACAAGTTATAATGCTTGTTCATATCATGCTCCTGCTCATCTTCACAGGTAAGATATATTTATGACTAACATGTACTGAACATGTTAATTTATGTGTTGAATGTATTTATGCATGCTAAAACAATTTCCCAAATATAGTATTATGTTCTTTTTTTTATTAACCATCTTTGCATTTGTTTATTAACTGTGAATCTAAATTGTATGTCAGTGAAAACAGCTTTAACCACTCTTTATATCATTTATATACTTAGTAAACTTTGCCGGGGTGAGCTCTGTACTTTTCCACCTCAAATCTCTTTGCAGAAATTGCCGGACTATACGTAGATCGGCTATTTTAGCTGAATGTGCATCCCAGCAGAGGGATGCCAGGGTTCAAGTGGTTAATTAGTTATGAAGCTCCTGTCGTCAATGTGTTTTAGCTACAATAACAAAAACACTTCCAGTTTAACACATCAGGTGCCAGCATTTTTTCATAACAACTTACGTTGGGTGCCAGCATTCTCCCCATTGACTGCGCTTTGCTGTTTAAAGCTCTAGACTCCACGAGGAGCAAATCCATGTAAAAAAAAACATCCATTCATGTTGCGCGATGACCCTGGCTACAGCCTGGAACGATAACATTTCACTCGCGAGTTACAATGGGGGGGGATCGCGCATCGCGCATGACCGGTTTTCCCCACCGGAAACAGATTCGGAGATATAGGTGTTTTAAAGAAGGAAATAGACAGGAAGTGGATGGCAGCCATGTTTTTTTTTCCGGTGATCTATCTGGCCTATCCTTCTCAAGATCACAATGGGTACTCCCAGAGCTGCTCTAGCCCCGCCCGTGTGGAGAAAAACGAAAAAAACAAAAAGACATATTTCACGGTCTGGACCGTGTTCGGCACCGGACCGCTACTCTGCGCAAACACGGTTCAGACCGTGTTTGGCACCCGATGTGTTAACATGGTCTGCTTTGTTCAGAGGGAAACCTGTTCTTCATGAATTCCACCACGTTTTGGATAGTGTTTAACCACATGAATCATGAGCGTACTTTTTCTGGGTGGTGAACATTCTGCGAAAATAGCAGATCTACAAGCTCACGGTGGGCCCTAATGCGAGCCACATATTTAGTGTACTGTATCCTGTATAGAGGGGGAAAGGAAGGGACCTAGTATAGACCCCTGTGGCACTCCAATCAACTAAGTTTAAAACACAGCTGGATAGAAATGCATTCATTTTTTTCCCTTTCCTTTTTGGTTTATGCTGGCCTTGATTTTAATATTAATGTAAAGTGAAATAACTCACATATAGTAGTACTTCATTCCAACATCTTTCATATTCTTAGCATTCACATGTTCCGCTTCTAGTCAAAATGTAAAAAAAAAGGCTAAATTGTAGCCAGCTATCCACACTAAACCAAATATTCCTTGTGCCAGGCTCAGCTGATTCATTAACTGCAGCACCCATACCAACCGTGATGCCCACCCAGACCTCAGCCACTGAACTGATGCCAACTCAGACTCCACCCACTGACCTGATGCCAACCCAGACCGCACCCATACCAACCGTGATGCCAACTCAGACTCCACCCACTGACCTGATGCCAACCCAGACCTCACCCATACCAACTGTGATGCCAACCCAGAGCTCACCCACTGACCTGATGCCAACTGCAGGAGGAGGTGAATGACAAAAGGAAATTCATACAGTATATTTGGGGGGGAAAAAAAACAATCCTGTCCCTTTAATATGAAACATAAACACCCAGGACAAATACACAATATGAAAATGTGTCAATATTTCGCTTCAAACTACTATTATAGTTGATGAGTCATTTATACAGGTTGATGCCTTTATTTGTGGTGAAAGAAATGTACTCAACATAAACAAACATGACAAATATGCTCTTTTGTCCAGCTGTAGTGGAAAGGTCTGCAGCCCCTGTGCATGCCCCCCACCCAACCCATAGGCTTTACATAGTGGTGGACAGTGTGGCCCCCCTCCTGTAGTAGCCTATCAAAATGCTGCTGGGGGTCCCTGGAACAACAAATACATATCTAAAAACATTTTCTAAATCCTAACAGTATGTTGCTATGTCGGTGGTGCTCCAACTTTTCCATGTTAAGGACCCCCAAAATGATATGTATTTGGCCGTGGACCCCCATCTCAAAATATTTAATTCCAGTGACCCCCAGAAGCAAAGATTTGAGTTACAAATGCTTGCTTTAAACAATATATATTCAAAGATTTGCACGAATGTTCATGATTTTTCAAAAATAGCAGATCTACAAGCTCATAGCGTAGCACTCAAACGGGGTGGGCAGCAGTCCAATCATAGCGCCGCCTCTGCACCATGGTGATTGTAAAAGTTGTTTAGGTGGAAAGCGGTGGAAAGCATTGCTGAATTGTGTCACATGGGCTAGCGGAACGTGAGGCTGGGGTTCCTGCTATTGTTAGCTTGATATCGTCCTGGACCCCAGCCAGTGTTCTGCCAGCAGAGGCTTGTTTGAACAGTAATCAAGAGCACGGTCCGGATTACGTTATCAGATGCTGGGGTCAAGTGTTGGTGACCCTGGACGTGTGCCCCCATTGTCTTTATTAAAAACCATGAGGAACTACAGTGCCCACAACAGTCCCAAAATAAAGAGGCTTTAGGTGAACGGTCAATAAAAAAGTCAACAAACGAAAAAAGAAAACGTTGAACACATGATACATGCTGATTGGCTCATTCATACAAGTGGATGATTTGATTCGCTGTAAAAATCAACCTCGTTTCGGAAAAAAAAAAAGCTTTACCGTTGCGTGTTGATGTACTCGTGACACAAACATCAGTTCAAGTTCATTCATGTACATTAATCGCACTCTGTTAGTTGATGTAACCCCCCAGCAGGCAACTGCAAAGAAGAGGGCTCTTCTGTCAGGTGGCTTAGCGAAATTACCGTTACGAAGCGGATAAAAGCGGGATTTTTTTCATGAGGGTTCTTTGTGACCTACTCTTTGTGGCTGTAGTTACCGTGATTCTAGCCTAGGAGCCAAAAAAATATATATAATCGAATAAAACAAAATAATTTAAAAAAAACAGGCGACTCACTTTTTGGCCTATAACTTTTGAACCGTTTTCCCCCTCTTTTTCCCCTGGACCAAAGACAGAGTGTGTGCTGATTTGTGTGAGTTATGGACAAAATCTGAATGAGTAGTAGCAGAATTTGTATTTTGAAGCAAAAATTCAAAATCTTGAAAGGGGCGGGGCATTTATGTGAAGTTGTGTCATGATCCAAGGAATCCAGGGAAGGTTGGCATGACCTGGACGGTTCAAAAGCTATAGGCCAAAATGTGAATGGCCTGTTTTTTTATTTGATCAGTAGGTCCTAAAGGTCCTAAAGAAGCCTCATGCAAAATGTGGCGCTTGTATCCGCTTCGTAGCGGTAATGTTAAAAGACTAGCATTGAGCCACTGGACTAATAGGGAGTCTCTGTCTAATATATAATCATATCTGCCAACGCCAAAGCTCTTGCATAATGGCCTCTCAATGACCACAGCTAATGGATATTTGTCCCTACTGTGTGGTGCATGGATTTGAAGACTTTTTTAGGAGCTTTTAACAAATACTTCCTCTCATTCATGGCGGTTCTACTCTGTTTCTGCAGCTGGTGTTTCCTCTGAGAAGGGCTGTAGTTACCGTGATGTTTTAACCCACCTGGACTTCATAAACGACACTCTGCTGTACAAAGCAGCACGACCCGTTCTGCACCACAGAAGACCCACCCAGGTGAACTTGAACGTTGCCGTTGAAGCTATTCTAGGCGTGGTAAGTGATGAACGTCGTGTGCATCATGCTTTATGTGTTTTCTCACTGTTTTTATTTGCATTATCTGTGTATGCTATTTTCCATTATGAGCTGTGCTTGTTGGCTGGAACATTGTTTATGTTTATTCACAGGTTGAGAAAGAGCAGAAATTAATTTCACGCCTCTATATTCAAATGGTGAGTTCTGATTACATACGTATATATAACACAATATGAATGACTGTTTCATTGTACTGACCTGCTGGTGAAGTCAATGTGGATTACATTCATAGACTGTGTAAAAAGAATGGACACGCCATTGGTTTCTACAGACCGAAAATGAAGCCGATTGTTCAGCTGTGTGCAATCCGCCATCTTTCAATATCGCGTCATATCCTTTGCAACCGGAAATGAATGCTATTGGTTGGGTAGCTTGTCAATCAAGAGCGGGGGGCGGGGAATGAATGCTATTGGTTGTGTAGCTTGTCAATCAAATCATCCCGCCCCTCCTAGAGCATAACCTACTTTATCGTCAAGTTTAAAATAAATAGGACCATAGTTTACCAAAACGCATATCATGATGATTGAAGGGAGACTTTAAACTAGCGACTGGAAGCATATAGTATTTATGACAATTTTTATTAAGGGAAGAAAATCTAGTCTAAAGTTTGTCAAAAACCCATCCGCTTGCATTGAGATAAATTCTTTCTGACACCAGCAGGGGTAAAACAGCGAAACTACAGGCCACTCATATGAACTGTCTCTTCCGTATTGGCGTCTATGTAAAAAATCTCAGGCTGGCCCCTTGATTACATTACTCTTAATTATTATTTGGGGGTTCTGACCCATCTAATATTGGAGTTTCTGCATACCGACCACTAGGGGGCCAGCCCAACTTGTTTACAATGGTTTTTTTAGACCTTTATGCCTATACTTAACACCATGCTAGACATTTAAAGTGCACTAATCTTTATGAATTTCCTCCCAAGCTATGATTTTTGTTTGTACTTGTACTGCAGAAATGGATAAATGAGTTCATATCCTGGGATCCGTCCAAGTTCTGTGGAATTGAGCGTGTTTCTGTACCCAGTGAATGGCTGTGGAAACCTGATATCACCATCGATGAGAGGTGGGAATATGACATATGATGATATATGTTTATTATTCATCTTTCAGCATGATCACAGATGTTTAAAAAGACAGGTGCCTTTAAAAACAATGAATTATTTTGCTGATTTTTGCCCCTTGACTTTGCAATTGCCTATCTAAAAATCTAATAACCTAAAACACAAATCTAAAATCCACTATCTGATTGATTTGATTTGATTTTTTCTTTATTAAAGTGTCATGAAGGAAGCCCAGCCCATATGGACTTACAGGACACTAGCATTTCATTTGACAAACGATGAACCGACATAATAATTCAAAAACAATAAACAAACAACAAACTAAAACACTCAAGCTTCCTGCCCATGGCAGATTACATAAATACAACTTAAAATACAACATTGGGCCTGTTACCTCACATCTTAACAGAGGACCGGACAAGAACCTATTTGAAGAGATGAGATTGTCTTCTACTCCAGGCACTAGAAACAAAATGTGCCATCTTAAATACCTCATAATTAAACAACCACTCCAACTTCTGGCCATCATCTTGCCAGAATAGATCAGGTTTTTGTTTTTGCATTACATCAAATAAAGCAACCCTCAAATCGTCATACAGAGTACAATAAAACATAAAATGGAATTAATTTTCGACATCTTTCAGGTCACATACATTGCATATCCTATTCTCTTCTGGCACAGCTGAGAACCGACCTACCTCAATAGCAAGAGGCAGGATACCAGCTCTCAGCTGAGCACACAATGACCGCTGGTTTCTGGTTAAAAAGGATTTGACATAGGACTCAGTACCAAAACACTGCTTAATCTGGACATATGATCTAAGTTTTGGCTTAGACCATATGTCGTTTGACCAAATAGGGTTTTCAGAACGGTGCACCCGATACACGTGAACTGTGAACTATTCTTCTGATGAGTGCTCGCCTCTCTCTTTTTCAAGCCCTCCTTTTCCCCCCCTCAAAACCAAATCAAATCAATCTCTCTCAAAATAGCTCATCTATAAGGATTGCATATCAATAATGTCAACTAATGTTACACATAACAAATGTAAATGTTCTTTAGATACCTGTAAAGCTCTCTCTCTCTCTCTCTGTGTGTGTGTGTGTGTGTGTGTGTGTGTGTGTGTGTGTGTGTGTGTGTGTGTGTGTGTGTGTGTGTGTGTGTGTGTGTGTGTGTGTGTGTGCGTGCGTGCGTGCGTGCGTGCGTGCGTGCGTGCGTGCGTGCGTGCGTGCGTGCGTGCGTGCGTGCGTGCGTGCGTGCGTGCGTGCGTGCGTGCGTGCGTGCGTGCGTGCGTGCGTGCGTGCGTGCGTGCGTGCGTGCGTGCGTTTTCCAGGTTGGAGGATAACAATGCACTAAACCCCTATGTCCGCCTTTACTCTGATGGGAGAGTCATTGTTAAGAATGAGGAAATGGTCGTCAGCACCTGTAGGATGAACGTCTACAAGTTCCCCTTCGACACTCAGTCCTGCAACCTCACGTTTGCCTCTGGGATATACAAAGGTGCAGGAGTCTACTATTTGTTTTTATATGTGTGTTGTGTGGGTGCGTGCGGTAGAGGTGGGTGATCAAATGTCGTATCTTATCTGGTTCATTTGACTGCCCGGAGTCTGTAATTACCTCTGTGTTTCCTTCTGGTTCTTTACCAGCTGAAGAACTGGAGCTCAAAGCAGCCTATAGCTCAGGTTTCACCAGAATACGATCCATGAGGGTGATGTGGGGCGAGTATGAGTGGGAGTTTGAAAACTTTACATACATGAAACTCAACGAGACCATCTACAAACACCAGCAGATTGTCTACACTGTAGGTATTGTTCATACAGGGGTGGATATATTTTTCTACATTTAAATGCAAACTGCTACAGTTGCATTTCTGAACCGACTCTAGGCTGACCTTCTAACATCTCCTCCTAGATCACTATGAAGAGGAAGGCCGTCCTCTACATTGTCAACTTCCTGTTGCCCGTTTTGTTCTTCTTGTGTCTAGACATGGCGTCTTTCCTGATGTCGGATAGCAGTGGAGAGAAGCTGGGCTTCAAGATCACCGTGCTGCTGGCCGTCACAGTTTTACAACTCATTCTCAACGACATCCTGCCCGCCACGTCCAACACAATGCCAATCATAGGTAACACTCATGGGATACGTTTGTATCTCTGTTGGATTATCATTTATATTATACACAGTATGACTGGATAATAATGTATTTAGAAGTCATGGTTACATTCATCAAATTGTGTCGTGCTCACAGCGATGTACTGCATGGGGACTTTTTCTCTGATGCTGCTAAGTCTGTTGGAGACGGTTGTGGTGACGTATCTGTTGGCAAAAGACTCTGTCCCCCAGAAGACAGCGACAGACGAAGACCACAACCTGAAGGAGGACAAGGCCAAAGGTGAGACATTGCTTTAGAGGCCACACGGCCTATGTGACATGTGTTATCAATTAAAGTGGAAATACTGAACTTACCGCTCCCATTAGTGACGGTGCAGGGCGTGAGATGCTTCTAGAAGATTCAGGGATGGGCATGACTTCCTAAATTTGAATACTGACTAATTAAATGTCGCTAATTCCAAGTTTCAAACTATAAGTAATTATCGAACTAGTTATTCAACTTGGACGGTTCTGAATCGATATAGAACTTTGTACATATAATTCAAAAAATGTATATGTGGGTTAATAATGCACATCCGGAATTGGTTACTTCAACTTTATGTTGCAAGTATAAAGACTGTAACATTGTATGGTTGGTGGTTAATGGTTAATAAGGGCTTGCAGAACTCTATGCTATAGCCTTGTCCATCTTATTTCATGTCTTAAACTCTAGCTTCAATCATGTTCTAAATTCTCATCCATGAACATTGTGGATCATATTAATTGAGAATGTGGTATACTCATCAATCCTCTGTACATCTCATTTCAGAGAAGAGAAGCAAGAGGGGTCTGTACTTTTACAATGTCCATGGCGATGATGGTGAAAGAGACACAATGCATGAGCTTCAGAGTGTGGCTGAAGAGGTTAGCATTATGTCACCATTGCAGTGGTGTAAAGTAACTAAGTACATTTACTTAAGTACAGTACTTAAGTACAATTTTGAGGTATCTGCACTTTACTTGAGTATTTCCAATTTCCAATACTTTTACTTCTACTCCACTACATCTCAGAGGCATATATTGTACTTTTACTCCACTACAATTATTTGAAAACTTTAGTTACTAGTTACTTTTCAGATGTAAATTATGATATTATGAAATATACAGTACATTAACCACTTTAACCCTATTTTATACCTAAGCTATTTGAAAATAGCCGATATACAAGCTCACAACGCGTCGCAGCGCGACACGTTGTGAGCTTGTAGATCTGCTGTTTTCAAATATTTTAGTACTTTTACTTTTGGTACTTTAAGTACATTTTGATACCAATGCAAGTACATTTTGAATTCCGGACTTTTACTTGTACTGTAACAGTACTTTTCCCACCACTGCACCATTGTATATGTACGCATTACCATGTATGTAATGTGTATGTAAAATAATATGCACTGTAATAAATGAATAATTATACTTAATCCATGACTTCCAAACTGTAGTTTAGAACTGTGTCTCCCTCAAAGCATTGTCCCAAAACGATAATCTAAATACTCTGATCTAATCTAATCTAATCTAATCTAATCTAATCTAATCTAATGTGTGTTTCAGGACAATGGTCTCAAAGGGGAATCTCATGGATTCCAGGTGATCCTGGATGAGCTGAGAGATCTGGAGAAGAACCTGGATTTGTTCTTTAAGAGCACGGAAGATGGAGGCAGGCCTGGTTACTGGACCCGCATCGCCACAAGAATCAACAAAGTTTTCTCCATTGTCTACGTAACAACTGTCATCGTGTTTCTGGCCGTCATCTTTAATGAATGGAGTCCTGAATTCTAAAACAAGACAACATGCTGCAGCTATTGTTGATTTCCTTCTCTTTTAAATGTTAAACATCCTTAAAGGGGAATACCAGTCATTTTCAACATTGAACCATATTATAATATACCTTATAGCTGTTGTGTGGAAATAAGAAAAAAGTCCCCCAAGCTCCCCCCCCCCCCCCTTCTGTGTTGCCTAGAACTGGATAATCAATTGTTGGGGTCATGTGATCAGTGACATACGGAAGGTGTACTCTTTGACCCGCCCTCTAGGCTGCTGCATTCACTAGAATGGTGAATCTCACTTCCACCTGAAACAGTGCAAATTAGTAGTTTATAATGACATAATGGTTATATATCACATTTTACAAGACATTGTACTTGTAGATAATAGAAATAAATTGGCTGGAAGTCTTAACTTTACATTCAAGTCGCACAGTTTCAGCTGGAAGTGAAATCACCATTCTAGTGAATGCAGCAGCATAGATAATAACAACAACAACAACAACAACAACAACAGAATAATGATAGAAATCGTAAAAAGATTTAAAGAAAAGAAAGATAGTGCACAAAAATTGCAAAACAATAATAAAATAGAGCATCATCAAATGTAAATGTGCATAAAAACTTGCTATATTGTAAACACCAACAGCACTGTTTCCCAGTAGCTGCCATCTAACTGTGTGTTCTTCACAGTATATTCTATCTACAGCAGATTAGGTATGTGCAGTTCAAGCATAATAGTGAAAGAAAGGGACGGATGGGTTAGTCATCTAACTGACTAGTGTGGTCAGTCTTATGTGGTTTATCCACTGTGGCTGCCTGTATCTTCTGTCTCACTGTCAGCTACAATAAAACAAACGTTGTTTTGCTGTTATTTAGCCATCAGCCTGGTTTCTGCAATTGAGTCCAGTATTCAGCCTGTGTGGTGCTTGTGTGGTGGTGATTTTACAGTTTATAGATGTTTTGTAAAGGTGGAGTAGAAAGAGAATGTACATGTTTACAGTTAGTTGTATGTGATAAATACTTAGGTTGGATCAGCAGGATAGGCAACGACACATGCCTGGGTAATATCACAAGGTATTTGCCACTTAAAGTGTTCTACATTTGGAAAAATATATAGCTTCTCCTTTTGGATTTAATTTGTTAATAATAAGGGCGAACCAATGAGAAAATCAAAATATCAAGACATGCCTGTATTCACAGTGAAAATAGCCGATCTACGAGCTCACACTGCATCGCATCACGATGCTAGTAGATCTCATATTTTCGCTATTTTAGAAAATGAACGTAACTACTTTGATCTGCGCTCCTCTGAGCGCAGATCTCCTTCTGGCCTGGCCTACCCAGGGCCCGCATAATTTGGAAGGCAATTATAGTCAGTTGAACTGGAATATGAAAAATCTGAGTGATACATATAGCACACATGACTTCAAAGATAATGTGTACAGATTTGTGTGAAAACGCAAAATGGTGGAAAATCTATAGTCTGGGACAAATGGCCGTGGCCTACAGCAGTGGTTCCCAAATTGGGGGTCCCCGAATTATTTTGGGGGGTCCCCAGATCTGTGCAACATTGTTTTCTCACTCAACAGTAAACAAACCAACATAGAGTTTTAGTGTAGGGTATCTGCACATTTCTAAATGTTCAATTTAGTGACTTTTAAGTCATTAAATTGTTGAAAATAGCCGATCTACAAGCTCACAACGCCTCACAGTGCGAGGCGTTGTGAGCTTGCTTGTAAGTCGGCTAATTTCACAATATTTATCTGTGGAACCGAGTCAAACTAAATGTAATGCCTACAATTCAGGGTGGGGGGGTCCCCAGTTCAAATATGATTATTTTGAGGGGTCGCGGCCTGAAAAGTTTGGGAACCCTTGGCCTACACTACAGTATATGGGGAGTTGCGTCATGATCCAAGGAATCCAGGGGGAAACAAATATTTGGATTGTGTGACGCAAACTTTGGAAGCCTTTGAAAGGAGCGGAAAAAAAACATAAAACCCAGGCCTGGCAGGGATAATTAGGGAGTTAAAATGTCACAGTAGCTCACAAATTACTGTAGCTTACCATTATGCCCATTAAGGAAGTGACCTCTGTTATCACAAGTTTATTACACTGACCGTGATTGAAATGATGACTGATACTGTATGTATTTTGGCATGCCCTCCTCTATTGTGAACCAGTGCTGGGACTAGAAAAACTGTTGATTTATAAAAGCAGAGCAACAGTTACATGTAGGCCAGAGGAGAAACACACACTCATCACTCAACACACACGCACACTTATATACTCACACACGTTACACAATGTTTGTTCATTTCATTTTCCTGCTCATCTTCACAGGTAAGACTATGTTATGAATAACAATGTAGTTATGCACTGTCTTGTGAATTTTTGTCCTGTGTTTATTTTGTATTGCATGCTAAAACACTTCCCCAGACATAAGTGATGTCTAGCTTTGTCAAATCAACCACCTTTTTTATGTTCTGTATATTCTGTGAATTCATGGATATTGTTTTGTTTTTGTCTCATTCCCCTAAGCCAACAATTTGATGACCAGCGGACCGGTATAGGCAGAAGAAGTTCCGGTAGGAGAGACAAAGGAGACTCTTTGTGTCTCCTACCGGAACCGCTGCTCATCAAATTATTGGCTTAGGAATGAGACAAAAATATCCTTGAATTCAAGTCGTCTTGAATTCATGGGGTGACTAATCGATAGACAAAAATACATGTTTAGGGGTGAACTATTCCTTTAAACCCTCTACACATTTGGGAAATGTAGAGGGCTAAACCAAATTGGTTTTGCCTGAAAATATCCGATCTACAATATCTCACACATCTAGTACTCAATCCTTCCAACGTTCTCCATATTCTGAAGAATGTTTTGCTCCTTTTTTTTTGGTCATAATGTAATCAAATCAGGCTACATTGTAGCCAGCTATGTATCCATACAAAACTAAACTGTCCCTAATGCCAGGCTCAGCAGATTCATTAACTGCAGCACCCAAGCCAACCGTGATGCCAAGCCAGACCCTACCCACTGACCTGATGCCAACACAGAGCCTACCCACTGACCTGATGCCAACACAGAGCCTACCCACTGACCTGACACCAAGCCAGACCCCACCCACTGACCTGATGCCAACCCACCACAGCCCACCCACTGATCCGATGCCAACTGAGGGAGGTGGGTAGAATTGTGTTGAATGACAGTCAACAATAATTCATACGATGGAGGGAAAAAAGCATGCTCTCTAGCTACCTATCCCTTTAATTTGAACTGTGGTGGGAAAAGTACTCACATGTTTTACGTACGTAAAAGTATCAATAATGCAACATAGACATACTCTGTATTAAAAGTCCGGAATTCAAATGCACTTTTGTACTAAAGTACAAAAGTATTGGTATCATAATGTACTTAAAGTACCGAAAGTAGAAAGCACTATGCAGAATGTCCCATTTCAAGTTTTCAAATGTATCCATCTACAAGCTTGTAGATCCGTTATTTTCAAATGGCCGAAATGTATATAGGGCTTAAGTGGTTAATGCACCGGGGGCGTGATGAATAAACAATACAAAAATGTGACAGCAAATATTTCGCACCAAATATACCTCGGTATATGCGGTGGTAATCGATACATTTTCTTCTCAGATAAGGAGGTTAAAGTTAGGATTTAAGGTTAGGATTTAAGGCATAGTTATGTGAGGTTAGGGTTTAGCTTAGGGTAGTTTTAATGAGGTTAGGGTTTAGCTTATAGGGTAGTTTTAATGAGGTTAGGGTTTAGCTTAGGGTAGTTTTAATGAGGTTAGGGTTTAGCTTAGGGTAGTTTTAATGAGGTTAGGGTTTAGCTTATAGGGTAGTTTTAATGAGGTTAGGGTTTAGCTTAGGGTAGTTTTAATGAGGTTAGGGTTTAGTTTAGGGTAGTTTTAATGAGGTTAGGGTTTAGCTTAGGGTGGTTTGCAAAAGAAGTTGAACACAAGGAAGAACAAGGCAGAGCTGCCAGTCAATCACAGCGATTACTGGCCAATCAGTGTGCTCAGTTATGAGAGGAAAGGAGAGCATGCAGGGATGGGGTCTCACACTGCCACCTAGTGGCCAAACTGTTACACTTTTGGTGTGAACCCAAATACATTAGAATAGCAATAACAGTGTGTTTAAAAGGACAAATACAACTAAGATTACTGTCAGAACACTCAAACATGAGACAAAAACAGAAATCCTGCTCACTGTCTTCACTCACAAGAAACATTGTATTTGTATTAAAACTGTAAGCTTAGACAGTGTGCAGTGTTTATTAGTTCCTGAATTGCAGTCACCTGTAAGTGCTCTTTTAGGTCACAGGCTCTTCAACAGGGAGTCCCTGTCTTGTATCATTGTTTCTGCCAACATGCACACTCTTAGAATACATAATGGCCTCTCCAGTGGTGGAAAAGGTACTGAAATGTTTTACTCAAGTAAAAGTATCAATTGCACAATCTAGAAATACTCAGAAACAGTAAAACAAAAAGAAAAGTAGAAGTCTTGCATTTAAAATGTACTTGAGTAAAAGGTTGAGTATGCTTGAAGTAACAAAAGTAAAAGACACATTGTGAGCTTGTAGATCGGCTGTTTTCAAATAGCCGATAAGGCTAAAGTGGTTAATGCATGTTTTGTAATAATAATACAAAGTCACTGGTAACTAGAGTTTTAAAATAATTTTAGTGAAGTAAAAGTTTGCCTTTGAGATGTAGTGGAGTAGAAGTAAAAGTTTAGAAAAATGGAAATACTCCAGTAAAGCAAAAGTACCTCAAAAGTGTACTTAAGTACAGTACTTGAGTACATGTACTTAGTTACTTTCCACCATTGGGCCTCTCCATGGCCACAGGGAATGGACATTTTCCCCGATGTGGTGCATGGATTTGCAGACGTATAGTTTTAGGAGCTTTTTTTTTTAGAAATACTTCCTCTCATTCCTAGCGGTTCTACTCTGTTTCTGCAGCTGGTGTTTCCTCTGAGAAGGGCTGTAGTTACCGTGATGTTTTAACTCACCTGGACTTGATAAACGACACTCTGCTGTTCAAAGCAACACGACCCGTTCTGCACCACAGAAGACCCACCGAGGTGCACTTGAACGTCGCCGTTGAAGCTATTTTAGACGTGGTAAGTGAACATCGTGTGTTCAAGGCACTTCTGCCCCGTTGACAGTGAATACAGAAGACAGTACAGAAGACAGTGATGTCAGATAAAATAATTGCTATGCCACACAGCACAAGGGGTACACAAAAAAGAAAACCTAGTCCCACAGGGCTCTGTACTTCATGTTCAGCTAATTTCCCCCCCTTTACACCAGCATATCTTTGCCAAAAACAGTCACATAATGTGGACACTAGTGTTCATGTGGTTAACTGACTGGGCAAAGAGGGAGGTCCTGATATAGATATGTTTGTTTGAGTGTGGTTCTCTATATGTATCGTTATCTACAGTATAGGCTACTGTATGCGCATGTGTGCATGCAAAATGATTTATTTGATTTGCACAACGGTTTATATATACATATGCATAACATGATATTTTTTTCCATGGGAAAGTTGACAGTATTAGTTGTTGTGCCGGTGAGGTAAGAAACCCCAGGGGGGCTTATGCGAGTACCGATCATCACCGTTTACATTGTGTATAATTGGATTTATTTAATATGTGAGCAGGCCTGGTGTTTCGGGTATCAACTCGCGAGTTGAAAAACAGTAGAAACTAGCTAAATACATTTTTTTTTTGTGGATGATTTTCGTTTTTTTCCATATTAACACAGTTCGAATGTTGAGGAAGCTTTCGATCCCAACAGATATCCGTTTTAGAATCATTAAGTGGTTTAAATTACATTACAAACACAGCAAAAAAAAACTAAAAACAAAACAGATACAAATGTCTGTATCTATAAACATAGGATAAATGCATTATGTGTTGCCTCATAATTGTTATTTGCATCTGCTTATATCTGTGTATGCTATATTCAGTTGTGATTGTTGGCTGGACAATACTCATAATAATGTTCATTCACAGGTTGAGAAAGAGCAGAAATTAATTTCACGCATCTTTATTCAAACGGTGAGTTGGTATGACATACATAATATAATAATGACTGTTCCATTATACTGACTTGTTGGTGAAGTCAAGTATCTTCTCTTTATAAGGACAATGATATTGCTCTTACCTGATTTATCTTCTACCTGTCCAACATATCTAAATGTTTAGTGGGTTTCAAGATTGAAAAGGTGAATGCTTTGTTTGGGGCTTTACTAAGAGAGGAAAGTGGTTTGTTTTGGCCTTATGTTGACAGTCAGGGTTCCTTGTTTCGACATCTGACAATATTGGTGATAATCTTTCCTGCTCTCTTCCTGTTCCTGGAGCTATAAAACGACACCTGTCTGACAACAGCTCAGCTTTCAACACCATAGTCCCAGTAAAGCTTGACATAAAGTCCACAGACCTCAGGCTGCACCCAAGAGTGTGCGACTGAATACTAGACTTCCTGATGAACCGCTTCCAGGTGGTTCGTATGGGCAACATCACATCTGACCCCCTGACCCTGGGGTTTGTGGATGAAGACCTCTAATTTGAACCAAATATTAGGTTTTGTCTGGTTATGTACAACCTCAAACACCACACGTTGTGCCTGAGCACTGTAACTTTTCAACATAAAGCGAGTTATCCTCTAAAACCGAGATAAAACATTGAACAGCGCGTCTCTTAACCGCTCTAGCCATGGTGAATACAGTGTATTGCTACTTCTACCGGCTCCACCGGAAGCACCGCCCACAACCCAGTTCCCTAGGAAACTCATGAATAGGTTTAAGTACAGACTCGATGTGCCTAGATAACAGCTGTTTCTGACTAGATCCTACAGAAGAATGCATTTGGTCTTTGAAATGGAGCCCAGTAGTCGCTAAATCTGCCCTGCATAGAAGTTGTAAAGCAGTGGAAAGCATTAGTGTATTGTGTCACACGGGCTACTGTAGTGGGTCGTGAGGCTGGGGTTCCTGCTATTGTTATTAAGAAGCTTAACATGTTGGGCCCCGGCCAGTGTTCTGCCAGCAGCGGCGTGTGTTCACAGTAATCAAGAGCACGGTCAGATTGGGGGTCAGGTCTTGGAGACCCCCCCCCCCCCATTGTCTTTATTTAACTCTTTAAGACCTGAGAACGCATCTGTGTGTCATTTTTTTGATTTCGTTGGGCTATTCAAAAATAGCAGATATACAAGCTCATAGCGCGGCACCGAGTGCCGCGCTATGAGCTTGTAGATCTGCTATTTTTGAAAAATCGTGAAAAATGTTGTGCAAATCTTTGAATATATATATATTTAAAGCGAGCATTTCTAGCTAAAATGTTATTGCTTCTGGGGATTCTACAAATGTCTTCTAAATCAGTTTAAAACAGTTTTCTGAAACACTTATGTTGCTATAATATTAATGTCAGTGTCAAGGAGCCCCACAACGATATGTATTTGGCTGCGGACCCCCACCCCAACATCTCAAAAAAAAAAAATCCAGGGACCCCCAGAAGCAAAGATTTGAGTAAAAAACAATTGCTTTATAGATATATATTCAAAGATTTGCAAAAAAAAAACACGATTAAAAAAAAAATAGCAGATCTACAAGCTCATAGCGCGGCACTCGGTGCCGCGCTATGAGCTTGTAGATCTGCTATTTTTGAATAGCCAAAAGTATAAAATATGGATAAAGTGGTTACACAGATGCGTCCCCCGGTCTTAAAGGGTTAAAAAACTATGAGGAACCACAGTAACCGCAGCACACAGGTCACTAAATTCACCTGATTATTAGTCCGGGGCGCCAACATGTTTCAGAAAATACACCTCTGTGTTTCCGCTGCAGAAATGGACAAATGAGTTCATATCCTGGGATCCCTCAGAGTTCTGTGGAATCCAGCGTGTCTCTGTGCCCAGTGAGTGGCTGTGGAAACCTGATATCACCATCGATGAGAGGTGGGAATACACATGTGTACATGCTGTATGCACACTCATGTTGGTTGAAACCTTTACTTATTCTCGAAATGAGCATTGAGGTTCACAGTCATTTGCAGTGTGTGCGTGTGTGCGTGCGTGCGCGCGTGTGTGTGTTCCAGGTTAGAGGACAATGCTGCTCTAAGCCCCTATGTCCGCCTTTACTCTGATGGGAGAGTATTTATTAGGAATACGGAAATGATCGTCAGCACCTGCAGAATGAACGTCTACAAGTTCCCCTTCGACACTCAGTCCTGCAACCTCACGTTTGCCTCTGGGATATACAAAGGTGAGGGAGTCTACTATTTGTTTTTATGTGTGTGTGTGTGTGTGTGTGTGTGTGTGTGTGTGTGTGTGTGTGTGTGCGTGTGCGTGTGAGTCTGGATTACCTCTCTGTCTCCTTCTGTTTCTTTACCAGCTGAAGAACTGGAGCTCAAAGCAACCTATGACACAAACTTCACCAGAATAAGGTCCATGAGGGTGATGTGGGGCGAGTATGAGTGGGAGTTTGAGAACTTTACATACATCAAAGTCAACGAGACCATCTACAAACACCAGCAGATTGTCTACACTGTAGGTATTGTTCATAAAGGCCAAGATGTTTTCTACTATTGTTATTAAGAAGCTTAATATGTTGGGCCCCGGCCAGTGTATTACCAGCATTTACCATTTGAGTACATATGGATGGATTATGGAATTCAGGTACATTATGTATTCAGATGGTAAATATGAATTACTACAAATTTGAGTCAAATTAAATTAATTTCCCTCACAACCGTGAACATAATGCTGCCTTTTAGAATTCCAATTTTCTTTTTTTGATGGCCCTCGGGCCGTATGTTGCCCATGTGTGCTCTAGGCTGACCTTCTGACATCTCCTCCTAGATCACTATGAAGAGGAAGGCCGTCCTCTACATTGTCAACTTCCTGTTGCCCGTCTTGTTCTTCCTGTGTCTAGACATGGCGTCTTTCCTGATCTCAGATAGCGGTGGAGAGAAGCTGAGCTTCAAGGTCACCGTGCTGCTGGCCGTGACAGTTTTACAACTCATTCTCAACGACATTCTGCCCGCCACGTCCAACAGAATGCCAATCATAGGTAATATTCATGGGATACGTTTTTATCTCTATTGGATTATCATTCATATACAGTATGAGTGGATAATAATGTATTTTGAAGCCATGGTTATTAATCAAATTGTGTCCTGCTCACAGCGATGTACTGCATGGGGACTTTTTCTCTGATGCTGCTAAGTCTGTTGGAGACGGTTGTGGTGACATATCTGTTGGAAAAAGACTCTGTCCTCCAG
Organism: Gymnoscopelus braueri; assembly: GCF_963280865.1. Classification (NCBI taxonomy): domain Eukaryota; kingdom Metazoa; phylum Chordata; class Actinopteri; order Myctophiformes; family Myctophidae; genus Gymnoscopelus; species Gymnoscopelus braueri. The sequence continues at coordinate 46,884,395 of NC_137617.1, forward strand.
AAGACAGAGACAGACAAAGACCACAACGAGAAGGAGGACAAGGCCAAAGGCTGCAGCTGTGACAGAGGTGAGACATTCTCTTATCCAGAGTGACTTACGAAGTACAAGATCAATTGATTGCTTCCATGTGTACCTTGAAGGAAGGATAGTTGGAATGGGAGCCACCAGGGTTGACTATTTTCAAATAGCCTATGTATAAAAAAGGGCTTAAGTGGTTAAAGTACGTTTTATAATACTACTAGACCATACCCGGTGAAGTGCGCAGGCGAAAGTAGTGGCAAACGTTGGATTTTTTCAACCATGAATATTGTGAATCATATGAACTCATAATGTGGTTTAATGATCAACTTCTGTATGTGTCATTTCAGAGAAGACAAGCAAGGGGAGCTTTTACAATGTCCCTGATAATGATGGTGAAAGAGAGACGATGCATGAGCTTCAGAGTGTGGCTGAAGAGGTTAGCATTATGTCACCATTGTATATGTACGCTTCACCATGTATGTAATGTGTTTGTAGAATAATACTGTATGCACTGTAATTAATCCATGACTTCCAAACTTTGGTTGGAACTGTGTCTCCCTCAAATCATTGTCTCAAAACGAGAATCTAAATAATCTAATCTAATCTAAATAATATAATCTGGTCCAATGTGTGTTTCAGGACAATGGTCTCAAAGGGGAATCTCATGGATTTCGGGTGATCCTTGATGAGTTGAGAGATCTGGAGAAGAACCTGCATTTGTTCTTTAAGAGCAAGGAAGATGGAGGCAGGCCTGGTTACTGGACCAGAATGGCCACAAGAATCAACAAAGCATTCTCCATTTTCTATGTAACAACAGTCATCGTGTTTCTGATCATCGTCTTTAGAGAATGGAGTCCTGAATACTAAAACAAGACAACATGCTGCAGCTATTTGTTGATTTGCTTCACTGTTGAATGGTAAACATCCTTAAAGTACCATTCACACTGAGCTTCTATAACTATAAAGATAACTATAACTATATCGTTCACCATTGTATTTTTTTTATAGTCGGTGTGAACTCTGCCATCCACTTGACTTAGTTAGAACGATTTTTAAAGCCATATTTTTATGGTTATAGTTATAGTGCTCAAGGTTGAACGGTTTACTGTTGTAAGCAAATGTCTGGATGCTGTTGATGTAAACGCAGCTACATATAGACGTTTAAATGCTAAATTCTATATGCAAAGAAGGCAGATGAATATGAAAATGTATCAGTCATTAACAAGAAGAAAGTACAAGCTCAGTACAAGCCCATAGCGCGGCACTGAGTGCCACGCTATGAGCTTGTAGATCTGCTATTTTGAACGTCACTAGCATAGACTCCCATTGTAAGAATGCAATGCGGAAGTTCTCTTTCTATCTCAATGAGGAAGTTCCAATGTTTGGAACTAGAGGAGGCAACATCCTGCTTTGCTGTGAGATCAAAGCGTGACGCAGCTCTCTCTCTATATATTGCTGGTTCAGCCCATCACAGGAGCCAATCAGCAGTCTGGTTCCACCTAAAAGTTAGCCACTCACACTCAGTCACCATTCACACCAGCTGCAGTGGTGGAAAAAGCACTCAAATTCTTTACTTAAGTAAAAGTACCAATACTGCAATATAAAAATACTCTTTTACAAGTAAAAGTCCAGAAGTATTGGCATCAAAATGTGCTTAAAGTACCAAAAGTAAAAGTACTAAATATTTGAAAATAGCCGATCTACGCGATGCGACGCGTTGTGAGCTTGTAGATCTGCTATTTTCAAATAGCCTAGGTTGAAGTGGTTAATGTATGTTTCATTATATCATAATTTATATCTGAAAAGTAACTAGTAACTAAAGTTTTCAAATAATTGTAGTGGAGTAAAAGTACAATATTTGCCTCTGAGATGTAGTGGAGTAGAAGTAAAAGTATTGGAAATTGGAAATACTCAAGTAAAGTACAAATACCTCAAAATTGTACTTAAGTACAGTACTTAAGTAAATGTACTTAGTTACTTTCCACCACTGACCAGCTGGGACTCAAGCGGTCACTCCTCACCACTCATTTACGCACACGCGCACGCACAAGCACACGCACACGCGCACACACACACACACACACACACACACACACACACACACACACACACACACACACACACACACACACACACACACACACACACACACACACACACACACACACACACACACACACCAATGAGGGAAGGAACATACTGTATACAGGGCTACACCACACAGGAAAAATACACATTATGATCCTATGGTCATAACAATGAGTCTTTTGTCTCTCTGTCAGCAACAATAAAACAAACTTTGGTTTGCTAATATTTAGCCGTCAGCCTGGTTTCTAAAATTAACTCCTGCACTCAGCCTGTGTGATGGTGATTTCATGTTTTTTTTTTAAATAAGTGTTTGTGATAGTAATTTTTTTTAATCCCCTTTTCTCCCCAATTTAGTCATAATGACAAGTATTTCCTCTCCATACTCGTGTGTGTTGTTACTGCTGTTGTATCCTACTGACTCACCTGCCAGTGAGTCCCACCGCGAGGACGTAGACACACATGGGCAACTGGCGGCCCGGGGGCCACATGAGGCCCCCCACCTTCACTTCATGCGGCCCACAGGTTAATATGGGAATACTGATATATTATTGATTTCAGCTGTTATGATTCCAAACATGACCCGCTTTAATTACTTCAGTCTATGTAGCTTAATGACTAGTATTAAAATATGGAATCGGATCACTGCCAATACTCCTAACTTCAAATAAAGGTTTCAGAACCTTGAAAACCTTTTTTGCAAGACTGAAAACTCGTTTCGAATCTCTGAAAAAAGTGTTGAATCTCTGAAAAAAGTGTTGAATCTCTGAAAAAAGTGTTGATAGGCCGAAAAAAAAATTCAAAACTCTGAACAAATATTTTACAGTGTTTCGCCAACACATTTTCAGAGTTTCAAATTTGTCACAAACACACTTTCAGAATATGCATTTTGGCACTGTTCTCCCTGGGTATTATTTTGTTTTACATGTGTGAAACCTTGTAAACTCCTGACTTAAAATAAAGGGTTCAAAAGGCTTGAAAATAATTTCAAGACTGAGAACTGGTTTTGAATCTTTGAAAAAAGTGTTGATAGGCTGAAAGTGTTTCTCAAATCCTTGCAAACACATTTTACAGTGTTTCGTCAACACCTTTTCAGAGTTTCAAATTGGTCACAAACACACTTTCAGAATATGCATTTTGGCACTGTTCTCCTTGGGTATTATTTTGTTTTCCATGTTAGAAACCTTTTAAATGGGAATCGTTTTTGAAACTAGCAACTTTATTGTTGAAAGACTGAAAAAAAAATCAATGGTTAAACTTTATTTTGAAACTGTGATTTAGCGTCACACACACAGCAGCACATTCTCCTCAAATCTCTGAACACACACACACACGCGCGCGCGCGCACGCACACACACACACACACACAGCAGCAGCGGCGGCAGAGGCATGCCATAAGTGTTGAAACTCTGAAACTGCTACTCGAAACCTCGCAGGGAGGCGGGGGGGAGCGGAGGCGGGACCAGAGGCGGGGCCGTTTGAAGTCCATTCCATTCGCTCCAAATGACACACTTCAGTTTTATTCATGGTTTACACAGGAAATAATGAACTGATTACAATAATGTAAATTCTCTCAAATCAGTAACAGGTAGGTGATACATATGCCCATCAAATATGGTTTTATTGAAAGGCAATCCAGGTACCAACATTCGGGGAATATCTGACGGCTTGGAGCGCCTCAGTGCGGCTGCAGAGTTCATCTTGGAATTTGTCATTACAATTTTACTGTAATCCACATTCCTAAACCCCCCCACTCCTACACCCCCCCCCCCAAAGGGACCCCCCCCGAACCCCCCCCCCCCCCTGGCCCAAGGGGTCACTCATAATAATTCTATATCAGCATATTTTGTGCATTCAAACAGAACAGTTGAGATTTCATTTGGCCAGATCTCTGGCAATTGTACTTGAATTCTTATAATTTTAATGTTTATATGGTCTTTCAAGTTTATATTTTCATTTGGTATCAGTCATGAATTTATTAGAATGTAATGTATTAGAATTCATTTTCTCTATTGATATCAAGCCGGATTTTTCCACGTGCGCAAGTGCATGCTGTAACATAATAATACACAACGTGTACTGTACATATATATAGCCCACTGTAGGCTAACATTTTTGGGGGTTTTAGCTATGGACCCTCAAGCTCCAAGCTCCACCTTAGCGCCGCTAATGGAGCGGTTTCAGAAAAGAAAAATGAAAAAAATTAAACCGAAAAAAAGGTGTGTCTGTCTGTCTGTCTATCTATAAATCTATCTAAATATCTATCTATCTATCTATCAAACTATCTATCTCCAGCATGTTGTTCAACAAATAGCAGATCTACAAGCTCACAACAACTGTTATTGTGAGCTTATCTGCTATTTTCAAATAGCGTATGTATAAAATACGTCTGAATTGGTTAGTGATTCATAATATAATCATTTATATCTGCGAAGTGTAGGATTATTATAATTATTATTATTATATCACAATTAAAGTAAGCGCATCGGTTAGTGTGATTCGGTCGGTCTGTCTGTCTGTCTGTCTGTCTGTCTGTCTGTCTGTGTATATGTATCTATCTATCTATGTATCTTGTAGATCGATCGATCGATCGATCGATCTGTCTGTCTGTCTGTCTGTCTGTCTGTCTGTCTGTCTGTCTGTCTGTCTGTCTGTCTGTCTGTCTGTCTGTCTGTCTGTCTGCCTGTCCGTCTGTCTATCTACCTATCTATCTCCAGCAATATGTACCACTTGCCTACAGCTGCCCCCCCCCCCCCCCCCCCAATAAATAATATCAGTCCAGTAATGACAGCCCCAGATGTAAGCTCCCAACGCGGTGATTAGCAACACGTTGTTCAACAAATAGCAGATCTACAAGCTCGGTTACTGTGAGCTTGTAGATCTGCTATTTTCAAATAGCGTATGTATAAAATAGGTCTGAAGTGGTTAGTGTATGGTTCATAATATAATAATTTATATCAGACAGACAGACAGACAGACAGACAGACAGACTGGTTCAGTCCATTAATGTTGTATTCAGAATAATAAAAAAATATATATATATTATTATTATTACCCTTATTATTATTACCCTTATTATTATTATTATTATTACCCATATTATTATTATTACTACAACTTGTTATATCCACATAATAAGGCACGCTACTAGAAGGGTGAGCTTTATAGGTCCGTCTTTACTGGGTAACAAACATGTACGCTGGCAACGCACGTTACAAGCCAGTACAACAACAGAGCAGTCACACTTTACGGTCTAGTGTCGTAAACACAACGGTACACTCATACACAACATTTCCCCCCCCCCATAGAAAACCATGAAACACAACCCCACCCCCCCAATGTCTTATGCATTCAGAAATTGGTAACATAGTCCTTGAGGTAATCTGGTCGAGCCCGGTCTCGAACTGGCCGTGCCACGGGCACCACCGGGTGGTCATTAGGTGCCGGAGGGCGCATCACCACCGGGTGGTCATCAGGTGCCACAGGGCGCACCGGGGGCAAGTCCATATCACCTGCTGTAAACTCAAAGTCAGTATTAGCCCACATACCTGGCGGTGTAACAGGCATGGCAGCCTCCGGCCCCACGACAGCAGGTGGTGGCACTCGCCGAATGCGCCTGGCATGCCAGCGTGACCCATCGGACAGGCGGAAAGTGGCAGGCCCCAGCTGGTCGGTTATCTGCATAGGCGTGGACCAGAAAGACTGCAGCTTGTGGCCCCTGTGAGGGCGGCGGACGCGGACCCAGTCCAGGGCCGCGAACGATGGAGTCTTCACCCTCCGTGTCATGTCGAAACGCTGCTTCATCTGACGCTGCCGGTGGCGGACTCTGTTGCGCCCTCGAGCTGAAGGTGGCACCATCACGGAAGCCCTCAGTCGATCCAAAGGCAGCTGCAGCTCCCGTCCCAACATGAGGAATGCTGGGGAGCAACCGGTAGTGGAATGCTGTGAGGCTCTGTAGTGCAGAAGCGTGCGGCGAAGAGCTGTAGAGAAGGAGAAGCCATCTGCCAGGTGAGCTCTGATGCCATTCTTCAGTGTCTGGTTAAATCTTTCCACCCCCCCGTTGGCCTCAGGGTGGTAGAATGATGTACGGACGTGCTTTATGCCCTTGTCCTCCAGGAAGGCAGCAAACTCCGCAGAGATAAACTGGGGGCCATTATCCGTCGTGATGGCCGTAGGGTGCCCCCAGCGGGAGAAGAGCAAGTCCAGGAACTCAGTCACCACGCGGGTGGTAACAGTCCCCGTGGAGAGCACCTCAGGCCACTTGGAATGAAGGTCGTACACCACCACCATGAAACGCTGGTGGTGTGGGACTGCATGAAGCTCCCCGCAGATGTAGAGCTGGAGGTGCTCCCAGGGCTTGTCAGGCCAATGCAGCGGTTGCAGCGGCGGCGGGGCGGGTGGGCCGGTTTTTCCACTGAGAAGGCAAGCTGTACAGTCCCTCACTAAGGCCTTGATGTCTCTGTCAATGCCAGGCCACCACACCAGGTCACGACAGCGCTGCTTCACCCTCACAATGCCCAGATGACCCTCGTGGGCCATGGTCAAGATACATGGTCTTAGGCAGTCAGGCACCACGGTGCAGAGGCCGCGGGCTATGCAGACGTCATTCCAGCAGGACAGCTCGTCCTTGACCCGGTGAAAGGGAACCAGCTGGTCTGGGACCTTAGCGGGCCACCCCGAGCGGATAAAAGTGCGGAGCTGGGAGAGCACCGGGTCCTGTTCCGAGGCTGTCTGGAGCTCTTGGAGTGAGACTGTAGGCTGGAGTGGAGAGTGGAGCATCTGGATGAGGCCCTGCTCAGCAGAGTCAGGACCAGGATCTGGAGAAGGGCCGGGGGTTGCCCGTGACAGTAGGTCTGCTACTACGTTGTCACGACCTGGAGTGAATTGCAGGCTGAAGTTATACTGCTGGAGCCGCTCCGACCAGCGATGGATCCTGAGTGGCCTATGCCCTGTGCCAGACGTTGCGAGCAGAGCCGTGAGGGCCTGGTGATCCGTCCGCAGTGTGAAGGAACGGCCATACAAGTACATATGCCAACGCTCGCTCGCTCAGATGCAAGCCAAGGCCTCCCGTTCCCCCACTGAGTACTTTTGTTCTGCTGAGTTAGAGCCCGAGAGGCAAAATCGATGGGCCGCTCAACGCCAGCATGGATCTGGGACAGCACAGCCCCCAGCGCTGGAGGCGTCACAGGTGAGGAGTGTGGGGCTTGCGAGGTCGAAGTGTGCGAGCACGGGTGGCGAGGTGAGCTGGACTTTGAGCTGCTGGACGGCGTCTGAACAGGCGGGGGTCCAAACCCATGGTGCGTCCTTCTTCAACAGCTCGCGCAGCGGGGCTGTGGTGGCCGAATACTGAGGGAGAAAACGTAAGTAGTAGGCTGTCATTCCGAGGAACGAGGCCACTTGGGCTGGACAGGCAGGCTCAGGGAGGCGTAGCACAGCCTCCACATTAGACTGGAGTGGACGGAGCCCCTTGGCATTCAGGCGGAACCCCACAAACTCTATCTCAGGCACGGCGAAGACACATTTGTCCCCGTTCAGAGTGAGGTGCTGGCTGGCAAGGACATGGAGGACTCGGCGAAGGCGCTCGTCGTGGGCAGCAGGCGTTGAGCCATGAACCACAATGTCAATCAAATAGATCGCTACCCCAGGGATGCCTGCTAGTATGGTGGCCATGATTTTCTGGAAACAGCTGGGGGCCGAGCTGGGTCCGAAAGGCATCCTCGTGTATCGAAACACCCCCATGTGTGTGACAAAGGCGGTGAGACTCCGGCTGTCAGGGTGTAGAGGAACCTGCAGATAGCCCTGCCGAAGATCCAGCTTTGTGAATATGGTAGAACCATGGAACTGTGTGGTCAGTTCCTCCGCTGTAGGCAACGGGTACTTGTCGGGGATGACTGCCTTGTTAACTGCCTTGAGATCAATGCACAGGCGCAGCTTCCCTGTCTTCTTCCGCACAGCCACCAGATTCGAGATCCATGGTGCCGCGTTGACTGGCTCAATTATGCCTGCCTCCAAGAGGTTGTTGAGCTCTCCAGCCACCTCGTCGCGCAGGGCAAGAGGAACGCGTCGCAGGGGCTGGATGACAGGGTGTACATCAGGGTTGAGGAGGGGCTGGTGGTTAAAGGCAGTGAGGCAACCCAGCCCAGCGAACAGTCCAGGCCATTGTTGGGGCCACAGTGAATCAACATGGTGGATAGTGAGCCCACTGTAATCCATGAGCACAAAACCTAGGTCAGTGAACAAGTCCAGGCCCATGAGGTTAGCACCGTGGCTTGCCACTTGGAATGTGAAAGAGGAAACAGTCTTAGTGCCATAGCGCACCGCGGAGCTGAAGGTGCCCACAATGTTAATTTTGGAATTACCATAACCCTTGAGGGGCACTTTGGACGGCGCAGCAAGCGTGTGGTGTGGGAAAAATTGTGTGACTGTAGCCGCATTCAAGAGGGACGCGTTAGCCCCAGTGTCGAGCAGTAACGGCAGGCACACGCCATCAAGCTCCACAGTACACACCTTGAACGGCCGGCGAGCAGCACTCACAGAGTGTATAGTAGTCGTGGGTGCAGGGTCAGTAGCTGAGAAAGGCTGCCGTGGGGTGGTGGCCGGGGCAGAACGGCAAACCTTGGAAAAATGGTTTTGTTTACCACAACGTTGGCAACGCTGGCCCCTGGCGGGACAGTTTTGGGCTCTGGAAGCATGTGATGATGAGCCGCAGTTACTGCAGCGCTGACCTGGGGGGCGCTGTCGTCCAGCATAGTTTATGTGGGAAGCGTCCTGGAGAGGATCAGGGCTAGCTGAACGCGATGGGGACTCGACCTGCTGTGCTGTGAGTGCAGGCAGTGGAGATGAGGCGCAAGCCAATTGCCTGGCAAACCCCTCTGCTGTCTCAAGTTGAAAAGCTATTTCCACAGCCTTATGGAGAGTCAGATCATCTGGGGACATTATCAATTTCTCACGAACCTTTGGGTTGTTTGTGTGCTCGGCTAGCTGGTCTCTAATCATTTCGTCCTGTAATGCTTCAAACTTGCACAGGCTGGCCAAACCCCTCAGATCGGCCACATATTGGTGAACTGACTCACCCGCACGTTGTCGGCGCTGGCGAAACAAAATCCTACGGAGGATAACGCTTTGTGGGGCTGCAAAATGTCCAGACAGTAATGTGACACAGTCTGCATATTTTTCGGCGGTCCCAAGAGTGGTGAATATCCGCTGTCCTTCTGTGCCCAGGCAGTGGATTAAGATGGCCCTTTTCCGTGCATCGCTTACGTCCGTGAGTCCCAGAGCCGTGATGTAGGTCTCGAACGACCCCAGCCGGCGAGTCCATGGTACAGGAGGCTCGCCCGGGAACGATAAGAAAGCGGGAGGCGGTGAGAAAGTCATCTCCATCCTCGTCGTCAATGTTATATCCACATAATAAGGCACGCTACTAGAAGGGTGAGCTTTATAGGTCCGTCTTTACTGGGTAACAAACATGTACGCTGGCAACGCACGTTACAAGCCGGTACAACAACAGAGCAGTCACACTTTACGGTCTAGTGTCGTAAACACAACGGTACACTCATACACAACACAACTACTATTACGCTATTGTTATTATTATTATTATTATTATTATTATTATTATTATTATTATTATTATTATTATTATTACTATTATTATTATTATTATTATTACATTAATGTTGATGTTCACAGCTCACTGTTGCGCGCACGTTGATTGACGGGTCAGGGTCAGTAATCATCACGTATAGGCCTACTCAGAGACGCTCACATGCTGCAGGTTTCTCAGATGTTTTCTCGTTAATTAACCCACTTGTCACATCTCACATGAATAGTATACGCATCAGACAGACAGACAGACAGACAGACAGACCCAGACCCAATCACACTAACCGATGCGCTTACTTTAATTGTAATATAATAATAATAATTATAATAATCCTACACTTCGCAGATATAAATGATTATATTATGAATCACTAACCAATTCAGACGTATTTTATACATACGCTATTTGAAAATAGCAGATAAGCTCACAATAACAGTTGTTGTGAGCTTGTAGATCTGCTATTTGTTGAACAACATGCTGGAGATAGATAGTTTGATAGATAGATAGATAGATATTTAGATAGATTTATAGATAGACAGACAGACAGACACACCTTTTTTTCGGTTTAATTTTTTTCATTTTTCTTTTCTGAAACCGCTCCATTAGCGGCGCTAAGGTGGAGCTTGGAGCTTGAGGGTCCATAGCTAAAACCCCCAAAAATGTTAGCCTACAGTGGGCTATATATATGTACAGTACACGTTGTGTATTATTATGTTACAGCATGCACTTGCGCACGTGGAAAAATCCGGCTTGATATCAATAGAGAAAATGAATTCTAATACATTACATTCTAATAAATTCATGACTGATACCAAATGAAAATATAAACTTGAAAGACCATATAAACATTAAAATTATAAGAATTCAAGTACAATTGCCAGAGATCTGGCCAAATGAAATCTCAACTGTTCTGTTTGAATGCACAAAATATGCTGATATAGAATTATTATGAGTGACCCCTTGGGCCAGGGGGGGGGGGGGTTCGGGGGGGGTCCCTTTGGGGGGGGGGGGTGTAGGAGTGGGGGGGTTTAGGAATGTGGATTACAGTAAAATTGTAATGACAAATTCCAAGATGAACTCTGCAGCCGCACTGAGGCGCTCCAAGCCGTCAGATATTCCCCGAATGTTGGTACCTGGATTGCCTTTCAATAAAACCATATTTGATGGGCATATGTATCACCTACCTGTTACTGATTTGAGAGAATTTACATTATTGTAATCAGTTCATTATTTCCTGTGTAAACCATGAATAAAACTGAAGTGTGTCATTTGGAGCGAATGGAATGGACTTCAAACGGCCCCGCCTCTGGTCCCGCCTCCGCTCCCCCCCGCCTCCCTGCGAGGTTTCGAGTAGCAGTTTCAGAGTTTCAACACTTATGGCATGCCTCTGCCGCCGCTGCTGCTGTGTGTGTGTGTGTGTGTGCGTGCGCGCGCGCGTGTGTGTGTGTGTGTTCAGAGATTTGAGGAGAATGTGCTGCTGTGTGTGTGACGCTAAATCACAGTTTCAAAATAAAGTTTAACCATTGATTTTTTTTTTCAGTCTTTCAACAATAAAGTTGCTAGTTTCAAAAACGATTCCCATTTAAAAGGTTTCTAACATGGAAAACAAAATAATACCCAAGGAGAACAGTGCCAAAATGCATATTCTGAAAGTGTGTTTGTGACCAATTTGAAACTCTGAAAAGGTGTTGACGAAACACTGTAAAATGTGTTTGCAAGGATTTGAGAAACACTTTCAGCCTATCAACACTTTTTTCAAAGATTCAAAACCAGTTCTCAGTCTTGAAATTATTTTCAAGCCTTTTGAACCCTTTATTTTAAGTCAGGAGTTTACAAGGTTTCACACATGTAAAACAAAATAATACCCAGGGAGAACAGTGCCAAAATGCATATTCTGAAAGTGTGTTTGTGACAAATTTGAAACTCTGAAAATGTGTTGGCGAAACACTGTAAAATATTTGTTCAGAGTTTTGAATTTTTTTTTCGGCCTATCAACACTTTTTTCAGAGATTCAACACTTTTTTCAGAGATTCAACACTTTTTTCAGAGATTCGAAACGAGTTCAGTCTTGCAAAAAAGGTTTTCAAGGTTCTGAAACCTTTATTTGAAGTTAGGAGTATTGGCAGTGATCCGATTCCATATTAAAATGCTATGGTCTTTTTTATGTCCAATGTATTTGTATTTAAGTTCATAAAGTTAACATAAGTATAACTACATGCATTTGAAATTAAATAAAAATGTATCTTTTCAGGGTTACAATTCAAAAACAGCAAAAAAATTAATGGATTTACAAAAGTAAATTTGTACGTGTGTGTCTGTCTCTGTTAGTTCTATGTGCAGAGTGTTGCTGAAGATGAGCACTTGTGCTCAGCTACTACCCTGGGTAAATAAAGAACAAAAAAACAAACAAACCCAAAAAAAACAATACGGTTTGACCTCAAACAGTCACCATCAAACACAATTATATTGTTTGCCTTCAAACAGTCACCACCAAACACAATATTTGAGTAAGCGCGTGTGTGTCATGGTCATGTCATGGTCCAGAGACGTTTAACATAGTTGATATCACAAGGTACAGCTCCTTGTCTGAACATATGATTCATCATTGTATCATTGTGTTTATGATATAATGTACGACAGTTGGTTGCCACCTAGTACTTAGTCCATGAGCCAGACAAGATTTCATTATCAAATGAGTGGGCAAAACCGTATCTCTATTAAATTGTTTATAGGCCTATACGGTCATATAAGTAAATTAATATATGATAACCTTTCCACAGGATCAGCGTTTTTCATATTTATCACACATTTTGTTATTTTCACCTACAGTATATACATGATAGGTGAATAGGATGAAAACAATTAAGAAATAGTTATCACCATGAAACTTCCCCAGCTGATTACTAACATGAAGACAATGATTTATTGTATTACAAGTTTTCTGCTTGCATATTTAAATATGCAAATTAGGCATTATATAGAAATGTATATATTCTGGGACACATCAGGGGCCAGGCACAGCAAATTCAGTCTTCTATTCCTGAGTCAGTCAAGTCTGCCTCTGTGATAAACAGGTCCTCTTCTTTCTATAGACATTAGGAACATGTTGGTCCTGTGAAATTCTCGCACGCGTGCTCGTTTGTGCACACGCGCGCGGGCGGCAAGAGCTGGATTGTGGTGAGCTTTTTCTTTTCACCGCACCGCGCAGGAGGACAAAACAACCATGATCGCGGCGCGATCACCGCTGATCCGAGCGGTAACGCGCGCGTGGACCGCTTACCGTCTGTCACTGTCTTGCACTGCTGCTTGGTGTTAAAGCGCTCTCTGTAGTTGTTCTCATGGGCCTGGAAGTCCCACCTGGCCGTCAGGTAGCGTCGGCTGTTGGTAGATTCCACCGGTGAGAAGTGCTTTCTTGTATGCAAGCTACATAGTCCACAGAAGTTGCAAATGCATCCACTGCACCTACTACACTGACGGTGGCAGTTAAAACGGGGCAGTTTAACGTCATGCCCAGGACACACACACACACACACACACTCTAACCTCACAAAAACTAATGGGCAATCCTCACAGACTCGGCCGTGCTAAAATCCAGGCTAAAATGAATGACCCATCAACATTTCTTACTGCTCCTCCTCCAATCAAAAAAGTCTAGATCCGGGCCTGCCGATGAGGATGCACAGGAGTCGTCGGAGGTTGGTCATGTTGTCAGATCAAAGCAGAACTGATGTATACGTCCTGCTTCAAACCATGCTCTTATATAGTCCTAGTTATGAAACCTACACTTTACATACATTTTACATACATACACTCAGACACGTTGCTAGGTCTCTACTAGGTTGGGGGCTTAGCCCCCCAGGCAACGGACACATGCACATGTGTGTCCCCCACGAAGCGCGTGCGCGGATTTCGGCGGATTCGGGTACTTTTTCCCCCGTTTTTTGTTACTTTATTTCGGTTTTAGGGTTAGGGGTAGGGTTAGGTTAGGGTTATAGTATATAAGTATATATAATTTTAAAAAATATTTTTTTATTGGTGGCTTTGGATAAAACATTGGTGGCTATAGCCACCTTATATAGTGGTGACGCTATAGCCACCGAAGCTCCGGCGTAACGACGCCCCTGCATACACTTTACATGAAGTGCCCTTAAGCAAGGCACTGAGCAAGGCACTGACTGAACCCCCAACTGCTCCAGTGGAGCTGCTTAGTGGCCAACAGTATAAGACTGTGGTTGTAGTCAGCTCCCAGGTTTTAATGTGTGTGTGTCTGTCTGTGCGTTTCTATGTGCAGGGTGTTGCTGAAGATGAGCACTTGTGCTCAGATACTACCCTGGGCAAATAAAGAACAGAGAAACAAACAAACCAAAAAAAAACAATAAGGTTTGCCCTCAAACAGTCACCACCAAACACAATATTTGAGTAAGCGTGTCATGTCATGGTCCAGAGAAGTTTAACATAGTTGATATCACAAGGTAAAGCTCCTTGGCAGCCTTTTATAGGACACACTGGGAACACTGGCCAGGTGCTCCCGATGCGCCTGATTGGCTCCCTAATTCCCCAACCTTCAGGCCCTGTGAAAGACACAAAGACAAGAACACACAAGACACACAACACCGGCCCTGCCTGGTAGGCCAGCCTACAGGGGCTGTGACAGATGACTGATATGTACTTTGGCTTGCCCTCCTCTATTGTGTGAACCAGTGTCGGGACGAGAAACTGTTGATTTAAAAAAAAAAAGCAGCAACAGTTTCATGTGGATCTGATTAGACACACACTCACTCGTCACTCCACACACACACTCACACACGTTAGGATGTTTGTTCATTTCACCTTCCTGCTCCTCTTCACAGGTACGACATATTTATGAATAACATAATGTATGCATGGAGTGAAATGTGATTTTCTGTTCTGTGTTTAGTTTTTTTGTTTTTTTAATGTTTGTTGAATCAATCATCTTTGCATTTTATGTGTATTGACCTATAATCTAGAATTCTAGATTGTATGTCAGTGAAGACAGAGGGAATGTTTAACACTTAGGAAACTAATCCTAAATTCAACAGGGATGGCTCTGTACTTGGCCTGTTCTTTTTTCAATGTTCGGCAAAGAGACTGGGCCCTGGAGACTTACGCTTTATCCCTAAACGCCATTTTTTACTATTTTGAAAAACATTTGAAAATAGCTCATATAGCCGATCTACAAGCTCACAACTTGTGTGGATGTAGATCGGCTAGTTGAACTATTTAAAAATGTTTTTAAAAATAGTAAAAAATGGCTAATAAGTTTAGGGATAAGGAGTAAGACGGTGCACAAGATAGGGCCCTATAGTGCTCTATAGTCTACACCAAATCTCTTTGCCGAACATAGCCTGATCTACAAGCTCACAATGCCTTGCGCTGCGACAGGTTGTGAGCTTGTAGATCAGCTATTTTCGCCGAACGTTAACCAGAGAAGCAAAGGTATTTTATAGAAGAAGGTCAATGAGATTAGATGTACTTTATTAACCCATTAAGACCGGGAACGCATCTGTGTCATTTTGAGATTTCTTTGGGGTATTCAAAAATAGCAGATCTACTGTACAAGCTTGTAGATCTGCTATTTTTGAAAAATCGTGAAAGTTTGTGCAAATCTTTGAATATATATTTATTTTAAAGCGGACATTTGTAACTCAAATCTTCTGGGGGTTCAACAAATATCTTCAAAACAACAGTTTAAAAAAAAAAAAAAAACTTATGTTGCTATAATATCAGTGGTCCTCAAACCTTTTTCATGTCAAGGACCCCCCAAAATTATGTGTATTTGGCCACGGACCCCCATCTCAAAATATGTTGTTCCAGGGACCCCCCCAGAAGCAAAGATTTGAGTTACAAATGTTCGCTATATGTAATAAATATATTATTCAAAGATTTGCACAAACTTTCACGATTTTTCAAAAATAGCAGATCTGCAAGCTCATAGAGCGGCACTTGGTGCCGCGCTATGAGCTTGTAGATCTGCTATTTTTTAAAAGCCACAGTATACAATAATGGTTTAAGTGCTTCCACAGATGCGTTCCCGGTTGTAATGGTTTAATCCTCTCATCCCATTTACCTTCTTCTATATCAAACACCTTGTTTCTCTGGTTCACATCTAGGTCATTTTCTCTATCCAGACAGTGGTGGAAAAAGTACTCAAATATTTTACTTAAGTAAAAGTACTAATACTGCAATGAAGACAAGTGAAAGTTCGGGATTCAAAATCTACTTGAGTAAAAGTGCAAAAGTACTGGTATCAAAATGTGCTTAAAGTATTAAAAGTAGAAGTACTCGTTACGCAGAATGTCCCAAGTTTTCCAATGTATAAAAAAAAAAATCATTTGAAAATAGCCGATCTACAAGCTCACAAGATCGGCTATTTTCAAATGGCCCGAAATGTATATAGGGCTGAAGTGGTTTAATGTATGTTTTGTAATAATAATAAAAATCTAGTCAATCAACTAACTAGTAACTACAGTTGTTAAATAATTGTAGGGGAATAAAAGTGCAATATTTGCCTCTGAGATGTAGTGGAGTAGAAGTAAAAGTACTGAAAATTGGAAATACTCCAGTAAAGTACAAAATACCTCAAAATTGTACTTAAGTACAGTACTTGAGTAAATGTACTTAGTTACTTTCCACCACTGTAGCTGGCAGACACTGGTTGGCAAACTGCAGCCGGGGAAGTTCATTGGAATGCAGTGCAGACAATGAGAGCCAGGCGGACCGGCTTATGAACAAACACTATCTCTGAACAATTGAGACCTTATAAAAGAAACTCGGTCCAAGGAAAGTATAGATGACACATCACACATTGTTTTCTTTTGTGGTGCTTTTTGATGTGTACACTGCAATGGTGGAAGAAGTACTCAGATATTTTACTTAAGTAAAAGTAGCAACACCCCAATATAAAAATACTCTGTTACAACAAAAAGGCCTGTGTTCAAAATGTTACTTGAGTAAAAGTACAAGCTCTACAAGCTTACAACATGTCGGGCTGCGACGAGTTGTGAGCTTGTAGATTGGCTATTTTCAAAAAGCCTAGGTATAAAATAGGGCTAAAGTTGTTAATGTATGTTTTATAATGTAATGATTTATATCTGCAAAGTAACTTGTAACTAAAGTTTTCAAATAATTGTAGTGGAGTAAAAGTACAATATTTGCCTCTGAGATGTAGAAGTAAAAGTATTGAAAATTGGAAATACTCCGGTAACGTAAAAAAAATCCCTCCGAATTTTACTTAAGTACAGCACTTGAGTAAATGTACTTAGTTACTTTACACCACTGGTACACTGTTTAAGTACGATACGTGTCATTGTCAAAGTATCGACTGTCGATCATTGACAGCCTGACAACAAAGTCCTGCGATACTGGCGAGCCAGAAACAATACCTGTTTAGATGCCTCGATAAAAATACCTTGTGTGCACACATCGAAAACAAATGATTAGAAAACAACCTGTGATATGTCTTCTCTTATATTCCTGAACTGATTGTCAACACAATCGTTCAGAAATAGTGTTTGTTTGTTCACAAACGTTTCACCGAACTTCCGGATCCACTTTGCCACCCATGCGTGCCGATGCCAACTGCCTTGCCCTAGGCCTGACCCTACCTCCTTCTATAAAAGACCTTGCAGAGATAGAGGCGGTGCTTTATTAATGCCGGAGCTGGCCAGAGCTCGGCTCCGGAACCTCCCATCTACGCTAAAAAGGCGTGCCGTCACCTCAAATGCATGTACATACGTTACATACGTTTTTATTTAGGCTCTCTCTCTCTCAGAGAGAGAGAGAGAGAGAGAGAGAGAGATGTTTCAACGTGCGTCCCCTCCCCTCCTGTTTTTTTGGGTCAGAATCGTATAATAGCTCTTCTATTGCTACATTCCCATGTTAATGTTCTGATTATGAAATACATTATTTGATGTGGAAACGCTGACCCTTATGCTGTTATTTGGCCAAGCTTTCTGGGGCCATTTTATGGTTAAATCTATTATTATTATTATTTTATGTAAAATATATTTGTTTAAATCGGCCCAGGGAGGGAGTGACTAACAGGTTCATGAGCTCCGGCACCTAATCCTTTACAAATGAAGCACAGGATAGAGAGGGATGTTGGGTTTTAAGTTTCGAGTTCTTCATGTGTTGTTCTTCATGTGATTATTGGTTAAGTAGCTACAATAACAACAAGACTTCCAGTTTAACATGGTCCGCTTGTTAAAACCAAAACCTAGAAATATATTGTATGCTGGCCTCGATTTACATATTGAGCAACTATAGAGGAAACTGTGAAATATCTCACATCTAGAACTCAATCATTCCAACTGTCTTCATATTGTGATCATTCTCATTTAGCTCTTTTAACCCATTAAGATCTGTGTCATTTTTAGATTTCTCTGGCTATTAAAAAAATAGCAGATCTACAAGCTCATAGCGCAGCACCGAGTGCCGCGCTATGAGCTTGTAGATCTGCTATTTTTGAAAAAAATTGGTGATGTAAGTTTGTGCAAATCTTTATATATATATATATATATATATATATATATTTTTTTTTTAAGCGAACATTATTAAGTCAAATCTTTGCTTATGGGAGATTCTACAGATATTTTTTTTTTAAACGTATGTTGCTATATCAGTGGTTCTCAAACTTTTTCATGTCAAGGACCCCCAAAATTATATGTATTTGGCCGCGGACCCCCCCATCTCAAAATATGTTGTTCGAGGGACCCCCCCCCCCCCAGAAGCAAAGATTTGAGTTACAAATCTTCACTTTAAAAACTATATATTTTCAAAGATTTGCACAAAATGTTCACAATTTTTCTAAAATAGCAGATGTACAAGCTCATAGCGCGGCACTCGGTGACGTGCTATGAGCTTGTAGATCTGCTATTTTTTTGAATAGCCAAAGAAATCTTAAAATTACACAGACGCGTTCCCGGTCTTAACACTTGCGTGACTAAGCCATCAATATGACCGATTTTGAGAATTTAAAGTGGATTATCTTCTCTCATGAAGCTCTGAGAAAGTTCCCCTTTCATGACTTTTCCTAAATATTTGTTTCAAATCATCTCATTTTCTGAAACGTATTATAAATATGAAATATATACCATATATCATCCCAATCAAAATGTAATCAATACAAGCTAAATTGTGGCAAGCTATCCATACTAAACTAAATGTCCCTGGCTCCAGGTTCAGCTGATTCATCGACTGCACGCATGATGCCAACCCTGACCCCAACCAACGATCTGGATCCAACTGCAGGAGATAGTGAGTGGAATTGGGTTTGACCAGTCAACAGAAATTCATACAATCCTCTCTTTATTTATGATTAGTCACCCCATGGAGACTTGAATTCATGGATATTGTTTTGTTTTGTTTTGTTTTTGTCTCATTCTCTAAGCCAATAATTTGATGACCGGGCAGCGGTTCCGGTAGGAGACACAAAGAGTCTCCTTTGTGTCTGCTGGTCATCAAATTATTGGCTTAGGAATGCGACAAAAACAAAACAATCCATGAATTCAAGTCTCCATGGGGTGACTAATGGATAGGGGAAAAAAAGGCATGTATTGTGTGAACTATCCCTTTAACAACAAAAGGTCTTTATAATGTGTGTGTGTGTGTGTGTGTGTGTGTGTGTGTGTGTGTGTGTGTGTGTGTGTGTGTGTGTGTGTGAGTGTGTGTGTGTGGGGGGTGGGGGGGGCTGACAAATAAGCAATGTGTCAAACTTCTTAGTTTATGACTCATTCATACAGGTTGATGCCTTCATCAAAATCAATAAAAGACAAAATCTATAGCTTTACTTGCAAGTAATATTTATGACATAAGCAAACACTTTCATTTTTGTAAACTGCAAAACTGCAAAGAAGAGCGCTCACACTCTGAGACTGCATAATGGACTCTCAATGACCACAGCACATTTTCCGCTGTGTTGCATGGATTATAGTTTTAGGAGATTTTAACAAAATACTTCCTCTCGTTCATGGTGGTTCTACTCTGTTTCTGCAGCTGGTCTTTCCTCTGAGAAGGGCTGTAGTTACCGTGATGTTTTAAACCACCTGGACTTGATAAACGACCCTCAGCTGTACACGGCAACGCGACCCGTTCTGCACCACAGAAGACCCACCCAGGTGCACTTGAACGTCGCCGTCGAAGCTATTTTAGACGTGGTGAGTGAACATGGTGTGCTCAGGGCACTTCTGCCCCGTTGACAGTGAACAATGAAGACAGAAGACAGTGATAGAGTGAGAGACTAAATGCCAAGCACTGCAAAGGCCCGGTCACCCTTAGTTTTGAGTTTGGTCGCGGCGGGTATTTCCAGAAGGCCTTTTGTCAGAGGACCTGAGAGATCTCACGTTGGGCTGGGAGTGCAGCAAGTCCGTGATACAAAGCGGGGCCAGCTCGTGTAATGCTTTATAGGTTATTAAAAGGATTTTAGGAATCTATTCTGGACTTAATGGGCAGTGAAGTGCGGCCAACACCGGTGTTATATGTGCTCTACGATTAGTGTTGGTGAGAACTCTGGCACCGAGTGCCACGCTATAAGCTTGTAGATCTGCTATTTTTGAAAATGCGTTACAATTTTTGCAAAGCTTTTAATATATATGTATTTTTAAAGCGAACATTTGTAACTCAAATCTTTGCTTTTGGGGGTCCCTGGAATAAAATATTTTGAGATGGGGGTCTGCGGCCAAATACATATCATTTTGGGGGTCCTTGACATGAAAAAGTTTGGGAACCACTGGTATAGTCTGTTACAGTAGTCAAGACGGGAAGAGACAAATTATATGATTTTTTATACTGGTTTAGAGAAATAAGGACTGGTTCAATTTTTAGCAATATTGTGTAAATGGTAGAAATAAGACTGGGTGACCTTCTTTACGTGGAACTCAAAGTTCTGTATTTACGCATGTACTGTACACAGTACTGTATATATAGATGTGTGCATGCATATGTGTTGCCTGATCATTTTTTTTTGCAACTGCTTATTATCTGTGTATGCTGTATTCAGTTATGAGTTGTGATTGTTGGCTGGACAATTATCATAATATGTTCATTCACAGGTTGAGAAAGAGCAGAAATTAATTTCACGCATCTTTATTCAAATGGTGAGTTCTGATTACATACTGTATATACGTGATTATATAATATATTATGAATGACTGTTCCATTATACTGACTTGCTTGTGAAGTCAAGTATCTTCCCTTCAAAAGGGCAATGACATTGCTCTTAAAGGTTTAATGACATTCACTTTTACACCACATTCAAAGTCTTTGTCCTGGTCCTTCAAAAGTGTACAAAAAGTTTTAAGAGAAAATTCCATTCCAGTGATCCATGGCAGGTGTTTTTCTCTCACATTTCTAAAGCCTTTTCAACTGCAATGAAAAAAGAAATCTTTGCCTGCGGGTGTCGCTGGTGAGGGATTTTGCCTGTCAATCATCGCCTCTGCTCCGCCCCCCCCCAAAGGAAAGGATAGGGGAGGGGAGGGGCGAGGAGGAGAGTGGGCGGAATTAATCGACTGTGACCTCACTGTCGAAGGGCCAAGCTCAGATTACTTTTCAGCCTAATTATTCAGAAAACCCCAGACCACAGAAAATCCACTGAATGTTCTAAGTTCAGGTTTTTTGGGTGTAATTGAGGTCATAAAACCCCAAATAAAACATTGAAAATAAAAAAAGTGAAAATGAATGTCATGATACCTTTAACTGATTCATCTTCTACCTTTCCAACATATCTAAATGTTTAGTGGGTTTCAAGATTGAAAAGGTGATTGCTTTGTTTGGGGCTATACAACAACACCTGTCTGACTACAGGTCATATTTCAACACCATAGTCCCAGTAAAGCTTGACATAAAGTCCACAGACCTCAGGCTGCACCCAAGAGTGTGCGACTGAATACTAGACTTCCTGATCAACCGCTTCCAGGGGTTTGTGGATGAAGCACT
This sequence comes from Gymnoscopelus braueri, assembly GCF_963280865.1. Taxonomy (NCBI): domain Eukaryota; kingdom Metazoa; phylum Chordata; class Actinopteri; order Myctophiformes; family Myctophidae; genus Gymnoscopelus; species Gymnoscopelus braueri. The sequence continues at coordinate 46,906,056 of NC_137617.1, forward strand.
CTAATTTGAGCCAAATATTATGTTTTGTCAGGTTATTATGTACAACCACAGTTGTCCTCTAAAACAAAGATAAAATAGCCATTGTGAATACAGTGTATCGTTACTTCTACCAGCTCCACAGGAAGCACCACCCACAATCGTTTCCCCAATAAGTTCCCTATAGGAAACGATCATGAATAGGTTGACTAGACAAGTACAGACTCAGCGTGGGCCTAGATAACAGTTAAAGTTGTACAATGCAGAATCCCAAATAACGATTTTTAGCAACCTCTGCTGGTCACTACCGTCACTGCATACAATTTCCGTAATCCTCGATTACCCAGAATTCCATTCGTTTTCACCGGAAGCCGGAAGCGTTTCAAAAAGCGATCTTTTAATTGTTTTATACTATCTACGGATCGTTTCTCTTAGCCAGTGGAGCATTAGTTACCATGAGCTGTGCTTTCTTTTTCTGTTCTTTTTCGATCTTCCAATCCTACATTCTCTTAACATCAGCGTGAGGTTCCTTTTTGCTATTACCGCGGTAGTTCCTGGCCAAACAGGAAACCGTTGCGGTAGTTCCTGGGGACGTCGGCCACGACGTCATGACGTTGGCCAGGAACGTCATTTTCCCGGGAAAGTCCCCCCCTTCACCGTTCAATAGAAAACATATAAATAAAAGGCTTCCGGGGGTGAAATTCATGGAGTGGGTGTTGTGAAACTTTTGCCACTCACAAAAGATATACAATTTAACTTTAGTTTTGTTGAAAACGTTACCTAGTATTACTTTAATGACAAGATCCTACTGTACATAATTATGTATTTGGTCTCTGGCATGTTTTATACAAGCTTATACCTCACACCCCTATTATTTAGTTTTATCCAATCAATAGAGTTCTCAACAGGCCTGAACATTTAACACGACCCGCGTCAGTTGAAGCCCGGCCCGCCCCAAAGCTTAAAGGACGACTTCACCCATTTTCAACCTATCTTCATACAATTGGTCACTAATACTCATGATAAAATGGTACTTTTTTTTCCTACTCGGTCTGTGTCTCATAGGAGGGCTGTGGACAGTCCAGAACCCCGTCTACCAGTGACATCATCGTTAAGCAAGTTTTTTTTCCAACAAGATTTCACATTTATAATTTAGATTTGTATTAACGTGAGAACAATGGCTTCTATTATCGCATTGCAACTTTCCAGGAATAGAAAGCCTGCAGTTTCTATTAGCTTGGATTCCCCATCGATGATGTCACTGGTAGACGGGGTTCTGAACTGTCCACAGACCTCCTCTGAGACACAGACTGAATAGACAAAAATTTGGACCAATTATATGAAGTTAGGTTGAAAACGGGTGAAGTCGTCCTTTAACGGATAAAAAAAACTATGAGGAACCACAGCAACCGCAACACACAGGTCTCAGTCCTTCAGTTCACCTCATTATTAGTCCAGGGCACCGACATGTTTCTGAGAATACACCTAAAATCATTCCTGATGTGTTTGTAATGTCCCTTCCGCCGCAGAAATGGAAAAATGAGTTCATATCCTGGGATCCCTCTGAGTTCTGTGGAATTCAGCGTGTTTCTGTACCCAGTGAGTGGCTGTGGAAACCTGACATCACCATCGATGAGAGGTGGGAATACGCATTTTGTACAATCTCACGTTGATTGAAACCTTTACTTATTCTCGAAATGAGCGTGTGTGTGTGTGTGTGTGTGTGTGTGTGTGTGTGTGTGTGTGTGTGTGTGTGTGTGTGTGTGTGTGTGTGTGTGTGTGTGTGTGTGTGTGTGTGTGTGTGTGTGTGTGTGTGTGTGTGTTTCCAGGTTAGAGGACAATGCTGCTCTAAACCCCTATGTCCGCCTTTACTCTGATGGGAGAGTCATCGTTAAGAATACGGAAATGATCGTCAGCACCTGCATTATGAACGTCTACAAGTTCCCCTTCGACACTCAGTCCTGCAACCTCACGTTTGCCTCTGGGATATACAGATGTGAGGGAGTCTACTATTTTTCTTTTCATGTGTGTGTGTGTGTGTGTGTGTGTGTGTGTGTGTGTGTGTGTGTGTGTGTGTGTGTGTGTGTGTGTGTGTGTGTGTGTGTGTGTGTGTGTGTGTGTGTGTGTGTGTGTGTGTGTGTGTGTGCTATAGAGGTGTGTGATCAAATAATGTATCTTGATGTTCATTCTGATCTGATCTGTTTACTCCTGTTTCTATACCAGCCGATGAACTGGAGCTCAAAGCAACCTATGACACAAACTTCACCAGAATAAGATCCATGAAGGTGATGTGGGGCGAGTATGAGTGGGAGTTTGACAACTTTACATACGTCATAGTCAACCAGACCAGCTACAAACAGCAGCAGATTGTCTACACGGTAGGTATTGTTCATAAAGGCCAAGATGTTTTCTCCTGTACATTTTAATGCAAACTGCTAAGGTTGCATTTGTCAAGTAGGGGTGGGCTAGAATTTGTGTCCGGATGGTTATACTGACTTTGATAAAGTGAGCGAAAGGCCACACTTTGGACAGTTCAATAGAACCTTGAAACATAATGCTGCATTCTGTTACAAATCTGGATACATTTGGTCGACTTGACAGATTGCTTTACAGTAGTGTCCTTGTGTCACAACACAAGATATTTCTGTCACAAAATGTTGACTTTTTTACAGCCGTACTGTACTGTATCATCAGTACTCTGAGGTTACTATGAAAAGACAACTTATATGTTAAAACCATCCACTGCAATGCCGTATCAACTTTTAAACGAGCCTATTAATTTACATATTATTTAGTTGTCTGATATGCACCATTCCATAGGTCATGTTATATGGACTCAAGGTAGACGGTTTCACTGTTACATTATAAACATTTACCATTTGAGGAAATATGGATGGATTATGGAATACAGCACAGATGGTAAATATTAATGACTAGTATTAGTAGTAATTAAACTAGTCAAATGAAATTAATTTCCCTCACAACCATGAACATAATGCTGCCTTTTACAAATCAGATTTTTTTGGGCGGGATCATTTTGTTTTTCTTTGAAGACTTTGCAGGCCGGATTGAGATGGTCAAAGGGCCCGGTCCGGCCCTTTGCCCATGTGTGCTCTAGGCTGACCTTCTAACATCTCCTCCTAGATCACTATGAAGAGGAAGGCCGTCCTCTACCTTGTCAACTTCCTGTTGCCCGTCTTGTTCTTCCTGTGTCTAGACATGGCGTCTTTCCTGATCTCGGACAGCTGTGGAGAGAAGCTGAGCTTCAAGGTCACCGTGCTGCTGGCCGTCACAGTTTTACAACTCATTCTCAACGACATCCTGCCCGCCACGTCCAACAGAATGCCAATCATAGGTAATATTCATGGGATACGTTTTTTATCTCTGTTGGATTATCATTTATATTAAACACAGTATGAGTGGATAACAATGTATTTTGAAGTCATGGTTACATTCGTCACACTGTGTCCTGCTCACAGCGATGTACTGCATGGGGACTTTTTCTCTGATGCTGCTGAGTCTGTTGGAGACGGTTGTGGTGACGTACCTGTTGGAAAAGGACTCAGTCCTCCAGAAGACAGAGACGGGCAAAGACCACAACGAGAAGGAGGACAAGACCAAGGGCCACAGCTGTGACAGAGGTGAGACATGCTCTTATTATCCAGAGCGACTTACAAAGTATAAAGATCAATTGATTGCTGCAATTTGTGCCTTTAAAAAAAAAGACCTGGAACTGTGTCATTTTTAGATTTGAGCTAAAAAGCATTATTTTACACTTTGGGCTATTCAAAAATAGCAGATATACAAGCTCATAGCGCGGCACCGAGTGCCGCGCTACGAGCTTGTAGATCTGCTATTTTTGAAAAATCGTGAAAATGTGTGCAAATCTTTGAATATTTATATTTTTAAAGCGAACATTTTTAACTAAAATCTTTGCTTCTGGGGGTCCCTGGAACAAGATATTTTGATGGGGGTCCGCGGCCAAATACATATAATTTTGGGGGTCCTTGACATAAAAAAGTTTGAAAACCCACTGATATAGAAACGTACGTTTTTCAGAATACTGTTGAGATTTAGGAGACATGTAGAATCGGCTTCAGGTCTCAATGGGTTAAAGACGCATTCGATGCGTCAAGCCGTGTGGTAAAGCTTGTAGATTTGTCCATGTTGCGGAGTGGCGACGTTACTTCTGACATAGGACGTTCCCAGTTGCCTTTCATGGTCTTAAATGGGGCGTGGAGCAATGCAAATGACTCTCCACGTGAACACGCCTGTGACTGTCAGACAAAAATGAGGAACACAAGCGATACACACGTATCGGAGATTTACGCAGCGTTTGGCGACTCGCACGTCCGTTTTCGCTTAGAGCAATTACGCACGTCTTTTGTCACTTTATTTACACCTTAATTACGACCGGCTTAGTGAATCAGGCCCTGATAATCTGTCCTGTCTGTGTTGAGTTTGAGGTGGTGGGAAAGCATCCACTGTGAGCTGTAAGCCATACAGTATATAGGGGGGGAAACGCGCAGAGTGATCAGTCTAACCAGTCATCATAGGAGAGCTTGTGAGCAGAGATGACAGAGCCCAGGGATTCTGGCAGGGGTGGAAGAAGAAGTACTCACATATTTTACTTAAAGGGGAAATCCACCCCTTTTCAATATTTAACTATGTCATTAATATAGCATAAAGGAGTTGTGTGGAAATAAGAAAAAAGTTCCCCCCTTTCTGTGTTGCCTTGAACTGGAGGATTGATTGTGGGTTTAACATTGCAAATTACACTGTGATGACTCATCATGGTGTAATTTGCAATGTTAAACCCACAATCAATCCTCCAGTTCAAGGCAACACAGAAAGGGGGGAACTTTTTTCTTATTTCCACACAACTTCTTTATGCTATATTAAAGGCATACTAGGTAACGTTTTCAACAAAAATAAAGTTAAATTGTATATCTTTTGTGAGTGGCAAAAGTTTCACAACACCCACTCCATGAATTTCACCCCCGGAAGCCTTTTATTTATATATTTACTATTGAACGGTGAAGGGGGGGACTTTCCCGGGGAAATGACGTCATCTGGCCGGAAAACGGAGGCGGAAATGCACTGGTTTCCTGTTTGGCCAGGAACTACCGCAACGGTTTCCTGTTTGGCCAGGAACTAGCGCGCTAATAACAAAAAGGAACCTCACGCTGATTTTAAGAGAATGTAGGATTGGAAGATCGAAAAAGAACAGAAAAAGAAAGCACAGCTCATGGTAACTAATGCTCCACTGGCTAAGAGAAACGATCCGTAGATAGTATAAAACAATTAAAAGATCGCTTTTTGAAACGCTTCCGGCTTCCGGTGAAAACGAATGGAATTCTGGGTAATCGAGGACTACGGAAATTGTATGCAGTGACGGTAGTGACCAGCAGAGGTTGCTAAAAATCGTTATTTGTGATTTTGCATTGTACAACTTTAATGACATAGTTAAATATTGAAAAGGGGTGGATTTCCCCTTTAAGTAAAAGTAGCATTACCACAATATAAAAATACTCTGTTAGAAGTAAAAGGCCTGTGTTCAAAATGTTACTTGAGTAAAAGTACAAAAGTATTGGTATCAAAATGTACTTAAAGTATCAAAAGTAAAAGTACTAAAATGTTTGAAAATAGCAGATCTACAAGCTCACAATGCGACGCGTTGTGAGCTTGCAGATCGGCTATTTTCAAATAGCCTAGGTATAAAAATTGGGCTAAAGTGGATAATGTATGTTTTATAACGTAATAATTTATATCTGCAAAACTAGTAACTAAAGTTTCCAAATAATTGTTGTGGAGTAAAAGTACAATATCTTCCTCTGAGATGTAGTGGAGTAGAAGTAAAAGTATTGAAAATTGGAAATACTTCAATAAAGTAAAAACACCTGAGAAATTGTACTTAAGTACTTGAGTGAATGTACTTATTTACTTTACACCACTGGATTCTGGTGTAGAGGGAGAAAAGGAGGGGATCTGTATTAGGTAAATAGACATGTGTATTGTGTCTGCTAATAATAGTGCTGTTAGATGCTGTCACATCTTCTGAAGTTATTGTGGGAGTGGATGGTGCCTTTCACTATGGAGTGAAAGGCACCGTTGGACTATATTCTACGTAGGAGGGCTAGCCTGAAAGAGATCGGAGAAGGTGATAGCAGCAGAAAGCTAATTTCTTGTCCATTATTATTTATTAATCCATCTCTATCTGGCTTCACTTATGTCCTAGATTCTCGTCCATGAATATTGTGAATCATATGAACTCATAATGTGGTTTAAGTATCAATCCTCTGTATGTGTCATTTCAGGGAAGAGAATCAAGGGGAGTCTGTGCTTTTACAATGTCCCTGATAATGATGGTGAAAAAGAGACGATGCATGAGCTTCCGTGTTGGCTTCAGAGTGTGTCTGAAGAGGTTAGCATGATGTCACCATTGTATATTCATGTCAACATGCATGTAATGTGTTTGTAGAATAATATGCACTGTAATTAATCCATGACTTCCAAACTTTGGTTGGAACTGTGTTTCCCTCAAATCATCATCTCAAAACGATAATTTAAATAATCTAATCTAAATAATATAATCTGGTCTAATGTGTGTTTCAGGACAGTAATCTCAAAGGGGAATCTCATGGATTGCAGGTGATCCTGGATGAGTTGAGAGATCTGGTGAAGAACCTGGATGTGTTCTTCAAGAGCAAGGAAGATGGAGGCAGGCCTGGTTACTGGACCAGAATGGCCACACGAATCAACAAAGCTTTCTTCATTTTCTATGTGACAACAGTCATCGTGTTTCTGGCCCTCGTCTTTAAGGAATGGAGTCCTGAATACTAAAACAAGACACAATGCAGCAGCTATTTGCTTCTCTGTTGAATGTTAAACACTCTTAACTGTATAAAAAGGTTGAACACAGGCCTGCAGCCTTCTTATAGTCTTTCCTACAGTATGCAGCAACTTTCCACCTGTTTACTGTTGTAGCAAATGTCTGGATGCTGTTGATGTAAATGCAGCTACATATAGACGTTTAAATGCTAAATTCTATTTGCAAAGAAGGCAGATGAACATGAAAATGTATCAGTCATTAACAAGAAGCTTGTTGACACAAACATATGTCTGAACCATGCAGCGTCATCTGTGATTGTCTCTCTACAGCATACATGGGTAACTGGCGGCCCGGGGGCCATATCAGACCCCCACCTTCACTTAATGCGGCCCTGCAGGTTAATATCGGAATACTGACATATTATTGATTTCAGCTGTTTACAATTCCAAACATGACCCGCTTTTATTACTGACTAATAGTCTATATTGGTAGCTGAATGACTAGAATTAAAATTCTTCTGTCTTTTTTATGTTCAATGTATTTATATTTAAGTTCATAAAGTTATTTGAAATTAAATTAAAAAAAATCCAATAAGAAAATAATGAAAAAAAAAATCAGTATTCCAATTCAAAAATAGCAGATCTACAAGCTCAAAACGCGTCGCAGTGCGACGCGTTTTTGAGCTTGTAGATCGGCTAATTTTGCTACTTTTGTGTGACATAGAATGGCGAAGTACACGGCATTAATTTACAAAAAAAAGTTAAAATACGGAGATAAGAGGTGTCTGCCCGACAGTTTATGTCCACACTCACTCCAGAGGGACACGTGGCATAAATGTGGCCCTCTGGAGTGAGTGTGGAAATATAGTGGCCCCCTCCATCATCAAAGTTGCATCACCCCAAGTTCCACTAGAGGTCCCCATTGTGTTCCCCACATGTGTTCCTCTGTCTTCACCTCTACCAGCTGTGTGTCATCGCCTCATTAAGCCTCCTGCATTTAACCCATTAAGACCGGGAAAGCATCATTTTAGATTTATTTGGCTATTTAAAAATGGCATTATTTACAAGCTCATAGCGCTATGAGCTTGTAGATCTGCTATTTTTGAAAAATTGTGCACATCTTTGAATACATTAATATTTTTTTAAAGCGAACATTTTGTAACTCAAATCTTTGCTTCTGGGGGGTCCCTGGAACAAAATGTTTTACAAATGTTCGCTCTGAAAAATACCTATTCAAAGATTTGCACAAATGTTCACGATTTTTCAAAAATAGCAGATCTACAAGCTCATAGCACGGCACTCATCTGCTATTTTTGAATAGCCAAATGAATCTAAAATGACAGAGATGCGTTCCCAGATTGAATGGGTTAAGATCTTCCTAATCAATCTGGTGTTAGATTATTGTGATAGATGTGTGATTTCTGATGACTTTCTCAGTAAGTTCTGTTCAGTGTATTGGTCTAGTGTTACTGTATGCAATGTAACGAGTCTACTGTAGTCTATTCTAAAGCTATAGACCAATTGTTTGTTTACAAACATTGAGACTGGACGCACAGGTGACTGTTTCATGTAATCAATTCCCAACAGATCCCCAAACCTGCTGTTTTGGGGTGCGCTGGTTTCAGTTCATTCAACCTCCTCGTTAAGTTGGCTAGTGGATGCGACCAATGTGAGCTTGGAGGTCTGCTATTCTCGGCCGTTCTCTGTACGCGACACCTTTGCGGGACGGATATTCTTATGACAGCCTCTGGAGGCGGGGTTTGGGGGATAACTGCTTTGAATTGTTATTATTGTTTACAAACAACGGAAACCAAGGATTATATATTTCAAGAGCGAGAGATCACAGTAAAAATCCTAAGCATTCATCCTCCATACTGGGAGAAAAAACAGCATCCGAAAGTTTGATGGGATGTATTTTTACGCGTGAGGCTGTGACCACTTTAATATTGCATCTTATGAGCGGTGGGGTTCTTTTGCTGCCGACCTGCGTGCGCATACTGGTTCTTATCAGTGTGACGTTGTCTGGTAAGGTGCCTATAGGGCATAGTGGCGGCCATTTTCTGGTTCCAGAGCACATCCATTTTTCCGATCGAGATTTCCAAACATATTTATATCAATTATTTTAAGCCTAGAATCAAGCCATCCAGGCTCCTGGTGAATCATGACCATAAAACATTTTATTCTGTGGAAACAAAGTGAATATTTAATTATATGATATACTATATTTAATAAATACCTTTTGTTTTGCGGTTTTCAAATTTGTTTTTCTTTAAAAAAAATCTAATATGTCATGGTCATGAATCACCAGGATCCTGGATAGCTTGATTCTAGGTTTATAATAATTTATATAAATCTTTGTGGAAATTATGGGAAAAAATGAATGGGGTCTGGAACGATGGAACCAGAAAATGCATGCCCTATAGTGTGGTGTAGTCAGACATTGTTCCTCAAATGTGGATGCCTGTACATTCTGAGCTTGTAGATCGGCTATTTTCAAATAGCTTATGTATAAAATGGGGCTAAAGTGGTTACTGTATGTTTTATAATACAATGCTTTATACCTGCAAATTAACTAGTAACTACATTTTTCAAATAATTTTTGTGAAGTAAAAGTACAATATTTGCCTATGTAGTGGAGTAGAAGTAAAAGTATTGAAAATTGGAAATACTCCAGTAAAGTAAAAAATACCTAAACATTTTACTTAAGTACAGTAGGCTACTTGAGTACATGTACTTAGTTGCTTTCCACCACTGGTAAACAGTGCAATCTTGTACTTGTACAACCCAAATGAGTGAAAGTTCACACACTGGATCAAGCTCCGCAAGCGATTCTTATGGAATTAACCTGGTGATTTGTATTGAATTGGTGATGGTAATTCATTCAAAATCCCTTTGAATGAATTGATCCAGTGATCCTTTTTGGAGAGTTCCTCTGACTTTATGGTTCAGAAGTGCGTGCTTTGTTACCATTTATGTTTTGAGTAATTATAGCCCTTTAGGGAGAGACCTCTATTTATTTTGATTACACTGATCAAGATTAAAATGATGATGACTGATGTGAAACTAGGGACTTGACTGTGGCTCTGCAAAGGCAGTCTAAACACAAGTAGCTCAGAGGAGAAACACTCACCTCTACACACACACACACACACACACACACACACACACACACACATATGCAATTTAGGGTATCTGCACATTTCTAAAGTGACAATTTAAAGACTTTTAAGACCTTTTTCATACCTCTAAAATGAAAAAAAAAATACCAACAAACTATACTATTGGCCAAATTGTCAATATTACCTAAGAAAGAGGAAAATAGCCAATCTACAAGCTCACAATGCCTCGCATTGCAGTTCGGCTATTTTTACAACATCTGTGGAACCGAGTCAAACAAAACGTAATGCCTCAACTCCTACATTCCAAATGCTTATAAGGGTGGATCCCAGTTCAAATATGATTATTTTGGGGGGTCACAGCCTGAAAAGTATGGGAACCCTTGAACTATGCTGTGACACAGTAAAACATAGCTTACATTCTCAACTGAAAACAAGCATAAATGCCCTGGCTTGGATTTTTTTCTCCACAAAATTAACAAATCCACAAGTTATGGATTTGTGTTTACATGCCACTGCACATGCTCATATGATCAGTCAATCAAAGTTTATTTATATAGCACGTTTCATACATCAAGTGCCATTCAATGTGCTTCACAGAATAGGTTTAACATAAACATTAGAAAACAGGAGGATAACAACAAATAATAGAAAGCATGTGAAAAAAAAAGAAAGACAAGGAACATTGGGAAATAATAAAATAGGACAAATACAACAATTACAAATAAAAAACTAGAGTAATGCAAAAACCTAGGTAAAAGCAATGCTAAAAAGGTGTATGCATGTGTCTTAAGGTTTCTTTAAAAAAAAGTCAACTGATTCAGTGACCCGCAGAGCCTCCGGCAGGCTGTTCCAAAGGCTAGGACCATAATAGCTAACGGACCGCTTCCCCATGCCTTTTTGTCAGTGGTGGAAAGTAATTACATGTACTTAAGTACTGTACTTAACTACAATTCTGAGTTACTTTTGACTTGACTAGAGTATTTCCAATTTGCAATAGTTTTACTTCTACTCCACTACATCTCAGAAGCAAATATTGTACTTTTACTCCACTACAATTATTTGAAAACTTTAGTTACTAGTTACATTGCAGATATAAATTACTATATTATAAAACTAAACTAAAGACAAGTAATTGTCTCCGCCAGGCCGAAAGGCATGGCGAGAGAGTATGTTTTACCCCCTGTCCGTCCGTCCGTCCGTGTGTCCGTGTGTCCATCCGTCCGTGTGTGTGTGTGTGTGTGTGTGTCCGTCCTTCTGTCTGCGACCAGCTAATCTCCGCCACCGTTGGCCCGGTCGCTGTGAAACTGTGCACACACACTCCCTGGATACCACAGCAGAACCTCTGCCCCACATTTTTCAGATCAGCCCGTCATAGCGCCACCATGAGGCCGACTTTTGCAAAACACATTTTTTGCTATTACTCCTACAGATTTTGTCCAAAAAACTTGCAAATCGGCACACAGTATCTCCATAGCCATGTGATCAACACGGATCTACAAGCTCACAACGTGTCGTGCTGCGACACATTGTGAGCTTGTAGATCTGCTATTTTCAGCATGTAACAAGAGTAAAATCCTCCATTACGACGCCATCAAGGCACCGCCAAAATAAAATTTAGTCGACTAAAGCAACTGTAGATTTAGATTTAGACTATGACTAAAACTGAATCAAAATGTGCTGTCAAAATCAACACTGAGCAATGGTCACAGAGTTATGGCCATTTGAGGTAGACATTGCTGTAACACTGCTGTAGTACCCCGCCCACATCTGTGCACTTTAGGTTTGTTGGTGTGACTATATTCTCATGCCAGACCCCTGGACAGTGTTTGTGCCTATAGTTTGATTCATGCGGATTGGAGCACCGGACGGTGCACCTGTGGCCCCTTGAAGCCCCTGATGGGGTCCCTGGGGACTCACACATGGCCCACGGTGGGGCAATAATCGTCATGGCAGACCCCTGAACAGTGTTTGTGCCACATTTGATGTGGATTGGGGCATCAGTGTGCCTGGCGCCTCGGGGTCCCTATAGGGCCTACAAGTGGCCCCTGGTGTGACTGTTCTCATGGCAGACCCCTGAACAGTGTCTGTGCCAAGTTTGGTGCATATTGGAGCAACGGTGCGCCTGTTTGATTGATTGATTGAATACTTTATTTAGAAGTGTGCAGAGAAAAAGCACATGGAAGTACAGTTTACTATACAAGGTCAAATGGGTTCGCCCAGGAAAGCCGCAATGGCTTGTTTCAAATGGCCGATCTACCTGCGATCGTGATGCGATGCGACGCATTGTGAGCTTGTAGAGCTGCTATTTTCAAACATTGTAGTACTTTTACTTTTGGTACTTTAAGTACATTTAGATGTTGTGTCTTGTCTTATGAACAAATCAATAAAAATGAATATACAAAAAGTACATTTCGATGCCAATGTTCGAGACCTGTATTATTTTAGGGGAATCGCAGTGACACAGGAGAATCAATCGTCCTCCTGGCCCAACTTTAGCAATCAAAGGCACTTGATCACTTGGAACCCCATTTATTTTGCTGTTTTCTAATCTAATTCAGAGCTCCAGAGCTGAATCTGTCAGGAGCTCCTGTTACAACGTGTAGTTAGGAATGTTAGGAATGTAAACAAAGACACGTGGACCAGAAGTGGAGGGCTGAGGGTGCTGTTTTTTCCACTTTTTTTTTTGACAATGGGTTCCCAGATTGACCTTCTCACAACAGACCAGTTGTCAGTTGCCTGCAACTTTGACACAAATATCACTCATGGGTCTGGGCTGGCCTTTGAACTCTACTTTTCCCCTTTTACATTTTCACACAATTATATACACACTTTGCATAAACGGTAAAGAGACATAAACAGATTATGACCAGTAGGGGGCAGCACTACAGCGTGCAATGCATGCACCGTCTCTACAGCAGATGTGACTTATATTCATTGGAATGCCATCTGAGGTCAGCATTCCATTTCATTGGTTCTATCTGTCTCTACAGGCAGCAGGGGGGGGGGTTCTCGGTTCAGAAGATGGAGGGTATGGGGGGGGGTTCAACCACATGAACCCCTATTCTGGGCATGTCATACAAGGTAAACACTTAAATTGTATAATTTTCTATAGGAAAATTAAATCCAAAATATATATATAATAAAATTCAATTAAATAAACAAAAAACGTGTTGAAAAAACACGTATTAGAAGGACAATATCAGTCACCAGAACCAAGGACATGAGTTTTCAGTGAATCTATCATGGTTAAAATGGAGTTTGAAGTTACAATGGGTTTGTATAGGACGGGGGCGTGTCTGATAGAAATCCATATCAAATGAATCAAGCAACTGTCTGGGGTGCTCACACAAGCCAGAGTAGACGTTAAAATGACCCCAAACATGTTTGAAAGTGTAATAATATCCCTTCTCGTGTTTAAACAGTTTAAACAACCACTATTCCAGGTAATCCTCCACAAACAGTAGGCCTGCCGTTACCTGTCGGCCCGGCCTATCCTCACAGCACCTCTGAGGGAGGGATGATCCTGGGCAGAGTGCCATAAGCACTGTTTTCCTTCTTTAGCTTTCTGTTACTTCCTCTTTCACTGCGTACAGTCTTGGATTTTATTGTTACTGTATGGACAGTGAATGTGTAGCTGCAGAGAGGTTGAGGATTCTACAAAAAGACACTTATTTGTATGTGTAGGGTTGGTCTACTTGACAGAGGACCAGCTCTGTTGTTCTCAAAAACAGTCATCAGTTGAGTGAGTTCAATCGGTCCGTCTTTGGCATGGGGCCTGGGAAGGTGTTCCTGATTATGGGTAAGTCTATATCCACACTGGTGGAACTAAGTAACTATAAGTACTTTTACTCAAGTAATGCACTTCAGAGCGATGTCAAAGTACTTTTACTTTACTTGAGTATTGATGTGTTTGAATACTTTATGCTTTTAATCCATTATATCTCAGAGGCAAATATTGTACTTTTTTTACTCCACTACTTATTTGAATACTTTGCAGATTTAGATTATTATTACAAAACCTTCATGAACCATTTAAGCCTATTTTATACTTGGTGATTTGAAGATGGCAGATCTACAAGCTCACATTGCAACACATGAGCTTGTAGATCTGATTTTTTTTTATTGCTACATTTTGCTAAAATGTGTGAAATGGGACATTCTACATGAATAGCCTACTTTTACCTTTGGTACTGTAAATACAGTATATTTGATGCCAATACTGTTGCACTTGTATTCAAGTATCATTTTGAATGTAGGCCCTTTACTTATGTGTATTTGTATGTATGTATGAGTATTTCTACATTGTGGTATTGCTACTTTTACTTAGGCCTAAGTATTAAAAAAAATATATATCTGAGTACCTCTTCCACCAGTGCTGGGGACCAGAGTGATGAAGACAAAATGTCCAGCCTCGATGTACAGAACTTGACCCATTATTGGCCTCATAACCACACACCCTCCAGCACATACCCTCAATAAAATAATTAACCACATGAACCCCTATTCTGGGCATGTCATAACAGGCAAACACTTAAATTAAAGGAAAATTATAAAATGATATACAAACACGGCCCCCTCACGTATTAGAAGGACAATATCAGTCACCAGAACCAAGGACATGAGTTTTCAGTGAATCTATCATGGTTAAAATGGAGTTTGAAGTTACAATGGATTTGTATAGGACGGGGGCCTGTCAATTGAAATTCATATCAAATGAATGGCAGGTGGCAGTCCTGAGACAGGCATTAAAGGGTTAGTTCAGATTTTTTGAGTATTTTCTGTAGGAAATACTTGCCATTAATGTAGTGGTTGCAAAGGTATTAATTGATTGCCCGAGTCCCGTGGTCAGAGTTATGGTCCGGTTCTGATGAATATGAAGTAGTTCCGGTAGATTTGGTGGGGGCCACTCATTAAAAATAAATTAATTAAAAAAACTAGCATCATTTGTATTGTTGACCTATTTCTACCATATAGTGCAGGTTTCGTTCAATTTCAACCCCTCTGTCACATGGTACTAATGTTTGTGTCCAGAATCACTACGCCGCGGCAAAATACAAAATATATGACACAAAAAATAGTACCATGTGACAGAGGGGTCGAAATTGAACGAAACCTGCACTATATGGTTCCTACAGAAAATACTCAAAAAATCTGAACTAACCCTTTAAATGTGGCATGGGTCAAGTATATTCCATGTTTGGGATTTCAATAATTGGGTCTTATCAGTAGAGACAGTGCTTCCATCTTACATTGCAGGAGCACAAGGGCCATTTAGCTGTAGAGGTGAAAGAGTACGTATTATACTTTATATGGTTATTATTATTATAGACAGATGGCTTTTCAGAGGACAGTGTTACTTGAGCACACGAAGAGATTAAGTTCTACCAGCTAAACTTGTTTTGTGTTAGTCAACTTTAATAGTTGTGGCTTCCATTAAGGCACACATGTGACCCCCACCTTCACTTAATGCGGCCCGCAGGTTAATATCAGAACACTGATATGTTATTGATTTCAGCTGTTACAATTCTAAACATGCAAACATGACCCACTTTAATTACTTCAGTGTATATTAGTAGCTAGACTAGTATTCAAATTCTATTGTCTTTTTTATGTCCAATGTATTTGTATTCAAGTTCATAAAGTTAACATAAGTATAACTAAATGCATTTGAAATTAAATTAAAAAACTTATCAGGACACCAATTCAATAAAAAAATTCTGGATTCCAATTCAAAAATAGCTAAAATAGCAGATCTACAAGCTCATAACGCGTCGCACTGCGACGCGTTTTGAGCTTGTAGATCTGCTATTTTTGCTACTTTAGTGTGACATAGACTGGCAAAAAAAGTTAAAATACGGAGAGACAGTAAATGCAATGTGTCCCTCTGGAGTGAGTGTGGAAATATAGTGGCCCTCTCCTTCATCAAAGTTGCCCAACCCTGCATTAAGGTGAGGTTGATGAGAAGGTCTAAGGTATGCTGAATGGAACAAAGGAAAATTACTTGAGAGTCAAAACAGATAATTATGTACAGTACACAATGAGTGATTCATGAAGGGCATGACAGGATTGAAAGGAATGCAGTGTCACAATAGTTTAATGCAAAAGTGCCTAACTTTGATCAGAGGTGAGAAGGAGGTCTGATGGTGAGGCTGTGGATCAAGGGTTTCCATGGATTATGATTGCAGAGTGTTATTATGGTTATTATTGGTACTATTGGACACTTTGAAACGCTTTCTCTCAACTGACATAAATCAACTTTACTTTTTGATATTTTCAGGGAGTCTCGTTGTCTCGTTGTCCTCATATGATGCAATCATGTTCCATACATGATTGCATCACAACATACAATAGCACAAATCTCCTGCAACATATTAATGAGCATGTCATCCTGACACTTGAGTCACCAACATGATTCAATTGTGTATGTTAGAATATGTTTTTTACATTATAATAAAAAAGTATAGACGATAGGTTAGGTGCTTTCGAATTAAACTATTGTGACACTGCATTCAATTAAAATCCTGGTATGCCCGTCATTAATCACTCATCATGTAGGCCTACATATATGTTTTTCTCTCAAGTTTCCTTGCTCCAGTGTTCCATTTGCATTTTTATCCTTGACGTTTCTGTGAGAAGCATTTAACATGTAATTATTACATCTAACAAATCCAAAAAAAATCACATGTAGCTTGTAGGGTGTGTCTTTTTTTGTTACATTTGCATGCCTTGGACTTTCTCATCAACAAAGAATGCCTGATCACCGTAATGGAATCCACAACTATTGAAGCTTCATTGCCAAAAGAAACCAATGGTTTAGCTCAGAGGTCTTCAACAGGGGGTCCGCGACCCCTAGGGGGTCCGCGGAGGTACTGCAGGGGGTCCGCGAAATTGTTGTTTGATTAAAAAATATTTTTGTTTTTAAAAACTTAAAAACTTTTTTTGTATATATTTTTTAAATGTCAATTTGT
Source organism: Gymnoscopelus braueri (assembly GCF_963280865.1). NCBI lineage: Eukaryota > Metazoa > Chordata > Actinopteri > Myctophiformes > Myctophidae > Gymnoscopelus > Gymnoscopelus braueri. The sequence goes on from NC_137617.1 coordinate 46,922,950, forward strand.
CTTTAAACATAACATGAAATATTTTAATAGCTTAGTATTGAATGCACAATAACATGGTATGTTTATACATATATTGAAGAGAAAGATCAGTGGTGTCAGTTCAGCAAAAGCTAAGGTATGGCAAGGTTGGTTGCCAACTCCCAGAGATTAAAATAAGGGACACCTATCCTCCCCCCAAAACCCCCGAAATGCATAGAAAACTATGCATTATACCTATAACACAATACAAAATCAATGGTCTTACACCTGCATTAGGCTGCTATTCATGTTTGTTTTCTTTTTTTTTCTGGAGCGAGGGTATGGCACCTGCCATACCTTGCCATACCCAATTGACGCCTCTGAGAAAGGTCCTTTTGCACATCAACCTGTGCTTAGGAGCAGGCAAGCAACAATTTGTTCATGTTTATTTATATAAAACCAATTTTATACTGATATATATGGTAGCCTACCCCCTACCCGACGAGGTAGGGGGTCCCTGCTCCATCACCCCATCAGTTTGGGGGTCCCTGGCCTGAAAAGGTTGAAGACCCCTGGTTTAGCTGGTAGAACTTGATCTCCTTCTGTAACACTGCCCTTCGAAAAGCAAGCACTCTTTAACACTTGGGGTGCCAGAGGTTTATTAAAACAGGGTACGTCTGGTGCCAGCATTCTTACCGTTTACGCCGCACTGTTTACGGCTGTAGACGCCACGACGTGGACGCAGATTAAAAAAAAAGCTGCGTGCACGATGGTCGAGGGTCCCGACTAACGCCTGGAACAATAATATTTCTAACGCGATCATCCATTGCAGAGCGATCGGCCATCGAAAACGGCTCATTTCCACCACGTTAAAAATAAATATGAAGCTTTTTGTCAAGGAGTTTTAATGGGAGCGGACGACCGGAAGCTTTTTTGACATGGATCCACATCCGGCCTCTCCTTCTTAGAGACTCCTTGGATGATCCCAAAGTTGCGTTAGAGCGCCCCCATGAGGAAAAATAAATAAATAAATCTCTTCACGTAGATCTACGGTTTTGGCACTCAATGCGACCATTTACAATTTTGGCACACAATGTGTTAATAGCCATATGATGTATAATACTCACCCACTCACCTATGCAGCTAAGTGGTCCTTTTGCGATGGAAGCATTGTCTGTACATGTCTGTAATTATCAATTCTCATTATTATTTGTTTGGTCGTTAAGTGACTCATAGTTAATGCAGACATACTGTTTTTAAATGTGCAGCACATTGGAATAGACCCTATGATACATTAAGAGTCCATTAGTACACATTCAGGGCTAGGCCAGTGTGTTTTCGTTAAAAAGATGATTATTTTGCATGTCCGTGGCAGAAATGAAATATGAATGAAAATGTCCATCACAAGCTGCCATGGTGATGACACAATGCATAACTGAACAGTGAGATGGCTGTAACACACACCGTCCCTGCATGCAATAAGCTACATAAGGAAGGGGGGGGGGGGTGGGTGGTTGGGCTGTCACTCAGACTCCGAGTGACCAATGGAGAGGTGTCTTACATCTTTCAGTGTAGGACCCGCCTTCTGACCTTTCACCCCTCACACAAAAAATCAGAAAGAGAGAAGAAAGGAATGGAGAACGAGTGCAGAGAGAGAAGGCTTTTGCAATCGCAAAAAAAAAACTTTCATTCGCAAACGAGATTGTTTTTTAAATGTAATTACATTTGTATTAACATAACACATTTGAATTACACACACATTTTAGTGTGAATTTTGTTTTATGTAGTTAAAAAAGTTTTTCCTTATTGTTTTACTCTTGAGTTCTAAAAGTTTATTTTCTTTCAAATATGTTTTTTTGACTTGCAAATATATGTTTTTTGATTGCTGTGTGTGTGTGTGTGTGTGTGTGTGTGTGTGTGTGTGTGTGTGTGTGTGTGTGTGTGTGTGTGTGTGTGTGTGTGTGTGTGTGTGTGTGTGTGTGCGTGTGTGTGCGCGTGCGTGCGTGCGTGCGTGCGTGCATGCGTGTCGGCACCGTGGCCCCCGTCCCTTGCGTCTGAACATCGTCCGTCTTTCTCTCTGTCCCCCGCAGTGCCGTTCCATACAGTAGAGATCCAGATAAATATCAAACATGAGAGAAAGAGAGAGAGAGAGAGAGAGAGAGCTGTGTGTGTGTGTGTGTGTGTGTGTGTGTGTGTGTGTGTGTGTGTGTGTGTGTGTGTGTGTGTGTGTGTGTGTGTGTGTGTGTGTGTGTTTAACAGACGGATAGTTTGCCAAAAAAAGAGGCACGGCACAGATTTATACAAAATAATGCTAAAAGCATAAGAGCCTCAGGGCTCGTTTCCATTAATTAGGTCCTGTGTATTCCCGAGAGGGAGAGAGAGAAAGAGAGAGAGAGAGGTAGACATACATAGAAATAGATCATTTAATGACAATCAATAACGTCCTGTCTCTGTATCGTGCATATAACACGGGAGCTTTGCACGTTTTCATGAGACGTCGGTTAAAATGAATTGGAATAAAAACAAATGTATGTATCTGGTCTGGATCGCCTCTAGTGAACTCTTGCAGTGTGTGATCCCTTGTCGGCGATCAATCGCGTCGTAAAAAACACAACAATATATGACGGCCGATTTCAAGACAGAGACTCATGTAGTGTGAAATGCTTAACGATCCGATGAGTCCCCGACCACTTTAAAAGTACCACAGTGTGTACCTGCCCTAAAGCAACAAGGCGAGTTATAACTTGCAACCAGCAACAGCGTTATAAAACAGTTCACATCAAGGCACACAGCCATGACCAACTGTCATTTCCATAGCAATGGTATGGTCATATAAAAAGCAGTGACAGTCCACATCAAGCTGACGAGCATGTGTGTGTGTATGTGTGTGCCCATGCGCACATTGTTGTGCTAATGCCTTCGAGCTGGCAGGCTGGCCTGCAGGTTCTGTCCAGTGTTGCCAGGTCTGCTTATTATAAGCAACTTTGGGCTTGTTTTCCTGTAAGTCGCTTGTAAATATTCATAGTTGCAGGTTGCTTTTGTTTGGGCTTGTTTCTGAAGTGTAGTTGCTTATTTGGGCTTGCTTTCAATATTCTATTTGAAAATAGCTGATGTAATAGGGCTCAAGTGGTGAAACTGGTCGCTTCTTTTGGGCTCGTTTTCATAGACCTTGTCGCTTGTTTCACTCACAGAATATGGCAACACTGTCAGCTCCGACAAAAATATAAACACATGGCATTTTTGAGCTATCGTAGCATACTGCTTTGCTTTGGAGATGATCGATCGGTATAGGAATTGAGAGCTGAGATTGAGAATATGGTATCTAGTTCAAATGTGCGACGGGAAAATGATTAGTTAGGCTTGCTTCTGCACATACAGACGAGCAGACGAGATGTCCACTCTACGGAGCCTGTCTGACCAAACAAGCTAAACAGCCAATCAGGGTGCTCTTCACCTCCCTCTCTCCCCCCTCTTTATTACCCCACGTGGCTCTACCAGTCTCTACCAGTCTCTACCAGTCGGCCCAAAAACTGAACATGCTCGGTTTCTCTGAGTCGATAGAGGTCCAACCCGACGGAATGACGCGACCCGACAAATTGTCGGCAGCAAACGCTTTCCAGCGCTTTCCGACACGCACACGCACGCGCACACACACACACACACACACACACACACACACACACACACACTCGTTCTACTGCTATGTGGGAAGCTCTACCAACTGTCATAATAAAGTGTGACTCCTTACCCTCCTTCTAAACCGCTCTAAAAGAGCACTTACAGGAGGCTGCAGTTTG